>NC_051177.1:200598069-200918068 GCF_013339695.2 Rhipicephalus sanguineus
CAAAAGGCATAATTCAACTTGGGGACGTTAATTAATGTTTCATGAGAGCACGTATCCTGGCAGTACTCTACTACCTCTTCAGTGCTGCTGATAAACTTGTCATCGAAGCATTCTAAGGTGGTAAAAAAACACGACTGCCATCTCATGCCTTAAATCCTCTCTCACAAAAGGGTGTGTGCACAAAATGAGCGCCCCCTTTACCGCAGAGGTTAGGCGTCTCTCTGAGGCAGATTATTCTAGTTTTGCAGCGGCCGTTGTCGCTGAACGCTTAAAGAAGCCAATTTCTTTAAGTCCGCACATCGTTGTGGAAAGCAATAGTAACAAGAAGCGACACGTTGCCATTCCACACCTCCTTTCCTTATTGCACAGGCTGAAGAAAGTAGGAATAGATACGGCTGCCAGTGAGCTTGGTACCATATGCACTGCCATACAGATAAGGACTGAGCCGATAGTAGACAGAAGGCGGACTGATAAGTGTTTCATAAAACACTCCCTCAAGTTAACAGACTGCACTACTGGTGCGGTTTAGAAAGCTATTTTTAGTTGTGGCCACTTCTACATCGAGTTGATTGGACACTGTGCTGACCAGAAACTAATAGTGCATGACAGGTCGTTAACCACCAATACAATAGACGGTGAACCAATCCAAGGTTGGCTCACCATCCAATCTTTCTTTACATTCTTGAGAATCTTTACATTCTTGAGTGTTTTACAGGCACAAGAACGGAGAAATGGGTCGAAAGATTCAGGCTTGGTATATCGTTAGTTGTGGAGGCGCATGCGTGAGCCAGCCTTCGAAACACTAACATACGGAAGAAATGAAACCCCTTGAACAGTTATACCACGTATTGGAACCGCATATGCGCTTGATTGTGGGGCCACCAAACCTGCGCATGCGCAGATAAGAGTTTGTGTCTAGTGTCTACTTTTTTCCACGGCAGCGTTCCCTTTCAGTTGATAGTCTGGTATTTCTTTCGTCGTGTTCTGTTCGATTGCACCCCTGTTTGCATGCCTTACCTTTTATGATAAATTTTCAGCTGAAGAAAACTCGCGAAGCTGGATTGGACACCATGGATGCAGTTGTGCTGTGTGCCACTTGAATTCACCTCACGAAACCTTTAGCCGAGACTTCCTTGTCCCCGACACGCTCATCGCCACGAGCATTTCCCAGAAGCCACTTCTTGTGACACTTTCAAAACTGCCCTGGTGGAACAAACTAATAGACAGAAAGAATTTATTAGAGAGGCATGCAGTTAAAGCGGCCCTGCAACACTTTTCCAAGTAGCCATAGAATGATTTCACTAAAGGAGCTTATTGCCTCACGAATCGATCGCTGCAAAAAGTTTTAGAATCCGTGCAGTACGAGTGGAGTTAGAAAAATTTGTCAGACGCAGTAATTGTTTTTCTCTTCTCTTGTCCCGACGAAAGCGCTGGAAGCTAAGCAGGGAGGGATGGCACGGGGCAAGAAGGTACGCAACGCGCGCCGTGTGATCTTGAGCAGTTTTTCATTTCTTTTTCTCGAACGCGCGGCTCACTTTCAGTGCGATCGCGCGCGCGGGCATCTGGCGGCCTCTCGCAGCGGCCGCAGTAATTATCGAGCCCGCCATGTTCAAATCAGCCAATGGCGTGCAATTGAGCCAATGACACAGTGATTTTGAATAAATAGCATTATTTGGTCGAGAGAAGAGGAAGCGATCTTTAGCTGATTTTGAGAATTTATTGTAAAGTCCAGGACGCGTGCTGCGCTATAATGTTTGGCTCGCGTGTTCTAGGGCGTCTCGACTACCGATCGGCAGCGTTTCCTGACCATGCTCAAAAAGTGTTGCAGGGCCCTTTAGGTTGGCCTGTGGTAAGTCCGGTGGCCGGCTCAAGTGTTCAGAGTGAAAGAAAAAAAAAACAGGGTCTTGCGGGAAGGTGAGGTTAAGCACTTGCATATAACAATGAATCAATTTAAAACTATTTTATCGTGCGTAGAGTTGGGACTCAGCCTTTTTTAGGAAGAGAATAGGAAGCAGCACACAGAGAAAAATGTGGAAATTTTACCACCAACCGAATCACAACAGCTGGGCAGAAGAAAAAATCATCGACATACCGAGGAGATCAAACACACGGCAGCTTGCATTTTCATGGTCATGGTCATTTTGATACCCTGAACAGGAGAATTAAATGGCTCTCCGATAACTGACCTTTAGTTATGGATAGCCAGATGGGTATCCTTTGTCCCAAGCTCACTCAAATGAGTGCACGGCGTAATTTCGTGAATTGAACGAAAAGAACCTCCAGCTTATGAACGTCTGCAGATATAGAAGAAGAAAAAATTTTCGTCCTTCAACACCGAGCTAAGACCTTTAAAAGCCGCGGTAGCAAGCAGTAAACTTTCATTTCGCTTTCAAGCTTCGCGCCACATAGACGTGGGTCACACACACACAACACACAACTATACATGCGGACTGCGATCTTTTCAGCTTCATTAATGAGTATAAAAAAGTATTTCCAATCACAATTGCTCTGCTCATGGGAAACTCGCAAAGACACATGCGTACCAGCTAGACGCGATGGCAGGCACTAACGTTTCGTCTCGTAAAATATCGCTCCTCATAAGCGTGGGCCACAAAACACCACTACACATGCAGCTTAACATGAAAGGAGGTGCGCAAAACAATGTATTTCAGAATAATGCTTACTTTCAAGAGCAGAATGCCGACAGCGTCCCGGGACAGCTTGATTTACTATATGGTGGAGCACGCTGTCTGCGGGCGCGCGCCGAAGCGCCGCCGTAACCAGAGCCCGGCTTGCGCGCCAGCATTCCTCTCTCCTCGAGAAGCACGAAAGAAAAGGTATCAGGTGAGATTTCGTGAGATGGAACAGCCACGATGCCTTCCGTGGAGGCGTGAAGAAAAAAAAAATTTCAGTTATTCTTTCGGGCTCACAGCTCCCGGCTGGTCGCATATTATTCTTCTTCAGCGCTAGCATCCCAAAACTATTTCTTCATTCGTGGCATGATCCGTCAGCGACAGTACCACGCACAGAACTACACAGTTCTGCCACTTATGCATATGTAGTTTGTGGATTCGGTTTCACTGCAAAGTTTTGTTTTCGAGTTCATACACAATATGGATCTCAATGTAACGCTACTAATTGCTGCTGCCGTACGCGCGGTTCGACCCTGCGAAACACTAATGTAAAGTAAAATGTGTTTTACTGTCAAAGGATCAAGTCTGTCATCGTAAGAACTGCGAACGTCCGCTTTGGAGCATTTTCCGTACGACCAGTGGACGTTTGGCCACGGCTTTGCCCTTGTCATACACATGTACAACACCGTAAGTCCCGCTTATGTCCTGTGGTTATACCACTTGGGACATCCGCATACCCGTGCTCGGCTCCGGACGTACGGATCTGAACGGACATCCGCCGTACTTGGCGTGTCGTCTGGTGTTTATGGAGGTGAAGAAAACGCGGCACGGCTGCTTTGTTTTTCTCCGAAAAAAAACACCTGCTCGGAGCTCAACGACCAGCTCTGGGCCGTCCGGCAGGCTAAAGATGCCGCCCGAGTTCAGGGACTCAGCGCCGCCATCTGAGGCCACCAAGACCAAACTGCCGGCCAAGTGCCAATAAAGTTTCTTCTCTGTCTCTCGGATGTCGTGCACCGCACAACGTATACTACAGCTAACCTTCTGAAAATTTAAGGGTGTCACTAATAGACGGCCGATTTTTAAGTATATTTTTGAGGGGATTGTTTAACAATGTTCTGGGTGCAGCTATTACATGGGTATTCCAAAAGGACATGCTTCTGGGCTAGTTGGTGCATGTATTGCTTAGGTACAGAAGACTGAGGCGCGAAATACATTTCTTGAAAAAGGGAGAAGCAGAAGAGAAGACAGAGAAGCGCCAACTACCAACTGTTTAATGACAGACTACGAAAGGTACAGTAAAAAAGGAAACATTCCGCGCCTGCGTGAACAGGGGACATCAGACGTGCAGCGACATGGTCAAGCCCACATAGTATCTAGGAAGCGCATTTCTGTCGACTACAAAGATATCGAAGTGTCACTGACACAATCAGAGCCTTTCTTTTTTATATAGAAAGCTTCCAGCAGCTCTCTAGCCGTTTGTTGTCTGCTTGTGCCAAGAATCAGTACTTGCGCAAAGCATGGTTCACATCCGCAGGAGTTTCAATGCGCAGGAAGGTGCGCCTGATCTCTCTTACCTAAGCTGTTGGCATGCTCCCTCAATCTGTCATTAATGCAGCTGCGGCAAGTCCTACGTTGGACAAACGGGACGTTGCATTAATGACAGATTGAGGGAGCATGCCAACAGCTTAGGTAAGAGAGATCAGGCGCACCTTCCTGCGCATTGCAACTCCTGCGGATGTGAACCGTGCTTGCGCAAGTACTGATTCTTGGCAGAAGCAGACAACAAACGGCTAGAGAGCTGCTGGAAGCTTTCTATATAAAAAGAAAGGCTCTGATTGTGTCAGTGACACTTCGATACCTTTGTATTCGACAGAAATGCGCTTCCTAGATACTATGTTGGCTTGACCATGTCGCTGCACGTCTGATGTCCCCTGTTCACGCATGCGCGGAAATGTTTCCTTTTTTTACTGTACCTTTCGTAGTCTGTCATTAAACAGTTGGTAGTTGGCGCTTCTCTGTCTTCTCTTCTGCTTCTACCTTTTTCAAGAAATGTATTTCACGCCTCAGTCTTCTGTACCTAAGCAGTATTACATGGGTACAGCCATTACGTTAGTATATATATATGGTTGTAACATGGTAGGGCGCAGACAAGAACTCCAGCGAAAGAAGAAGACGAAAACGGTTGTTGTTGGTGCTCGCGCTTCCTCGGCTTGGACCACTTATCGCTTCAGCTGTGGCAATTGTCTAATAAACGCGTTACTGCCTCACCGTTAAACGCATACCATCAAGTGGTGGAGAGTGCTGGTTCTGTTCTCCATCCTGGAACTCCGCAACCGGACTCTACTTCCCCTTCAGCAATGCCAACCGATGTTACACCGCCGAATGCTACCACACCCGAAGCTGCCCGCTCTCCCGGTGGCCCAAGAGAGCGGGACCCCGTCATTTTCAGCGGTAATGATGGGCAAGACGTCGAGGACTGGCTCTCTTTTTATGAACGAGTGAGTGTCAACAACAGGTGGGATGACAACGACAAACTTGGCCGCCTCCACTTCTACCTGAGAGGAGTAGCGGAACTCTGGTTGAACAACCACGAGGCTGAGATTTCCAACTGGGCCTCTTTCAAAACGACCTTCGCGGACGTATTTGGCCGACCAACCGTCCGCAAGGTCCGCGCAGAACAGCGCTTGCGTGATCGCGCCCAACTGGCTGGCGAGTGCTTCACTTCGTATATCGAGGACGTGGTAGACCTCTGCCGCCGCTTCAACCCTGTCATGTCCGAAGCCGATAAAGTCAAGCACATCTTGAAGGGCATTGAGGACGATGCGTTCCACATGCTTGTGGCGAAAAACCCTGAAACAGTCGCAGACGTCATTCAGCACTGCCAGAGCTACGATGAGTTGCGAAAGCAGCGCATTTCCACGCGACGTCCTAGTTTGGACACGACCAGCACGTCGGCAGCGACCGTTGGCGCAATATCTTCGGACCCGGCGGTCTTGACACAGCAAATTCAGCAGTTTATCCGAGAGGAAGTGGCTCGCCAATTGTCTCTTGCGCCCTTTCTCCCAGGCAATACTCATGGGCTCACTTCGTCGCTGCGACAAACCATCGAAGAGCAAGTCTCCGAGGCACTTCCGCCCACGTACCAGCCACCGCCTGTGTCCGCGCCCCTCACCTACGCTGACGTCGCGAGAAGGCAGCCACATGCGCTGCCACCCATCGCGGACACTGCTCCCCAAACAAACGCCTTTTACGCAACGCGGGCGCCGGCAGGCCCGCACGTTCCTCTTTATCGCCGTCCTGCAACGCCTCCCAATAACCCTTGGCGCACATAGGATAACCGGCCAATCTGCTACTACTGTTGTCTACCCGGCTATGTTGAGCGGTTCTGTCGCCGGCGCGTCCCTCGTCCAGGTACCATCGATGATACCTACAGCTACGTCCGCCCAGAGCCACCACAGTCAATGCCTCCACACGCTACTTGAGAAACCTCTTCATTGAACCGCCGCGCCTTCAACCCACGTCGATCGCCCTCCCCGCGGCGACGTTCGCTTTCACCCATGGTTCGTCGACCACCACCCGCCCAAACGGAAAGCTCACCATCGCAGTTCCGGAGGCAAGAACTGCGCCGCTGTCGAAGTCTACAAGACATCGTTCTCTACCTGCCAACGAAATTTCTGTGTACGTTGATGGTGTTGCCGTGCAAGCATTAGTCGATACTGGAGCTGCCGTATCTGTATTGAGTGAAGCAATGTGCCGCAAGTTAAAAAAAATTACGATTCCGCTTTCTGGCGTCTCCTTGCGCACGGCAACCGCGCATCACGTAAAGCTTTCTATGACGTGCACGGCTCGGCTAGTCATTCAGGACGTTTTCTATGTGATCGAATTCGTTGTCTTTTCGCAGTGCTCGCACGACGTCATATTAGGCTGGGACTTCCTTTCCACACATCATGCCGTTGTTGATTGTGCCCATGCCGAGCTAGAATTATCAGCGATCGTCGAAGTCGATTCTTGCAAGTCTTCTTTTTCTCGTGTCCTCGTCGCCGCGGACACGGACATCCCACCTTTGTCTTCTGTTCTTGTGCCGATCTCCAGCGACTATGCTCCTTACTCTAGAGCCATGTTCACGCCATCAGCAGACTTTGTCTCTCGCAAGAACTTCATTCTTCCCTTTGCTCTTCTCACGATCGTCGACTCTTGCGCAATCATTTCTGTGACGAATCTGCTTTCGGTCCCAGCCACATTATTTCGCGGAGAATGCATAGGCCGACTTCAGGACATTGATTTTGTTTGCGCCAGTCCAATGCCCGATCGCATGACAAGCCTCCAGGTCGACAGTGTCAATTCCGTTACCACGTCCGACGCATCCTCACTGGACGTCTTCCTTCCATCAATTGATTCGGAACTTCCTGTTGCTCAACGGACCCAACTTTTGAAGCTGCTCGACCGCTTTCGGACGTCGTTCGACTACAAGCAACCCACTTTGGGCCGAACATCTGCAATCGTTCATCACATTGACACCGGCACCCATGCACCCCTGCGCCAGCGTCTATACCGGGTCTCTCACGCTGATCGCCGACTTATTGACGACCAGGCGACCGATATGCTTAATCGTGGCGTCATACAGCCGTCCCACAGCCCTTGGGCCTCCCCTGTGGTGCTCGTTAAAAAGAAGGACGGTAGCATCCGATTCTGTGTTGATTATAGGCGCCTTAACAAGATCACGCGCAAAGATGTTTATCCGCTCCCCAGAATCGACGACGCTCTCGACTGTTTGCAAAGGGCGGAGTTCTTTTCATCGCTGGATCTTCGATCGGGTTACTGGCAGGTACCTATGGATGAAGGTGATCGCCCCAAAACTGCGTTCGTGACTCCCGACGGCTTGTACGAGTTTAACGTGATGCCGTTCGGCCTTTGCAACGCCCCTGCAACTTTCGAGCGTCTTATGGACAACACACTTCGAGGTCTCAAGTGCCAGACGTGCCTTTGCTATCTAGACGACGTCGTCTTTTTTTCAAAGGACTTCGATACCCATATTCTGCGCCTCGCAAGTGTCCTGGAATGCCTCACACATGCTGGGCTCCAACTGAATTTGAAAAAGCGCCATTTTGCCGCCCGGAAGCTCACCATCTTGGGGCATGTTGTCAGCAAGGACGGTGTTCTACCCGACCCTGCAAAGCTCCGCGCCGTCGCCGAGTTTCCGAAGCCGTCATCACTGAAAGAACTGCGGAGTTTCATAGGCCTATGCTCGTATTTTCGGCGATTCGTCCGTAATTTCGCATTCATAATGGCTCGTTTAACACGCCTACTTGCCGACAGCCAAGGTGTCACGGCATGGTCTTCCGCTTGCGATGACGCATTTGCGAAATTACGTCATTTACTGATATCACCACCGATTCTTCGTCACTTTGACCCAGATGGCCCTACCGAAATCCAAACGAATGCTAGCGGAGTCGGCCTTGGCACTATTCTAGCTCAACGCAAGTCTGGCTTCGACGAGTACGTCGTTTCTTACGCCAGCCGCACTCTCACCAGAGCTGAAGAGAATTATTCGGTCACAGAAAAGGAATGTCTAGCCATCGTGTGGGCAATCACAAAATTTCGACCTTACGTATATGGCCGCCCATTTGATGTCGTGAGTGATCACCACGACCTCTGCTGGTTATCGTCACTCAAAGACCCATCTGGTCGTCACCATCGCAGTTCCGGAGGCAAGAACTGCGCCGCTGTCGAACTCTACAAGACCTCGTTGTCTACCTGCCAACGAAATTTCTGTGTACGTTGATGGTGTTGCCGTGCAAGCATTAGTCGATACTGGAGCTGCCGTATCTGTATTGAGTGAAGCAATGTGCCCCAAGTTAAAAAAAATTACGATTCCGCTTTCTGGCGTCTCCCTGCGCACGCCATTTTGCCGCCCGGAAGCTCACCATCTTGGGGCATGTTGTCAGCAAGGACGGTGTTCTACCCGACCCTGCAAAGCTCCGCGCCGTCGCCGAGTTTCCGAAGCCGTCAACACTGAAAGAACTCCGGAGTTTCATAGGCCTATGCTCGTATTTTCGGCGATTCGTCCGTAATTTCGCATTCATAATGGCTCGTTTAACACGCCTACTTGCCGACAGCCAAGGTGTCACGGCATGGTCTTCCGCTTGCGATGACGCATTTGCGAAATTACGTCATCTACTGATATCACCACCGATTCTTCGTCACTTTGACCCAGATGGCCCTACCGAAATCCAAACGAATGCTAGCGGAGTCGGCCCTGGCACTATTCTAGCTCAACGCAAGTCTGGCTTCGACGAGTACGTCGTTTCTTACGCCAGCCGCACTCTCACCAGAGCTGAAGAGAATTATTCGGTCACAGGAAAGGAATGTCTAGCCATCGTGTGGGCAATCACAAAATTTCGAACTTACGTATATGGCCGCCCATTTGATGTCGTGAGTGATCACCACGCCCTCTGCTGGTTATCATCACTCAAAGACCCATCTGGTCGTCTAGCTCGTTGGGCATTACGTCTCCAAGACTACGACATCCGTGTCGTCTACAGGTCAGGCCGCCGACATTCAGATGCCGACGCTCTTTCCCGCTCTCCTCTTCCCCATGAATACGGAACTGCGTCTGTTTCCAGCTACGATTCTGCGTCACTTAATACGCTGACATGCCATCTCAGCAGCCCCAGGACCCTTGGATAGTCTCTATCATAGAGTTCCTGTCTCAGCCATCACCACCTACCGCCACTCGTTCGCTGCGACGCACAGCTCGACATTTCACCGTACGCGACGGGCTCCTGTACCGCCGCAACTACCTATCTGAGGGCCGCAAATGGCTGCTGGTGATTCCTCGCCAGCTACGGGCCGATATCTGCGCCTCCTTTCACGCGGATCCCCAGTGCGGCCACGCCGGTGTAATAAAAACGTATGCACGCCTCCGGCTGCGGTACTACTGGCGCGGAATGTACCGCTTTGTCCGACAGTACGTACGCTCGTGCTCCAAGTGTCAAAGCCGGAAGAGCCCAGCGCACACAGTCACTGGACCACTACAGCCGTTGCCTTGTCCCTCCCGGCCCTTTGATCGCATCGGCATAGACCTGTAAGGCCACCTTCCCTACACACCTGACGGGAACCGCTGGGTGATTGTCGCTATCGATCACCTGACACGCTATGCTGAAACTGCAGCACTGCCAGAGGCCACATCACGTGAAGTCGGTTTATTCATTCTTCAAAAACTCGTTCTTCGCCACGGCGCACCTCGCGGGCTACTCAGCGACCGCGGACGTACGTTCCTCTCTGAAGCCGTGCAAGCCCTCCTTCGTGAATGCAACGTTGTGCATCGGACAACCAGCGCGTACCATCCGCAAACCAACGGAATGACTGAGCGCTTTAACCGCACACTGGGTGACGTGCTGTCCATGTACGTGTCCGCTGACCACACCAACTGGGACCGGATACTACCTGTAGCGCCTCAGAATGCGGCGTTCGGCAAAGAAGAAGTTGGCATTCGGCCGCGCGTCGGGTGCAGCGCAATAATAAAAAAAATCAGTTCGAAAACTGAACGCTGTCAGGGCTGGATCTTTCTCGCGTTAGCTCCGACAGTTAATGGTGACCCGATAAAGAACACGCAGCCCCGATCATCCCGCATGGATCCCGCCGGCTCTGCCACCAATCCTACCGCTCCTGACGCCCAAGAAGACGCCAGACCTAGCGGTGCTGCGGTCGCTGCGATCCAACATGTCAACCTGCCACCATTTTGGCCCAACAGCCCCAGCACATGGTTTCTGCAGGTCGAGGCGCACTTCCGTCTACGGCAAATCACCAGCCAACAGACCAGGTACTGGCATCTGGTGTCCTGCTTACCTCCGGACGTAGCCGACGACTTAGCTGATATTTTAGCGTCGCCGCACACGAGCCATCCCTACGACACGTTGAAGGCAGCTATCATTTCCCGCAAGTCTGAGTCCGAACACAGCAGACTCCAACAGCTCATCACGGCCACAGAGCTCGGTGACCGTCGCCCATCACAGCTCCTGCGACGCATGCGCCAGCTCCTTGGCGGCCCGTCTGCCCCTCAAGAGGAGAAGCTGTTGCGTGAGTTGTTCCTCCAGCGCTTACCGCAGAGCATGGTCCCGGTCCTCGTGGCTGCAGGAGATGTCCCAGTAGACACACTCGCTGAAATGGCTGACCGAGTGGCGGACTACTCGCGGGCACATAGCCTCAACACCGTTACCGCACCGCCACCGGCCACCGCTGCAGACCCGGCGCTCGCGAGCATCGAGAACCGTTTGGACGCCCTTGTCAGGCGCCTCGATGGCTTTGTACCTGCGCATCGTCGACCGTCATCCAGGTTCCAGATACACAGTCGCTCGTCGACGCCCCCACGTTCTCCGGAACTTCGGTCAACCGATGCGCCGCGGGACGTCTCATCCTCAACCGTGTGCTGGTACCACCGCCGATTCGGTGCCTCTGCTCGCAAGTGCACTCGCCCGTGCTCCTGGTCGGGAAATGCGACGACCGGCCACTGACCTCGGCAAGTGGTACTGGTCAAAATTCATGCCGCCTTTTCTATGTTTCTGATAAGGTCACTGGCGCTTGCTTCCTAGTCGACACAGGAGCCCAAGTTAGCGTCATACCGGCCTCGTGTGCAGATCGCCGTCGCAACGAACAGACCTGCCCACTCCAAGCGATCAACAATTCCGCCATTCGCACATACGGTCAACGCTCTCTTACACTCGACCTTGGACTACGCCGTACGTTCCGCTGGATTTTCATCCTCGCTGATGTCTCGCAAGGTGTTATTGGAGCTGACTTCCTCAGTTTTTTCAACCTTGCTGTGGACATGCATGCTCATCGCCTCATTGATCTCAACACCCGCCTCTCCATCAACGGTGTACTCTGTACTTCCTCGTCAACGGGACTGCGAGCTCTCACACCTGCTTCGCCGTATGCAAAAATACTCGCCGACTTTCCCAGCATCACGAAGCCGCACACCAGAGAGTCACCGGTGAAGCATTCCATCACTCACCACATTGTGACCACTGGACCTCCCGTTTTTACACGACCCCGTCGACTATCTGGAGAACGCCTCGCCATCGCCCGCCGTGAGTTTGAGCACATGCTTGAACTCGGCATTGTGCGGCCTTCCTCAAGCAACTGGGCGTCGCCACTCCACATGGTGCCGAAGAAAGATCCTGGCGATTGGAGACCATGTGGGGATTACCGCGCTCTCAATGCCCACACCTTACCAGACCGCTATCCACTTCCTCACATACAGGATTTCACATCAAATTTGGCTGGGTGCACAATCTTCTCTAAGATTGACTTAGTGAAGGCTTACCATCAGATTCCTGTAGAACCCGCCGACATTCCGAAGACGGCCATCACCACCCCATTCGGTCTGTTTGAATATGTGAGGATGCCTTTTGGATTGCGCAACTCGGCACAGACCTTTCAGCGCACTATCAACGAGGTCACGCGAGGTCTCGATTTCGTATTTGCCTACCTTGATGACCTCCTTGTAGCAAGCTCATCCGGCCCTGAGCATGAAGCCCACCTGCGCACCCTGTTCCACCGCCTGGATGATTACGGCCTCGTAATTAATCCCAATAAGTGCCTCTTCGGCGTCGCTACAATAGAGTTCCTAGGCCACCTTGTCACTCCACAGGGTATCCAACCACTCGCCAGCAAAGTGAAAGCTATTCAAGACTTTCCACCCCCGACTTCACTGAAGCGACTCCGAGAATTTCTGGGCCTACTAAACTTCCATCGCCGCTTTCTTCCAAAGTGTGCCACATTCCTAAAGCCCTTGACCGACCTATTGGCTAAAAAGAAAGACCCGGCTGCGCCACTGGAGTGGACCGAGGACGCTGCATCTGCCTTCGGCACTGCCAAGAAGGCTCTGGCAGACGCCACCATGCTCATACATCCCGTCCCTGATGCCCCAATTCGTCTCATCACCGATGCATCAAGCGTGGCAGTTGGCGCCGTTCTCGAGCAGCACGTATCCGGTTGGCAGCCCCTTGGTTTTTTCTCGCAAAAACTAAAGCCACCGGAAGCAAAATACAGTACATTTGCCCGAGAACTCCTCGCGGTATACCTCGCCATCAAACATTTTCGTCATTTATTGGAGGGTCGGGACTTTTACGTCGTTACAGACCACAAGCCCCTGACGTTTGCCTTCCATCGCAATCACAGCAATTACACTGCACGGGAGATCCGTCAACTATGCTTCATTTCCGAGGTCACTGTGGATCTCAGACACGTCCATGGGCCGGAAAATGCTGCTGCTGATGCACTATCCCGCATCGATGCCTTGTCGACCCAGCCACCACTAGACATGGAAGAGCTAGCAGCTGCCCAAAGCAACGATCCTGAGCTGCATCGTCTTCGTTCTTCATCCACGTCTCTATCGTTCACGGAGTGCCCGCTTCCATTTTCTACCTCATTAATAACGTGCGAAACGTCTACTGGTGTCCCTCGGCCCTTCGTGCCTTCAGCTTTTCGTCGTGCAATTTTTGATCAATTGCACAACATGAGCCATCCTGGTATTCGTGCGACCCAGAAGCTAGTCACATCTCGTTTCCTTTGGCCAAGCATCAATGCTGATGTCCGACGCTGGGCGCGAACCTGCCTTGAGTGCCAGCGGGTTAAAGTTCACCGTCACACTGTCACGGCAACATCCCCCTTTCGGCCTCCAGACGCAAGGTTTTCTCACGTCCATCTCGACATCGTCGGCCCTCTTCCGTCATCGCAAGGAGCCTGTTACCTGCTGACATGTGTGGATCGCTTCACCAGATGGCCGGAAGCGTTTCCCATTTCCGACATTACAGCACCAACAGTTGCTAAGGCTTTCACAAACGGCTGGGTGTCGCGCTTTGGATGCCCTTCTGTCGTCACCACTGATCGCGGTCGTCAATTTCAATCGGCCCTTTTCACCGCACTTGCCAATATCTTGGGCATTCGACACATCCACACAACTGCCTACCATCCTTCCGCCAATGGCATGGTCGAACGGCTTCATCGACAATTGAAAGCTGCCCTCACTGCTCACCAGCCAAGGGAACGTTGGCTCGACCACCTCCCCTTCGTACTTCTGGGTATCCGATCAGCATTGAAAGCGGATCTCGGCTGCTCATCAGCCGAACTAGTCTATGGCGTTTCCCTGCGTCTTCCAGGAGAATTCTTCGAGCCATCATCGCCACCTTCCACTCACGATGCCTCCACGTACATTCGAGAGCTGCGCACCACGTTTCGGGACCTTGCTCCTGTGATTCCTGCCGACCGACACCCCCAGTCTGTCTTCGTCAGCCAGGATCTGCATGACTGCAGTCACGTCTTCGTTCGGCGTGACCAAATACGGCCACCACTCACACCAACCTATGATGGCCCATTCCGCGTACTCCATCGTACACCTAAGACGTTCACGCTGGACATCAATGGCCGTGAAGACGTCGTGGCTGCCGATCGACTAAAACCTGCGTATATCGCCGCTCTCGCGTCCGCGGGGTTTCAATCTTCAGCCTGGATGCCCTCATCCAAGCATGTCCACTGGGCGACTCCTATGGCTCTCATTCTACGGGGGGAGCCCTGTAGCGCCTCAGAATGCGGCGCTCGGCAAAGAAGAAGAAGTTGGCATTCGGCCGCGCGTCGGGTGCAGCGCAATAATAAAAAAAATCAGTTCGAAAACTGAACGCTGTCAGGGCTGGATCTTTCTCGCGTTAGCTCCGACATACCCTTTGTTACGTACGCCTACAATAGCGACACTCAGTCTACGACAGGATTCTCTCCATTCTTCCTTCTTTAAGGCCGTGAACCTTCCTCGTTTATGGATACCATTCTTCTGTACCGCCGGGACGCTTCAGAATCCACAACTTTATCTGAAGTCGCCAATTGTGCCGAGGAATGCAGGCAACTCGCGCGTTCTGTAACCGCCCAAGATCAAGCGCGCCAGAAGGACCGTCACGACGTAAACCTGCCTTCTCCGTCATTTTCGCCTGGAACGATGGTGTGGCATCGCGTTCCCTCCTCTGCTCCTGGCCTTTCCACAAAGCTGCTGCCTAAGTACGAAGGCCCCTACCGCGTCCTACGTCAAGCATCCCCAGTCAACTATATTATTGAGCCTGTTCAATCATCTACGGACCGCCGTCGTCGCGGCCGCGAGACTGTTCACGTCGATCGCCTGAAGCCGCACTATGACCCACCAGTTGTACCTGTTCCTTAGGTCGCCAGGATGGCTCCTTTTCCGCGGGGGAGTGATTTGTAACATGGTAGGGCGCAGTCAAGAACTCCAGCGAAAGAAGAAGACGGTTGTTGTTGGTGCTCGCGCTTGCTCGGCTTGGACCGCTGATCGCTTCAGCTGTGGCAATTGTCTAATAAACGCGTTACTGCCTCACCGTTAAACGCATACCATCATGGTAATCAAGTTCTTAATACCCACACTCATTTCTAGTCATCTTATGATGCCTGCCGCCACAGATAACGTAGTTCCAAGCTGTTTCAACATTTTCGGACAGATTTCTTTAAACACCAGGTATACCGGCTTGAATACGTTGGACAAGAAAAGACTCGCAGAGACGGGCACTAAGCAGATAAGCATTCCTTACAGCACCGTGTTCCACCGCTGACGGCGCACAAAATGTCGCAGCTACTCGGCTGGGCCAAGCCGAGCGCCAAGGGCGCATAGCCTAAAGCACTCTGGTGATGGTCATTAGGATGGCTCAACGTGAAGGATGCCTCATAATTAAAAGAGAAAGCAAATAAAACCTGGCAGCAGCGCGAGATTAGAGAATCCGTGAGACGCCTGTGAAGCAGCGTTATCACATGAAAAGGCATGTTTATTTACCTTCTCTGTATACACGTAGCAATGGACAGTTTTAGTATCCCACGTCATCGACGAAAACTGGCTGATCATAACCTCAAGAAAATATTTTGGGAGCGTATTACTTCAAGCATAAACTGCCTGCGCGCGCGTACTGCCCTTCCTCCACCATGTCTTGTTTCACGGGAACACTATCTGAAGATGTTATCCGTTATCACATGACTTAAAGCAAACGCCCAACCAAGCTACGAGACGCACGTCTGTGTTGCCGCTCATTCGCAGCGACAAATGGCTACTGGTACGCGAGATCTCGGACGCCGAGCTCTGCACCGAGTGACCGACTCGGTCAGCGGCGTCAATATGCGCCCAACGGTGTTCGCCGACGAGGTGACGTTGAGTCGCTACGCCTGCTGCGTGTGCCACGTCCTTCCAAGCACGACGATCGTACTTCCCTGCTCGCACAGCGTGTGCCGGCAGTGCCAGGTTGGCTGCACCGACAAAGATGGCCGTAGCCTTTGTCCCATGGACGGAGAGCCATTCTGCGAGAGCGAGTGCCAGGAGTCGAAGCTTTCGGCAAGGGAGAAGCAGGACCTGAGGGTGCGTACCGGATATTTGTCACCCGGTTACGACTTCTGAAGACAGGCATTTCTTGCAAGGGATAGCAGTATAGCGACAAGGTATCTACAGGACTTTATTGGGCCAGAAACAAGTTAGAGTGTCGTTTACTTGGTGCACTGGCGTAGGCAGAAATTTGTTTCAGGGAGGTGGGGGGGGGGGAGGGGGATGAGGTTGCACGTCCTTGATTTGAAGGGGGAGCTGGGCAAGCAAGTGTGGTCGAGTATTCGGGCTCTGCATCTCACGGCAGAAATAAATTTCGGGTGGGGTACGTGCCCCATGGGCCACTCCTTGGCTGCGTCACTCAATTTGAGAGAGCGAAACACGAAAACTCAAAGGCAGATTAGACAAACGTGTATCGTGCTCAGTTGGCTACCAGGCAGATTTCTACGTGATAGAGTACAGATATATAACATCTCAAGGAAACCAATTGTTAATGTAGAACTTATCGCTACTGCTTCCAAATGTCATAGGAGCAGTTACAGGAGGAGTAACGCTTTGCAAGCATGGGCGCTGAAATGTGTATTAACTTATCAAGAATATTGCAGGAACGTAAGCGAGCACGCTTAGGGTGAGCACACGAGCGCGTGGGAAGCACGACATGTAAAGTGACTCGTAACTTAGCACTAACTGACACTTAAAGGCATCACTTTGTGCCATTGGCTACAATATTTAGGGTATGTTCCAATACTCACATTAGACGGCTAAATAGAGCTAAGTGGACAGCAGCTATTTTATGTCCCGTTACAAGTCGCACGTAACCGGCAACATACAACGCTTCAGTAAGACCGCATCGGAGACAAATAGGACGCTGGCCACATTGCCGTTTAAAGGGGAACTCCGGTTCATTTTCGACAATATTGAGATAATGCCGTTTTTAAATAGTATTAACAGTCATGTAACAGCAAGGGTGGTTCATTTTGCTGAGAGACTAGTCAATAATTTTAAATAAGCAATATACGATGAGTCGAAACCGAAACAGGGAGCTTAGCTGCTCCGTGCTGGGTCAGCGCCTCCTCTAATTTTCTGTGCCTGGGCGAAGGAGCGGAGCGCAACGGGAACCGACCGTCGGCGTTTGTGCGGCTTTTAGCCGCCGGGCGACGCCACCGTAGTAGACCTGCCGTCGCGTCGTCGCTCGCGGAAACGAATGCCGTGGCGGCATTCGAAGCTGCTATATGGTTGTTTTCGTCTGTATTCGCGTTGTTTAAAGTATAATGAAAACTTCAAACTGGAATCATGAAGCACGTGTCGTTCTGGGCAACCAGCCCATCCGAAGGCATGTCTTTCGCGGCTATTTGATCGAGACGCTCGCGCATCGTCTGCTAGCCCGATACCAGAGAGCGCATGCCAGGGATGTGCGGAAAATTGTTTTGTCACCGTTACGTTCTCTTGACTAAGAGTCGGTTTCTGACTGTCTGAAAGTCGATTTTCGAAAGCAGCATTTGTCAAGAGGTAATATTGAAAGCTTGGGCGCTTAAAGTTCCCCGATGTGTGCTACCGTCTACTGGTGTAGCACACTATACGCAAGCCTGCAGTTCATGCGCAAATAGCACGAAATGTAACTAGACTGCTTCCAGGGATATACGTGATCGCCCGTTCCCTTCGTAAAGCTTTTGAGAAGTACATTTGTTGCCACCGGGAGAAAGCAACAGCTGGTGCCAGAAAAGGAGGAACTATGCCAAGTGATTCCACCATTTCAGAGCTTAAACCAGTTTAATCGTGGTGGTACGAAAAGCAAACAAAGACAGCTACATATGCCGCGCGGTTCCTGCAATATTGACCGATGTGTGAACAGACGCTGTCGTTGAAGTATAAAGTCGTAGTGCCGGCTCTCAACTTGAGCCATTGTGAAAGGCGTGAAAAATGGCGCTGCCTGTTGTCAGTTGCTTGAGCTCGTCTTTGTATTTTATTTTGTGACATCATCGTGAAGTGACGTTGTCATATTACATCTTCGCTTGGTCAAAATGGGCCGATCGCGGAGGCAGTGCACGCCTCCGCTGATGTGCAGAAAGCTTGCACTCCCTCCGATCCTTGAGGCTGTAAGAAAACCACGTTAGGCGCAGGAATATCTCGGAGGGAGGCGGGGAATGTTCAATACATTGATTGGAAGAGAAAGAAAAAGATTGCTTTCGCCTTTCAGTCGTCTTAGACGAATGCATAAGGGACCCTGTGAGATTTCTTTTTCTTTATCAATGAAGGGAAATAAAAAAAGACAATCGTGATTTCTTTCAGTTCCATTTGCAGAGTGGAACAGAACAGTATGACATACTAAGGCAGTGGGGTGGTTGCAATAGCCTGAAATAGAAAATAAAACGCGAGTACTATCAAACTCGAATGCAAGTATTGAACCGGCAGCACGGCCTGACAGACTGCCTGCGGAATACGTACAGCGGGGACGGAAAGACACGCGAACACGCGGCATCAGCATTCTTTGCTGTTTCGCATTTATTTTCAAGTGGTAATAGCCTGGATGACTAATGAAAAGACGGCGTCATCCATGGCACAATAAAATACCATCTATCATCTTTTTATTGCCACCACGGTTAGAGCGTGATGAAAACAGCGCCCCGCTATGTTCGCGTTTCTTTCCATCCCACTGTACCCGTGAAAGCCTGCAAGAAGCACAACTGCAATTAAACTCGGATGCAAACACGAATTCGTGAGCTTCGTGGTACGCGCGGCCGTTCAGCGCCAGCTTCCCGTAGTCTACTTGCACAGCGCCACCACGCGGCAGCGGCGAGCGGACGCGGAGAGCGCGTTAGACGGCACGAGGAGAGCGTTCGCCCAAGCACTGAAAATAGGGGAGGCGCTGGCTGGGTATGCGATGACGTCACGAAGTGCGCTACACGCTGCCACGGGCTGGCCAGGGTGTAACGCCGTAGTGCCATAGCGCACGCGCTTCTTCTATCACGCGAAAAGCAAGCTGGCGATGTCATCGAATTGGTGTCAAGCTGTGCCAGCCCGTCTCAACTTACCAGTGACGAGTACAGCGATGATTGCAGCTAATATACGAGCGCGGGGGCATCGCCTTTTGATTCCTACCCACCGGCGCATGAAGTAGCTCACGTGCCCCGCATCGATCTCCGCGTTGCTCACTATTTTACGTGCTTAATGTAAGACCCGATGTCAATGACGACTAAGACGCTATGCAGCTAACAAAGCCGAACTTTGCTCGCGTCGTCGCCGCCTCGTAGAAGAAAGCGCGCGCTGCACCCGTCTGCTGGGCGAGGCGGGGTCGGAAAAGAGTAGGCACATTACGTCACATACAGAGGGTGGCCCGCGTTAACAGGCGTGATTCCGGATTTTTTTAAATTGTGCTAACAGCGCAAAATAAGACACGAGACAGAGAGCAACGAAGACGAGCTCGTCTTCGTTGCTCTCTGTCTCGTGTCTTACTTTGCGCTGTTAGCACAATTTAAAAAAAATGGAATACCAACTAGCCCGTACCCAGACCGTGATTCCGGAATTGGCTACCAATTTTAAAATTCGTTTTCTAAAAAACTAAACTGAAAAAATTAAAAACTTTCATAAGTTTCTAAGAAAACTAAAAAAATTCTCTAATTTGCCACATATCATCAGGGTGCCGAAGAGAACATATGTTGAAAGTTTAATTGAAATCCGTGAATATCGAAAAATCCCCAGAGTTCCCCTTTAATGACCCGCCCCGGTGGTCTAGTGGTTATGGTGCTCGACTGCTGACCCGCAGGTCGCGGGATCGAGTCCCGGCCGCGGCGGCAGCATTTTCTATGGAGCTGAAAATGCCCGAGGCTCGTGTACTTCGATTTAGGTGCACGTTAAAGAACCCCAGGTGGTTGAAATTTCCAGGGCCCTTCACTACGGCCTACCTCGTAATCATATCGTGGGTTTGGGAAGTTAAACATCATTTTTAAGGTGTTTAGTGACGACACTAAACGACAATGCTTAATGGCGACAGCCACGACAAGGCACGAACTCCCAGCGCGAGCGGCGTCCTTTTAGAAGCCAAAGAGGACGACCCACTAGAAGGCGCTGGAGAGAGCAACCCATTACTATGTTCCAAGACTTCGCTACATCATAATTATTAATGCTGTCCAAACAAGGTGACGGCTCAGCTGAATGCTCGGATCCCAACGGTATGGTCGTCTGTCCACAAGAAGAGGCCTTCTTTTTAGGCGCTTAGAGGACACCAATGAGAAACATTTTTTTTTGTATTATTAAATTACACTTTCATGATACCAAAAACACGACGCTTGCAGTGAGAAGACGCTTGGTAAGCGAGACAACGTGCAAAAAGAAAATTTGGCAGATCCCACGTACCGTGGGAATCGATGTTATGCGAAGCATGCGCGTTATGGTGACTGTGGCGCAATTTTTCACATTGAGCGAAACGTTACGGAATGACTCTAAAGAAATGTGGAAGTGGTAAACGCACGCTCATATGTTGAAGAGTCGCATATCTATCATATAACCAGTTGTTTATAGTTGCGTAAGGATGGTAACAGCAACATGGGTGTTATCAACAACAGACGCGGTAAGCTGATATGTAGGGCTTATATTCTTCAATACCGGATAGCGCGAATCCGAACAGGACAAAGAAGGAACACAGATGCACAGGACAGGCGCTACTGGCAACTAAGCTTCATTCAAGAAAGTTTCTCTAGATATATATACAGCCGAGTGGCACGTGCAGGCGCACTGCACGTACGTTACACTCAGTTACAGTTGTTATGCTTATACCTGTTCGTTATGACGCAGCGCGCGCGCACGTTTCACGAACCCGTGTGTATGTGTTGAAGGGGTTCTTGACAGTTCTTGAAAAAGGTCATCATCACCGTGGTCAGTGAGCACCAGCAGCTGGACCGGACTTGTTATGCGGATCCGTTCGTAATCGCGGCTAGGAGGAGTCTAAGTGTAGTGAAGTGCGAGGTATAGTGCAGCTGGTGGAAATCCTGAATGCCTCTTACCATGAAATGATCTATGATGCCTCCTGTCGTGGATGTGGCAACGAAGTCTTTTGATGCCCTCTCCACATCCAATCCCTTTCACGCAGTATTAGGACCAAGCGTTGATGGGTCTTGATAAATCAATGTTGAACTCATCGGTAATGATGATAGGCCTCGTTCTCTCAGCAGATTTATTGTAGGAAGCATTCACGCTAGTTTTTGCGTAATCCACGTCGTGCACGTTGGGGACCACGTGGACGAGTGGACGGTAGTTGAGCGTCTTCCAGGGGTGTTCTGTCTTCAGTTTCCTCACTTTCCTGGCATCTGCCGCGGTGGTGTAGCGGTTACGGTGCTCGTCTGCTGACCCGAAGGTCACAGGTTCGATCCCGGCCGCGGCGGTCGCATTTCGATGGAGGCAAAATGCTAGATGCCCATGTTCTGTGCGATCTCGGTACACGTTAAAGAATACCCGATGGTGAAAATTTCCGGAGTCCTTCACTACGGCGTCTCTCGTATCATATCGTGGTTTTCGGACATGAAACCCCAATTATTATTATTATTATTATTATTATTATTATATTATTATTATTATTGTCACTTTCCTTGTGTGTCAATGTGTGTTCGTGGTTACTGTGTTGGTTGAGACTCTGTACACTTGTGGCTCATACCCGCATAACATTTACTCTGGTTTACGGGTATGTGCCACACGTTGGTTGGTTGGTTGAAAAACTTTATTTGGGTCCTGCAAGGCGCGCGTCAGCGCGCAGCGGGTGACTCCCACGTCGGGACCGTCAGACAAAGCCTGCCGGCCGCTCCGCGGGCCTGCTGGACGGCCCAGAGCTGGTCAGCCAGGAGGGAGCTGTGGAGGGCCGCCTCCCACCTGGCCGAAGCAGTATCGTGACTGAGAGAAAGGGTTTCATGACGTACGCGACAGGTATTTTGCGTTATTCATGTCATGACCAGTGAATCGTGTTCGTGATACACTGGTACCCTGCTATGCCAATTTTGGTATATTACAATTTATGGAGACGACCAGGAGAGCGCCCAGACGTAGGCGGCTAGATAGATAGATAGATAGATAGATAGATAGATAGATAGATAGATAGATAGATAGATAGATAGATAGATAGATAGATAGATAGATAGATAGATAGATAGATAGATAGATAGATAGATAGATAGATAGATAGATAGATAGATAGATAGATAGATATAGATAGATAGATAGATAGATAGATAGATAGATAGATAGATAGATAGATAGGGCCAAAGTGGCCTGAGGTTCGCTAAGAAATGCTTCGCATTTATTATGCGGGCGGCGAGGCCACCTTGAAGTTCCCGCACCAGTGGCCGTGACGTCATATGTTCATACGGTGTCCACTAAGGCCTAGGCAGTTTCTAATAAGTACAAATGACGTACATTATCTTCTAAGGAGCCAGAGACAGAACATACAAAGTTTCCAAAAATTTCGATGAGCCAATGTGGCCAAAATACAAAAAAAAAAGAAAAACACCAGGCCTGCGCGGAAAGCGCAGCACAGTCACAGCGAAAGCTGGAAAAGCGGCATTTCTAGAGCCCGTTGTAAACTCTTTTTGAGCTACTAATACAAGTACACTTTAAAGGTGCTCACTATGCCATAAATCATAATTTTTGTGAAGTTTGGAAGCACCGACTACGCCACTATTCGTCATTTTGCGGAGAAGCGAGTTACCAGCTACATATCTGTAAGGCATTATGAGCACTTTGTAGATGCTGCTGATGATGACGATGAAGAATTATGGATGAGCCCTTCGTAATAGGTTGGGAGCTCTAAACTACCCGCTAATTACGTAATTCGCATTGTTTGACACCCGGTCGTTATTTCACTCTCACCACGCTATATAACATACGCTAACGTGAGAAGAGAGGAGAGAGGGAAATAACTTTATTGAGGCCCTGAGAAAATGGATTATGGGGCCTTATGCACTTACTTGGCAACTAATAAAAATACACTTGCGACGGACCCTCTACGCTATAAATTATAATTTTTGTGAAGTAGGGAAGCAGACACTACGCCGTTTTTCGTCATTCTGCGGGGAACCGTGGTACTCCCTACACATAGGTAAGGCATTATGTGTACTTTGTTGAGGCTGTGGCTGATGACGACGAAGAATTAGGGCAGAGCCCTTTGCAATGGGTTTGAAGCATTCAACAACCCACTCGTTGCGCAATGCTGCATTGTGTGACGCCTGGTTCTAATTTTGCTCTTGTACTACGCTATATTACATATGTTAATGTGGTTCCTTGCCGACGTGAAGCCTGCATAGGGTCTTTTTGCAACGGCGTTTAAAGCGCGGGTATGGCTCTGTGGCAGAATACTGGCCTCCGACGCAGAGGGCCCAGGTTCGATCCCTGTTCCATACTGGGAATTTTCTTTTACTTCGTTTTTTCTGATTTCGCGCGATAGCGATTACGGACACCGGCGGCGGCGGACATCTACGGCGCCAAAAACCGCTGTTGTTGTGATCTCATAACAGCTTTCGCTGTAACAAACTTTGAAATCGGAACCATCACCATAAGAAATTTTAGCGGGAATTTTAAAAGCGATACTTTCACATCAATTTTCTTGCCTATTACATAACCTATGGTGGCGAAATTAACGACACCATAGTTTTCAGAGTATCATTCATGAGTCTAAACTAATTTATTGTTGCACTTTAGTGTTACTTTGATGTAAGCCACGTGTTGTTTTATAGATTTGTACAGGAAAGAATTTAAAGAACAAAAAATTTGTTTGTTTTCTTAGCCATCTCTTGTGGAAGCGAGGTGGCGGAACGTCGCACAGACATCTAGACGCATACCATTCCTCGGGTGACTCGGGCTCGATGTTGTCGAAGCTGTCAAGGCAGACCGTCTACGACGCTCTCCAGACTTCCAACGCAGTCATAGACGCGCTATGACTTGCAATCTGGTGAATCGAGCTGAACTGGCGCGTGGTATGGCCATGTCTGTCGAACCAGCCATCGCATGTGTGCATTGGTGGATTCCACAGCATTTGTTAAAGAACTTTATCAACTCCAGAAAGCTGTTGCCTTTCGAAGGATACTGATGTGGCTGCTTTTCGAGTTAACTTTTGGTGACATTAGTCAAAAGTGAACATTGTTGAACGATGAGACTGTTTGGTATCGTCGATGAACTTCATAGGTCCAAATATGATCAAGCCGCCTGCCTTTCGCAAATGGTTTACACATGCATGGCTGGCATTCCCACCGTCGTAGCAGTGTAACGAAAGCGAAGTTTCATTCTTGGCAACGAAGACTTGCCGCGCTCGAACAATCTAGTACACGACGTAGAGCCACACCTCCAGCCGTCGCTACACTTTCACAGGCTTGCTTGAATGCGCGGATGAGCTCATACTGAGAGGTGCATGACGTCGCGCTCGCACGCTAAGCACGCACAAGATTATACGTATAACCTCCGTTACTACGAAGGAGAACACGGAAGGGTTTGGCATGTGGCCTTGCCCGTCCCGTGTACGCAAGCTCTACGGCGACATGCGAAAACAAAGGACAGCATTTCACAGCTTACTTTATCAAGTTAAATGGAACGTTAATATTTATCCATATTAGACTGTGGCCGCAAACTGAAACTACATTATTTGAGTATGATATGAATGCATTCTATGCTTCAATGTCGGATCATCGTACGATCTCTGGCTGCAGAAGTTCGCTTACGGGCGCCCGTACTTCGAATGAATGAACCAATATTTGTTCTAGGGAAATACAGGAAATGGGGCTCGAGCGAAAAGCCACAAGGGTAGCTGAGTAGTGCACGAGGCCCAATAGAGCAAAAAGAAAAGAGACAGCGCAGCAGAAACATTTGCACGTTCACAGGCGATCATATACCTGCACTACATAGTTACAAAATGGAAAAGAGCGAACATTTGCGCTCGTGAAGTAAGCAAATCAAAAGTCAGAACGGGGGTGCTAGAAAACAATGAACGGTTGTTCAACGGCACTTCATCATCACATGAATATAAATCTAACAAGAAAACCCTGGAAGTGTTCGAAATTAAGGACATGGGAGATGCATGTGTCGACGAATTCGCAGTGCCTTTTGGTAACGAGCAGAGATTGTGCCACACTATCTGTTCAGTGTCCTGTGATTAGCGTTCTTGGGAGCATTGTTTGACAAGGATGCTTTGATAATTATGGTGTCTTCTCTGTAACTTCCAATACCTATTGTTTGCTCACCACTGGGTTGTCTACGAAAGCAGCTTCTGGTGAGAATTAGTTAAGAATGAGCTAACCTTGGGGGTCAGTTTGTCTCTCTTCTTCGTATTTTTTCGGCATCCCGTGTGAATATCTCTCAACGAGCCAAGCTTTCAGTCCTGCTGTAATCGATCTATTGCAGTCTCAGAAGCAATGAGTGTAAACAGTAGGTATAATTGGCTAGCATGATTTCCGTATCAGATTCTTGACTTGTTCATTCGCACGTTGTCCATCTACAAAAGAGTGGGAAATTTTTCACGCATGCTTGCACTTAGTTCACAAAGAGTTATCGCCTCTCTGTCTTTGTGTACACGTGGATCGGAGCATCCTTCGCAATTTGTGCGGATAAACGTTCGCTATTACAGTGATTCCAGTAACATTGCTCATTTGCAGTTAGCACACGCTGCACACACTTTCGTGACACAGGTAGGTTTAGCTATGTAACTGTTAAGAAATGTTCCGTGAGTTTCTCAAAACTCGACCAACGTAAGTTCCACAGATTTTGAATGTCTCACGCCTACTTTTTCGGTGGTGCCAAAAAAGAAGCGTTTCGTGGCTTTAGAATGGACGATCGTAAAATATAAGCGCAAAAAACGACAGACGAACACACAGACAAACGGTCGTTATTGCGCTGTTATTTTACGATCATGAATAACCAACTACTCCGATTTACGCCATTGTGACTTTATAATTGAAGGTGCTAATTTAGGCTTATAGCGTAGCTTAAGTGCACTTTTATCGCTTAGTCAACTTTGTGCGTGCTACCTCATTTTCGTAGCGCCCATTGAAATGAATTAGCGAACAGGAACAAGTTTACAGTGACTTACTAATTGCGATGCGAGTTTTATCCTTCTACGCGTTATTGGCCTATTGAGTGTATGTCACAGTACCCGCTCTTGTGGGTTGAAGATGTGCACGCTGAATGTTGTCGTATCTTCACAATAGCAATGCACTATGCCTTACACCTTTCCCGCATATGTGTCTCGAAAGAGCACAGCGCCCTTCAGCAGTTTAGCTAGGCGACTGATCGACAAATACTTGGTATCTTCTACTGGCAGTACGCATGAGATTACTTTGTTTATTATTAGCTTTAGTTCAAGAGCTGGTTCTCCGCAAAAGAAAACGAAAAGTCATTTGGTACCTGGTGCTCTCACAGTGAAATAGTGTACTTTTTGGAGCCTAGGTTTTTATACTAGAGAGAACTACGAACTAGCTCAAACAAAGTCTTTAATAATATTAATATCTGGGGTTTAACGTCCCAAAACCCAAGCAAAAGCTTTTCTACATCATAATTATACGTGTAGTGCACGATGGTCTCGGCTGAGTGATACATAATTGCGCCTGTGCTGTCCCCATAAATTTTGTAATTTCATCACATCTCATAGGTGCCCATGGTTTAAGAAGCAATTGTTTTCCGTGTGGTGTGCTTTTGGCATGCAGAAAAACGTGCACTATCATGTTTGCCCGAGTACGTGAACGTTTACTATCAGCTAACACGGAAATCTCAGTACGCTTACCGCTGTTATATTTGCCATGAATGTTTGCGTGCTCGCAAACTGATTCTGATTGCGCATGCGCTGGGAGCCTATACTTACCTAGTCCTCCAGCATCGCTGTTTCATTCTTGTTGTTGAACTGAGGCTTCCAACGTGTGACTCAATGAAGAAGCGCTTTCTTACCAGTTCTTGATGGGGAGCCTTAACAGCGGCTATTGTTACTTCTCAGTCTCTGTGACCATCTTCATGACTGAGTGCGTGAACCTTCTCACACAAATGATATGGCGAAAGCTTTGTGTGAAATTTTCCCACAAGTGCAAAGAAAATTTATTGCAACAAGAAGTCCGTTTCGCCTCAATGGCGAAGCAATGAATGTGATAGCAAAAAATTGTAATGTGTCAGGAAAAACGGCATGCAGCTAGAAATTTGCTGCGCGATGCTCAAGCACAAAGGACGCAGGAAAAGAAAACACACAAAGCGATTGCGAACTAACTGTCACAGCTCGACACTTGCAGCGCGCTGTTCAAACACAAAGAAGGACGCACGAAGAGAACGTGCAGGTATACATAGGACGAGCGCGCACTGTTAGTTCTTACTTCAACTAACCCCTTCCTTGGCTCTTCCAGCTATCAGATCACTCCTTTCGCAAACGCGGCCGCTGCAGCGAGGAAAGTGTGGTCATAGCTTCAACGCAAACTTTGATGAAAGCACCCCCAAGACGTACAAACCTCGCCCTCAATCGCGCAAGCGCGGTCGACCGCGCCGTGTATGTCAAAGAACAAGTCGAAGCGGCACATCCCAACTCCGGCGAAACACTAGACAGTTTTATATTTGGGGACCCAAGAAAATTGCGAGTCGCCAGGACGCATGCACAGAACGCAAGCCACTCTCGGACTCTTGCGCTCGCGTTGCGCCAAGAGCCTAGAGCACCTTCCTTCGGCCGGCAAACAAAACCGCAGAGCGCGCGACCTCAAGAGAAGAAAATAAAGACGGCGCTTGGCAGTGGCACGTGAAACCACGGTCGCGTTCCCTGCGGGCATCGATCCTGGTCACTAAAATAAAAATTCACTTGGCTCTAGTCAATATTCCTGAGGCTAAAATTACAGTGCAAACGCACTTTGTGGTCCTTCTTACATCTTCTTTACTTCTTTGTCCCTGCACCCATTTGAATACGATTTCATGTCTTCGCGTATCTAATACGCATTCATCCTTATTACGCGTTTTGATTTAGAGCTGTTGTTGTGTGCGCATGTGCGGTAAGTTCACCTTGGGCTTAGATATGCATTGACGCGTGAAAGAATGAAGAAGTTGTTAGTCAGAGCTTGTGTCGTACGTTTCTTTTCTCCCTGGGTGTCTTGTGCTTTTGCGCACCGCCTTTGAAACGTTTACACGTGCTGGCTGGCACGTGTTAGTGAAGGTTAACGTCCGTTTACCGACCAATCCATCATGACTCACCATGTGCCATTCTGATTCTGCCTCTCGTTATTCAAGGGGAGAAATTCGGCCTTGTTGGTAAGACATTAGGAAAAATTTTTCAGCGCAAAATAACACAGGGACGAGAAGGGAGCGCACGTGTTGTGTCCTCCCTTCTCGTCCCTGTGTTATTTTGCGCTGAAAAATTTTTCCTAATGTCTCGTTATTCGTCACAGACATGTTGTTTGTTGCAGTCGCAGAAGTAGAACTTTGTACCCTGCTCTGGGTGCACAAACGTGAAATGGTCTTGCCCGTTTCCTTTTCAGCGTCCTAACCATTTGCTTTCCAGTTTCTTCTTTCGGGAATGACAGGAATTGGGAGTGACACCATATTCCGTGACGTCACTGTCTGACCCGTTAAAACTAACAGGCCAAACCAGACGAGGCCCCATTCGTGCACATACGTTCGCCAGTCGAAACGCCTGTCGCCTAAATGCTAGCCTATTTGAAATAGCTTATCCTTGTTCATCGTGTCCTTATTTACACAACTTATATTGTCCAGATGGGCAAGAAGTGCTGTTTGCCGCGATGCATCTCGGGCTACAAATCGTGCACGGAGCAAATTTGATTTTTCGCTGCTCCGAAGGGTAGTGACCGCTTGAAAATGTGGCCACTGCTATTCCACGGAAAAATCTCGAGTTGCAAACAACAAATTTTGTTTGTGAAAAACATTTTGATGCGCGATTTGTCACCAAATCATGGGAAGCGCTATTTAAAAAGAAACGTTCTTGTGAGGAAACATTCTTTCGTATCATTTAGCCGCACCATACAATACTCGAGCTAAAGCAGCTTTTTCAGGCAAAAATATGTAAAATTCGTAATTGTGCCAATACTGTGATAAATTTCGTGGCGCACCATAAAGTATATATCTTGCAGTCTATTTATTTTGAATATGTCAAAGAGCGGCTTCGTAGTCATCGGCCACAAGCTGTCACCCACTTAATTGCATTCTCTTTCAATCCTGTATTTTCCGACGTGGGAGCGGCGCGTCACCTGCTAGTGCACGCCCCGCAAGACATAGAGTTATTTTATTCCATTACATCAAAGCATCCGTCTTCTCGCAAATGTTTACAGAAATTGCAAATAAGCGGTTGGTAGTAAAAGATTCTGAAGGCCCACTTGATCTCATATGCGAAATGCCCCTTGACATGACACCTGCTCTTTATATGATGCTGACCGCAAATACATTAATTAATATTTCGAGGGCAAATGAAGGGTGAATTCAACACGCGTCAGGCAACTGCAGATTTACATTTGTAGACAAATGCGGGCACGATCGCCTAGGCCACGGTGTTGCCGAGGCCGAAGGTGGTGTTTATGAGCTTCACGCCGCATGCCGAACCGTCATGCATAAAACACTACGAAGTCTTTATATCTAACTTATGTATATGATATTACAATACCACACAATCCTCACAGGGCCTTGCGATATTGCTAAACACGTTAAAAACACCGAATGTTAGAAGCGTCGGGTTTGTGCTGGGTATAGCCAGGTGGCCACCGTCCCGCGCGCGCCTCCTTTCGGCAAGAAAGGGAAAGAGGTCCCCGATTTCTCCTCATTCCAATGCGCCGTCGCTCCGCCTAAACTATTCTAACACCATGGCCCGCATCTTGCATAATTTTAATTTCACCACGTGTGGCGTCCCGTGCGTTTCCCCCAACGCCGTGTGCGCTTGCATTCTGCCGTTAGTATCCTCGAGAACGAATGAGCTTCCGAGAAGAAGCTGCTCAAGTGTGCAGTGTTGTTGAGACTTTTGAGCCCGTTCCGGAGTGGCTTGCACTTCTGGACGCTTGTGTGTGTTTGCCTGACTTTTGAACAGCATCTTACTGTAGGCAACAATGTGGGTGTTCTGAATGTTAAGGTAATTCTAATGTGATGAAGTATGTAGCGTGTAGTTCACAGCGGTAACGGGTCATATTTCCAAGAATTAAAGAAAAAAAATGAGGCATGGCGTAATGTCTAAGACAGGAAGCTACGGGGCTAGGGGTTGCAGGTTCGAAACCCCGATCGAGCGCTTCGGAGTTTTTTCTTCTGAATTATTTTTATTTCTGGCTTTTATTTATGCATACATATATATACATATCCGGGACATGACGCCGACGGCAAAAATCCGCCGACAGTGTCCATATATTTGCTATCGCAATAAAATTTCATTTTCAAGGGGTAAATATGGGTGTCGAGAAACGGCGACATAAATTGGCAACATCGTGAACACATCCCAATAAATGCGGATTTTGACTTTCAGTATTTCAAATGTTTTATTTAGGTGATTTTTAAAGGTCAATACCATAACTTTCGTTCGCAGTACTTAGCAGGAAAGATATATTAATTGCGAAATGTTGAGTAGTTAGGCCTAAGCAGCCTCGACCTGCGCGAGCTGGTCACTGCCGGTTCTGTCTGAGTGCACAACAGCCACGGAAGTTGACTCCTGTTACTTACTATTGGAGTATGGACACTGTGGGGGACGAAAGAGCGAGTTTTCAGTGACACCAAGCAGTTTGCTGTTTTGTAGTTTGCTTACGAAAATGTCCACGAAATTGGACGCAGGTTGCGGATAGGTTATCGACACAGTACATGGATACAATTTAATAAAATTCGAGAGACTGCTTGCAAAAGTGTTTGCTAACCAATAATGCTGTTTACGAGTGCTATAAGCACACTCCATCAAATATCGGGCTTGGTAGCGTCAAGCGCCCTTTAAAATTAAAAATTGCCACTATGACCGCGAGTTTTTTAGATAACTCGTATATGTAGCTTTAAAATAAATGAGTGGTCCTGGACCAGAATTTTACTTTTTCATATCGAAATGGATCATTTTCAATTACATTATTTGATAACTTTTAATTGAAACATGCTTGTAAAGTTGTAGAACATGTTCTGAGACACGTGAAAACAGCCATACAACAGCTATCATATTAATTTTAATTGCTTAATTCGTTGCATTTGTCGATTAGTGACAACATTCTTGTCATTCTTCTATTATGTGGGACAACGTCATTGTATTCTTTGATTGGGTGTAGGTAGAGGAATTGAGCTTTGAAAAATACAGCTGGAGAATGTCTTTGTTGAATAAAGATGCGTGTAGATGTATCATTGCCTGCTCCACATTTTTCTCTTTTTTCCCCTCTTTTCAAGGCCTGCTGCTGGAACGAGCCCTACGGCTGCGACTTCGTTGGCCCTCTGGCGGGAGTTCTCGAACACTATGAGCAAGAGTGCGCTTTCCACGTGTCCCCCTGTCAAAAATGTGGCGAGATCCTCGTGATTGATATGCTAGCCGCCCACTACATTCGCCACTGCAGCTACCGATTGGCGTCTCAGACACTCTCCGAGTCCCTGCTACAAGGTGACGGCGCCTCCATCGCGTCGAGTGGGTCTGGTACGGACGAGGAACTGATGCGCGTGTTCGAGATGACTGCTGTCGGTGAGCTTCAGCGCACCGTCGATGCACTTGAGCGAATGACCGAAACCATAGACGCCCAATTGGAGCAAACAGAGGAGCAGCTTGAAAGATTGGCGAGCAACTGAGTTAGCCTCTAACAGTGTGATTATAAACAACGTGGCGCCAGTAGCCGAGAAAAAACGCTCTGAGGACAACCTGCTCTACTTCGCGTGGTGCAGCAGCGCATGGTAATTTCAATCTAAAATAAGTGTGTCATCAAAGCTAAGATACAAGAGCGACGGCAAGTCTTGTTGGTCAATGAAAGCAGTGGACAGAGAAAATGACAAATATTTTTTGATAATGGGAGCACTAAGTGCGATTCGCTCCAGTTTGTTAAGACCGCATACAGTCTAAAAACACAGGAAGTATGCGTCCCCATAAAGATAATAAGTGCTCCTGCAGTGAAGCAAGAAAAACAATTTGAACAAAACACAAGGCTTGCTGTAACCGCCCGTGTTTGTTACAGTGGGATAGAAGAGGCTTATTTGATCCCACCAAACGCATACTAGACCGGCCAGAAGAAATGTAACATATCCTGTTTATGACATCGGGGCGAACCACTCTATGCATTTTAAAATAGAATATAATGGAAGAAGAAAAAAGGTCTCGATGACTGAGGATGAGACCGAGATCAGCGACTTCACAACTTGAAGATGTATCATCAATAAGGAGCAAGCAATACTTTCTGTTTTCTCTGATATGGGCTTAGCAGTGACAGGAACCATGCTGAGCGACGAAAAGGTACAGAAGACCGATTTGCGTTGAAATTGCCACAAATGCATGAAAAATGACACGAGACTTTATTCGACATGCATCGACGTATCTTTGACAGCTGGCCATCTGCATTGGACTTTTAGGTGGTTTGAGAACGTCACATATTTTACAAAATTGTTTTACCTTTATGAACATTCAGATTGTACGGAGGCCAGAGAGGCTGTTTGGTATAATCGGTGTGAAGAAATAAAGTCCCTCTTTTGTAAAGGTTTCGTCATACAGAGCCGCCATTAAACAGAAGTGACGCCGATCTCTCGTTGATATGACACTCGGGGAGGGGTGAAGGGGGGAGTGTGGTTTTGCGAAAAGTTTATTGCTGTATACCTACATTTTTTCATAACTGCTGTCATTTTCTTTCTGTGTGACATGTAAACTCACAGACAACATCTCTACAACGCACACATAACAATACTAACAAATCGTTCCGAATAGTTACGTCAGAGTACAAAAAACTTACGCCACTTGTGCGAATGCACACAGGGATATCTTGTGCGCGGATGGTATGAGAGGCGGCTTCCAAAGCTTGTAGTGGAAAGAGTGCTGATGGGAGTTGTTTGCTGAACGGACTGAATAATTTTTCTTTCGGAAATGTGACGCATATCCACCTGCGCGATGGTCTTGTGACGTGCTCTTTTAGACCAAGTGATGCCACCATGCTGGAATGTAGAGGAAACTGATGGCTGGAACACGTTTTTTCTCTCTAATTTCCACTTGAATCGGCCGCATTTTACACCGAGTTCATATGCACCTACGTCTAGAAAGCGGTAAAACTTCAAATGCGTGAACTATGTTCTCGGTGGATTCTTATTCAAGTGTAGTGTGCCGTAATGCACCACCAGCGCCTTCTCTATCTCTCTGTGCCTGGGCGAAGGAGAGGAGGGCAATGGGACTAAACGTGCACGTTTCTGGGTTAGTCGGTTCATGTACAAGCCACAAAAGTATGGCTGTTATTGCGCAAGAAAATCACGAGGAAAGGGATCCTTGACCCCCTCCCTCGTTATTTCCTTGCGCAAAAACAGCCATACTTTTGTGGCTTGTACAAGAGCAATGGGAACCGGCCGTCGGCGTTAGTACGGCTTTAGGCCACCACCGTAGTAGACCCGCCGTCGCGTCGTCGCTCGCGGAAACAAATGCCGTGGGTGCATTCGAAGCGCCTATGGTTCATTTTTCGACTGTATTCGCGCTGTTTCAAGTATAATGAACACTTTTCAATGGTAATCGTGAAGCACTTGTCATTCTGGGCAAGCAGCGCATTTCAAAAGGCATGTATCGTTGGCGGCTATTTCATCGAGGCGCTCGCGCGTCGTCTGCTAGGCCGATACCAGAGAACGCATGCCAGTGATGCGCGGAAGATTGCTTTGGAACCATTATGTTCGCTTGACTGAGAGTGGGTTTTTGACTATCTGAAAGTCAATTTTTGAAATCAGCATTTGCCTGGAGCTGATACTTAGAGCTTGGGCGCTTAAAGTTCCCTAATGCATACTATCACTCTAAGGCAAAAGGGTGTGTAGTTCGTGGACTAATGGGGCTGCCAGAATGATTAATCCTTTAAAGGACTAACGGAACCGGGTCTAACAGCTAGTCCCCGCAGATCACCTCAATGGACTAACATTTATTCCTCACATTTACACCTTACCGCCCAACCGTTAGTCCCCAGTGCTCCCACAGATCACCTCATTGGACTAACATTTAGTCCTCACATTCACACCTTACCAGACAACCGTTAGTCCGCACATTATTTCCACCTCGCTGGACGAACGGTCGGTCCAATCAAATACTCCATTCGGATGAACGTTTTATCCCCAGGGATGATATTCTACAGTGATTCTCCGCTAGGCTTAATACTTTTCTCGCGTGTTTCTTTTTTCGACGGTGTGCAACAAGTGGCGCGGAGAAGAACACACGCAAAAAAATTTAGTCATGCGTTTACACTGCTTTTGCAGTCAGTGCGACAACGAAAGACAATAGTAAGAAAACGAAAGGTTTTATTTTTCTCTATACATGTGAAGTTTCTGCTTTCTTTCATTGAATTCACTGCAGAATGTCCAATACAGCTCCAACCGCGTTGTCATTTCTGGTACAGTCCTTTTCGTGAAGCTGCTGCAACGGAAGCGACAGACGACAGGCATTGTACGCATCAGCGCACATAGCATTCTGCTCGTTGTGGACAACGGCTGCATCCTGGAAAGCACAAAAAGTTTGCAAATAGTTAGTCACACGTGACAGCGAGGGTTAAAACGCACGCACATTGCAAATAGTACGTGTTGGCGAACTAAAACGCACGTCTAAAATATGGCATTCAAATATTTGCAAGCCTGCAAAGCACACAAGAATGCAAATAGTCCGCGACACGTCACAGAGAGGATGAAGACGCACGCACATGGCAAATACGAGCAAGGTGAAATAAAAACACGTCTGAAATATGGCATATTACTAATTTCACCGTGATGTTATAATTCATCAAAGACGCATTTCGAGCCACATAGCGCGACAGTTTAAAGGGGCTGTCTACCGCTCGGAAAAACTTTTCTGATTGTGGTGCAAATGACAAGAACGTTCGTCACATCGGAGGCAACGAGCATGCTCTTGCGCCATAAAAAAGAAATTATATTTTTAATTTGGTGTTGAAAATCGTGAAAGAATGACCGCTAGCGTCACCCAGCAGCGATGTGGTTCAATCTACTGGTAGGACAAGAAATCCTCGCAGGTAGACTCATTTTGCTTAAAAATAAACATGTATAACTTGAAATTGTATTTTACGCACTTGAGGCACCTTTCGGTTGCGTCAGAGCAATTTTTTCTTTTTTTTTTTCTCACGCATCCAAAGAGGCGCCCGGTGGCGCTGCTTCGGCGCAGTCTTCGATTTCGTCTGCTTCAACTCAGCGTCTACATGCGGCTCTCCGCGCTTGTCGTACTGTGCCGCTGCATTGTTGCTAGGATGTCTCACATGTGCTGCGCTGTGAAGACGCGCATTTATTATCTCTTTTTGGTGAATCGAATTGGCTTGGTTTGCGGCAGCAGTGCTAAAATAAACGCATAGACTGCGATTACAGCATAACAAGTGTTCTGTAATCATATAATAAGGCTTCGTTTAACTGCTAGCGCGCTGAAAACGACTGTTACATTCATTACAATATTGTTGAGCGAAAATAAAGTAATCCTACAGAAATCACATGTGCTTTCGGTTTTAATTTTTACGGGTGCTACAATCATCATCGCGTCCACCAACCAGTGTTGTGGGCATGTTTCACTCCAATGGAAGAAGACCGCACGCAGATAGAAAAATTGTGTTTCGAAAATTCCTACTCACTTTCCAGAGAAACCGCTGCAAGGTTGGACACTTCAGACGGCACGCTTTCTATTGCGGTACAAAACAGAAAAGCGATGAAGGACGGTAGACAGTCCCTTTAGGTGCTGCAGCTGCAGCCATCACGCCGAGGCGCCGCCAACCACCATGCCGCCAACTGGCTGGCAAGTTTTCTGCGAGCGGCGTCGTACAGCTCGAGCAAGCGCATCAGCCGCCGCAGCCGCCAGCGAATCTCGAGCAGAAGCGCGAGCGAACGCGGAGCCGCCGCCACGAACGGCGCCGGGCTGCTTGCGAGCAAGCGAAAAGGAAGCCGACGGTAACGGCGTCCACTTTCCACCAAATTTCTCGAGCGAGCGGCAGTATAGCTCGAGTGCACTAGAGCTGTCGAGTGGCGTATATAGTGATTGTTGGAGGAAGAATAAGGCACTTATTTCTGTCTCCCAGTTGGGGACACGGCTCAGTGCCTATCGAGTGGCGTGAACTCCTTCCGCGTCGACCGTAGCGGCGGCGCTGCAGTCACTCGGTACTGATTTCTTCTGTGTCTGATTTCTCCTTATTCTGATTTCTTCTGTTTTAATGCTTTCTTATGGGGGTGATTCGGCGTTTAGTTTACTCAGCGTAACTGAGCTGCTCTATTAGGATTTAACTGTGCTCAGAAAGCTGTGTGCTGATATTCTGCCGAAAGCACGCCTAACATTTACCAGCGTTGGAGAAGCTGTGTGTACTCTGAGCGCCCGCATGTGCCGCCTATCTTATCACTAGCACCACCTACAGCGCTGCTACGCCGACTCAACACCAAGCCCAAGCGAGGGAGGGGTCAGGTTCGCTACCGCCGCCGCGACGGACGGTCGCGGTTTTAACGCGCTTCACTATGTTCTTTATTACATAGTTTGTTACCTTGCTACTCTCGCCTCAGCCTTCATGCCTCAGCCATCACGCCCAGCCCTCACATCTGGCGCAGTCGACGCCCGAGCCTTTGTGCAGCCACTCAGCCACGCAAGAATGCAAGCGCATCAGTAAGCAAGCGAGCCAGCCTTCGCCCCGCGACAGCCGTCCGCAATTCCTTTCTTTGTCACCGCCAGAGCATTTCCCGCCGTCCGCTCGCCTCCATGTGCGCGCCTGCGTGCGCTTGCTGGTGGACTCACTGAGTAGTGTGTGTTTCGTGTGTAAACGTCAGCGTCTAGCCGGCTCGGCGCAACGCCATGCCGGGAATTGTGTGGCAGAATCTCGACCCGGTGACAATGTCGCGCCTCGGCGTCGACCTCATACGCGAAGAATTGGCCCGTCGACAGCTGGACATCACAGGTTCGAAAGAGGAGCTCTTTCAGCGTTTGCAAGCCGACATTCAGCAGCGTGAAGCTACCATTCGCTTGAAACGAATGAATCCGCCTCGACCGCTGCGGCGCCTTTAACGCTGGACCCAGCCACTCTACAGAGCCTCGCCATGCTGTTCTAGCAGCTACCTCGCCCTGCAACAACGGTGACGACACTGCCAGACCTGTCATCGTCCATTCCGCAGTTTGCCGGTTTGCACAGCCACAGTGTCAATACATGGCTTGACGACGTGCGACGAGTACAGCAGCTCGCCTCGTGGGACGACGCCACCACACGCCTGATCGCAGCTAGCAAGCTGAAAGGCACGGCGCGAGACTGGCATCTCGCGTTCGGCAAACAGTACAGCACCTGGACCACGTGGAGTGCCGCCCTGAAAGACACATTTTGTACAGAATTGTCTCTCATCAAGTGGCAAGAGCAGGTCATGAGCGCAACCCAGGCCCCATCCGAAAGCTTGCACAAATATGCCTTTGCCAAGTTGAAGATCATTGAGTGTTGCCCCGTTCACCTCTCGGAGGCCCAAAAGATTGACTACCTGCTGCATGGTTTACGGGAACAACACATCCTCGCCGCCATAGCAGCCAACCGGCCGCCCACGGTAGCTGAGTTTATTTCTACCTGCACTAGCCTCGACCAGAGTGCGCAACATCTGCACGCCAAAGCAAGCCGTCACCATTTGCCGGTTCTGTGTTGCCGCCGACGCAACCCTTTCGTGCCGCTAAGCCCGCAGAGCGACAGCAGCCTCGCTCAGAACAATCGACACCACAGTCCTCCCGAGGGGCCACACCAAAAACGCGCATTTCAGAGCTGCCCACTGAGCAACAAGAAGCTACTTATGCCGCTATTTCGGCACAGTACGGTGCTCCAGCTTTTCGTAGCGGTCAAGACCTGTCTCAAGCTGTCTGCTACCAGTGTCATGCGTTCGGTCATCTGGCATCCAAGTGCCCTACGCGCACCAGCCGCTTATCACCATCAGCGCCTCCAACCATGCCAAAGACACAGCAGCCTCCAGCACTGCACAGTGCACCCGTTACACTTGAGGGCTCACAGCAGCAATGCCCCTTCTTCAACGCAACTCTCAGTGGAGTCGGTGAATGTGAAGCGTTTCCTGACTCTGGGTCCAATGTGACATTAATATCTAAAACTCGTGTGCCTGCAAGCATGAACTCGTGTGCCTGCAAGCCTCCACTCGTGGTGGTAGAAGGAAGCACAGTGCTACCTGTTGGTGCTGCATTTTTGAAGATATCCATTGGCCCAGCCACAGGAGTTGTTGAAGCTGCTGTTTTGGAGGATAATGTACTTCCCCTCATTATAGGTGAGGACTGGTTCTCAGCAGCACAAGCACGCCTTATATTCGAGCCGCTGAAGCCAGCACAGTTGCAGCACACAGCCACGAATATCACCAATACCGCAAACCCAAAGCTAGGCCATAGAATGGCAAATGCTGTGATCCCAACAAGGTCCGTCATTTTTCCTGAAACCAGGCCCAGTTCCAAAGACTGCCTACAACGCCAACTACGCCCAAGACCACTACGCCAACGTCCACGACACCAAAGCCCACAACGTCATCGACAACTACACCAAAGCCCACCACGCAAGCGCCCACCACACCGAAGCCCACAACGCCAACACAAACTACGCCAAAGCCCACTACGACAATGGCCACGACACCGACACCCACTACTACCACGCAAACAACAACGCAAGGCACGACTGCTAGTTTACCGCCTCATCGAGCAGCTTACACCATCCACATTTAGGGCTTTACGTGTGTCATGCTTGACATCTCGTTTGGTTAATCAACCACGAACGGTGCACGTGTCCCAGCTTAAGCCTTATGTACCACCAGTTTCTCCAGTGGTCGAGCAACAGCCCGCCGTCAATGCAGAGCCCACGCCTGCCTCAGGAGCAAATGTTGTCGCCTCTACAGAGCAGCAACAGCCTCAACGGCCCCAACGCACTCGATGTCTACCGAGCCACCTCGACGGCTTTGTGCTCGAGTGAAGTTGCAGCGTTTCCGCACATGTGTGTGAGTGTGTTATCGTGCCTGTGACCGTGTGTAGAAGCAGTTGACCAAGAGACTTGGTCAGTCAGACTGGGGTGGGATGTGAGCGCCCGCATGTGCCGCCTATCTTATCACTAGCGCCACCTACAGCGCTGCTACGCCGACTCAACACCAAGCCCAAGCGAGGGAGGGGTCAGTGGTGCGATCTTGTGCGCATTCCAAATAAACACGGAGGCGTGGCATTACATCCAGCCGCACGCGAATGGCCCATTTGAACCGCGATAGACGTCACGACTCTGCATTGACCAATCGCGTGCGGTCACGTGCGCCTGGATGTACTGCCACGCCTCCGTGTTTATTTTGTAACGCGTACAAGATCGCACCACTGGTTCGCTACCGCCGCCGCGACGGACGGTCACGGTTTTTGACGCGCTTCACTATGTTCTTTAATAATAGTTTGTTACCTTGCTACTCTCGCCTCAGCCTTCATGCCTCAGCCATCACGCCCAGCCCTCACAGTACTGTGCGTATCTTTACAAATGCGCTGTGTAAATGTGAGGGCTGAAAGTTACTGGAAGTCAAAGGTAACTCGACCGGTACAAAGAACGGTCGTCCTCAGGGGCGTTGCATTGATATTGTTATTGGCGCCGGGTGGGTAGGTGAGACTTTACTGTCCGTGTTTGTGCGTGCAAATATATATGCACGTATATATAAAAACATATTATCGCGAAGCGTAAAGCACCACCGCCCCTCCTGCCTTCACTTTTGAGGCTTTACAGATGAAGCAATGAAATTATAATACAAAACATTGTCAAAAGAAGTTTTTGCAATGACATCGATAGGTCAGGAAAAGTGCAATATATATAAGCTGTCCATTGAAAGGAGAACTGGTTGCAGTGAATTTAGGCAGAATAACCGACGGGCTATATTTACACCTGCGCATTTTAAGATGCCTGAGATAAGCCCTGATGCATGAAGTTTGTGCCTCGCATGTGAACGCGCGCCTTTGGCTCGGCTTCCTGGTATTTTAAGCCCTCAGAGGTCGCATAACCGATGCATAGTAACCGCACAAGTACGCTGTTGAAACAGCTAGATAGCCTTTCGGCATAGAAACAGAGCAAAACTGGCAGAACTCATCCATCACCAATATAAAGGTTGTGATAGAGTTATTTGTACTCAGGTTACTCATGAGAGAGTCGAGCGCATTGGAGCTCATACATAGGATCAATGCTCCGGATATCGTAGAGACTGCCTGTAGAAGAATTGCAGGCTTTCGTCGCTGGTTTGTTATTTCTTCGTAGTCAGTGTTAGTAGTCACTTATATTGTAACGCGGCTCGAAGTGTCGCTTGCAACCGCACAGCAATCAGTGAGCAGCTGCGCAAAAACCGATTGTTGCCTTCATTGGGGGCCGGTAGGCTCCAAAAACAGGGATATCTCGGCGCAATTTTGGCACACCTGCATATTCACTCGTGCACCATGGCGCGTAGCAGGTGTTGAAACACCGATTAAAGCACAGTAATGCGTAAAACGCGCTCAAAACGCGCAATTACACGCTTTCGTAGGCTGCGACGCGAGCGCGCCAAATACAGACGATCTCCACAGCTTCAGTACAAAGTGACTACAGCGCCGCCGCTACTATCGCCCGTAGGAGCATCACCGGAGATGGGGCGCGGCCGCTTCGTTCGTTCCACTGCTCTGTAGTACAGCGAGCGACAGCGGGGTCGCCGCCACGAACGGAGGCGAACTAGGCCTCGGGCACTTCGATTAGTTTCGGTGTTGGAAATAAAGCGTCGCCATGATTTTGGTAGCAAGCGAAAATTCAGCAGCTTTTGCATATGTGACTTTATCTTTCCAGCTTGCGCATCAGTGAAGTTATGCAATTATGTGTAGAAATGAAATGTGTTCTTGGCTATTTTGTTTTTTGAACACCCTATATATTTATTTAGACGCTTCATTAGTTGCGCCGACGGCCGGCGCTTTCGCTCTTATCTCTTCTGCTGTCATTCCGTGCGTCTGCTCCTGCTGCTTTCACTGTGTGCACGTGTAAAATTTTTCTAGTATGCCTTGAAGGGGAAGATTTTGGTGTCTGTGAGTGCGACCATGCTCAAAATGTCAGAAAAGCTAAGGAAAGGAAGAATGCGTGCTGCGCTTTTGTGTGGTGCGACAACTCATCAAGGAACAGCTCAGCGAAATGTTTCCGCTTCCCACCGGGCGACAGGTAAGCACTTTTTATTCGGTCGTTCCGAAGAAGCAAGCGCTATCCTTAATCGTCCGAAGAGGGCCTTTTCGTGCATAGCGTCGTATTTCCAGCGCAGCCTAAGAAACACTAGGGTCTTTAGAATTACGTATCTATGTATTTTCTAGTAACGGAACACGCCACCTAATATTTACGTATTGATGGTGCGCCTCAGATGTGCGTAATATTTGCTTTTTGATTGACTATGTTCACAAGCATGAACGCAGATACAAGTTCAAGATGGCTGGGCGTTCTGCAAGTGCTTAAACTTTGGCCGGGTGGCTAAATCGTGTGACAGACAGACAGACAGACAGACAGACCAAAATTTCTGTGTTCAAGTATCCCAAGAAAAACTATCGCATTTAAAAGCTACAGGGTGAATCGAAAAATTTTCCGCTGTTGCTCTACAGTGATTTTTTTTTTGTTTGGCACAGCCCATTTTTCTGTAATGTTGCAAGCATGTAAAGCTACTTGTCGGCAGTTTTTCGTGAGCCGATTGATGGCAGCTGACGCGCAGACAGAAATTGCGCTTCGGTATCGTCTGTGTTAGCCGTTGCTCATAATTTTTATTTTTTTTCCACGAGAAGAAAGCTTACAAATAATGTTTGCCGAATGTGCTTAAACGCTACTTCGACGAACTGCTTTGGCTTTAGACCATTCCGAAGCCCAGTTTCTTGTAGTGACATTACCACCTTTGAATATTCATTGACACGAAAGAAGCCCGCAAAACCATTTACGCAGCAGTGACCGCTTGCATGCCGTGTTACAAGAAGTTCTAGTTACCTGCGCGACGGTCGAGCTGCGCTTCGCTTTTCAACCAGTACCAGAACAAATTTTTGGGGTGTCTGCTTCGCATTCACAATACTTGTTTCGCTTTTACGTGTTGTTTATTGATATCCATGGTGGTATTTCTTCCATTTTCTAGGTGTGACGTATGGCCCAATGACGCGCGCTAAAGGGGAGCCCTGGTGGGGCTGGCATGAAAGCAAATGTACAACGGCTACCACCTCTGCTCGGACTATTTCACCGGATCCTAGAGTGTGTGAGCTGTCGTGCTGAGTCGAACATGCGCACATTGTGGACCAAATTTTCTTCCTCATCACAAAGTTTACACTGTGACGTGAATACTTCTGTGATGCCACTTGCCGTATAGTACGGGTAGGGTGGCTATAATGGCTAATAATAATAATAATATCTGGGGTTTAACGTCCCAAAACCAAGATATGATTATGAGAGACGCCGTAGTGGAGGGCTCCGGAAATTTCGACCACCTGGGGTTCTTTAACGTGCACCTAAATCTAAGTACATGGGCCTCAAACATTTTCGCCTCCATCGAAAATGCAGCCGCCGCGGCGGTGGCTATAATGGCTAGAACGGGGTTTGGAAAAACCGCCGTCTGTAATTTTCGCCACATAACCTCCTCTTTCTTACTGAGCGATCTCCCCGCCCCCGGGCATATTTGCCGATTTAGTCTGTAGTTCAATAAAACCGAGTGGTGGGCTAGTTGGTACTCCGTATCTTATGTTTCGGCGTCCTCGTGTTTCCTTGCGCTGAAACATAAGTTAGTCTATAGTGTGCTGTGATTTCGTGGTATGCGCGCATATGCTCTCTTCTCTTTGTAATTTCGGTGATTTGGGAGGTTTCGGGGGTCAACCGGTGAGACCTCGGACGACTGAGTGAGCCTCCTCGTTCGCTTTAAGTACCTGGTGAGCGGGTGCCCAGACGAGCAGAATCACCTTTCTGGGCCGTTCTACCCTGTTTAATATACGGACGGCAGTCTCCATCGCCCTTCCTTATTCATAATTTCTCACAGCGTTTTTGGAGTCGCTGATGACCACCCGAACCCCCTTTCACCTGATGGCCAAGGCTATGGCCACTTCCTCGGTATCTACCGTCTCGATGCCATTGACTGTGCGTCGCGCCATTAGGGTTCCCTCTTCCCTAAACGCCACTGACGTGTGTGAAGTACTGAAGGACCTACTACGCGTTTCGAAGGCGATCTGCACACCTATGTACCTGTTCACTTTGTTGATGCTGTAGTGGACGATCATTAGGATGATGGAGAATTGTGGTCTAGCCCTCTGTGATGGTTGGGAAGCTTTAAAACCATCCACTCATTACGCAATTTGCGCTTGTTACGCCTGCTGCGGTTCTACTTTTCTGCCAAGCAATATTACATCTGTTAATGAGTTTCGTCGCCATACATGATGCTTGTAGAGGTTCTTTTTCCGAAAATGCTTCGACCACTGGCGTGGCTCTGCGGTACAAAACTTGCTTGCCGCGCGAAAGCCTGGTTTCGAATCTGCCTGGAACCCTGTTTTTGTTCTTTTTTATGTAAATGTGCGCGATAGCTGCGACGGACAACGGAGGCGGCAGCGGACATATACGCCGACAATATCGGCTGTTCTTTTGAGCTCATAACAGCTTGCGCTGTAAAACGAAGGTGGCACGTGCGTGCGAGATTCATTGATGTCGTACGTCGCCGAGAAAGCCGTGTTTCTTGAAGGTTGTCAATGGTGCTTGTTTATTGACTTAAGCAATGCTGTTTTCTCAAATATCAAGCGTTAAATTATTTCCACGTATATTACCTGCCTCCTCTCTCCTCTATTTGATTCGGATGAGACATGAATGCGTCAGCGCTGCCTTCATTACTTGCATAATCCTCTGCCATGCGTGGTTAGTTCTTTGAAGCATTCGCTACCAACCGGCTCCAGTCAGCGCTGTATCACTTTATCGGTTCACCCTGCAAGAAAATAACCTCCGAGAAACTTGATAGCAAAACTCTGTTCGGGAACGAGCATGGTCCAAACACTTTTCACGCACGGAAAGGGCGCGTCGCTAAACTGTATGGACGATGACGAAATATCTGTGACTGTTTTTCATCTTGTGACTACTCATGTATACACATTGTTCAACAGGCAGTTGGGCTATGGTGTGGCACATCAGATGGCGCCTTTTTATAATGCGACGCGAGAATTAAGGCGTATATAGCCTTGAGGCGTAAGCATGTCGTATGAACAGGCCTCGCGCCCCATTGAGATTTACATAGAAGTATCATGGCAAATTAACTTATGTGTGCAGTCACGGAGGCATCCGGATTGAAAACAGAAACGCTGTGTCCGTTTCCCTACATTTTTACTCATGCCCTAGCCCTTTTCTATGATGAACCTTTACAAACTATCTTTCTGATGTTCCAAGTTAGGTGTAAAACATGGCTGATGGTCCACGTTACCCATTTAAGAGGACTTTGCGTGGCCATGAAAGCATATCGTCCGAGATAACTTGACTCACAGGCGGAATATGAAGGTTTTTGGGATATGACATTATCACGGCAACAACGAACCAAATTCAAATATGTTTGCAAAATCGCCAGGCCTGCGCGGAACACGCAGCACACTCACAGCGAATGCTGGAAGAGCGGCCTTTCTGGAGCCCGTTGTTTACTCTCTTTGAGGCAACTAACACAAGTACATATGCAAGGAAACCACAACGCCATAAACGACCGTAACTTTCCTGAAGTAGGCAAGCGCCCACTATGCCATTATTCGTCATTCTGCGGATAAGCGAGGTACTCGCTACACATCTGTAAGTCATAATGTGCACTTTGTGCTGTGGCTGATGACGATGAATAATTATGGCTGAGCCTTTTACAATGGGTTGGAAGAAGTAAACGACCAAGAACACAATGCGAAATTCACATTGTGTGACGCCTGGTTCTTATTTTACTCTTCTACGACGCTGTGTTACATATGTTAACAAGGTTCCTTGACAGACATGACAGCTGTATACGGATTTTTGCGAAGGAGTTTAGGGCACCAGCGTGGCTCTGTGGTAGCAAGCTCGGCTGACACGCAGAGGGTCCGGATTCAAATCCCATCCATTCCTGGAATTATTTTCTAATTTCTTGCAATAGCAGTTACGGACACCAGCGGCGGCGGTAGCGGACAAAAATTGGCTCTTTTTGTGATCTCATACTGTTTTCGCTGTAATATATATAAGGGCCTCAAACACCATCACTGTTACCAGAGCCATAGCCAAGAGCACAGAGTGGCGGCGGTAGGTGGCGGGTGGAAGCAAAGAATAACACGCACCACCGGTGGTATCTGTCGCCCAGGTTGACGCAATCGCTTGATCTTGAAAAGCGAGGTTGAGGGCACAGAACCTTACCCTGTGTTAGAGGTACTCATGCTTGGTTGATGATGATAGTCAGTGAGAGTGGTCGACGTTTCTAGATTTTTTTCCTCGTTTCATTTTTTTCTTATTTCGCGCTATAGCGGTCACGGTCCCCGGCAGTGGCGGCGGCGGACAACTACACCACTGCCGTTGCGATCTGCTAACAGCTTTCGCTGCAAAATCAAGGCAATGGCCTATGTTGGGCAGTGTTCTACATTAAATTTTTTTCCCTCCATAGGAGAACAGATGTGACCCGAGTTGAAAGCACAAGAGGTGAAGGCACAAGACGTACAAACCGCTCCCATTCACGAGATAAGCGCGCGCGCACGGGCTACCACGCCTTGCAGGGCGATGTACTAATAGGAAGCGCGCGCGCATCGCAACGAGCGGGGCGACGACCTTTGAAGAGTGCCCTTCGTGCCAGGGGCGTAGCCAAGGGGGGGGGGGGTTCGGGGGTTCAAACACCCCCCCCGAAATTTTTCAATTTTGCTTGCGTATATATATACACACACATAAAAACGCACGCACGAACATACATAAAGTATGGTTGAACACCCCCCCCCCCCGAAAAAATTTCTGGCTACGCCCCTGCTTCGTGCCATCTCTCTGGTGATAACGAGAACACGTTGAAGTGCAACCGAGCTCTGGGTACCGCCAGCGGTAAATGGCGTATGTAAATAGCTCGCCGTTAGTGTGCTGGAGAACGTCCGCTTTGTGGCCGAGTTGTTTAGTGCCGCGCGTTGTGGAGCGAGGGGTCGTACGTTCGATTCCCGCCGAAGGAACTTTCTTTTCTAGGTTTTTCTTTGTCATCTGTTAGTGTAAATTTTACAACGTCATATCCCTGACGTAAATACGTTAGTGAAGTCTTGGTGAACCCCGGCTACTTAAGCCAGGTAAATGTCCTCTAGACTTGACCTCCTAACGCCTCATCGCACTTGCCAGCTCTTTTGGAAAAGTGATAGAAAGAATGGTATTGACTCGCTTAAGGTGGTACCTGGAGCACTATAAGATATACCCTGAGGCTATGACCGGCTTTCGGCTAGGGCGGTCGTTTAGAGATAACGTTATCGACCTGGTTTCGTCTGTGTAACCGCAAAAAAGCCTAAAAAGATTATCTGCGGCCAGGTTCTTGGACGTGAAAGGCGCATACAAACAACCTATCGCATGAAGCCATTCTGGATGTCTTCGGCAATATTGGATTGGGGGGCCGTGTCTACCAATAGACTGACAGCTATTTGAAGGGCTGGACCTTCTTTGTACAGGCTGAAGATGGTCCAACAACGCATCAGTGCAGTGGTCGTGGCATGCCTTAAGGTGATTTCTGAGCCCCACACTTTTTATCCTAGAGCTTCTCGGCCTGGTTGACGCGCTTCCACGTTATGTTCATCTATCATTATATGTTGGGGGTGGGGGGTACTATCACCCCCTGTAAAGTTGTTTGCGCCTCATGGAGCACGCACGTCTCGCGGATAAACGGCAGTTAGATTAAACGGCGACCGAGAGAGATGTGGCACTGTGCTCGCGCGCGTTAGTGTTAGAGCGGTGGTGCCTGCTGCGCCGCCGCGGAGAGGTTAGGCCGGCGTGCAGGACAGCAGGGAGTCCTCTTTGGGGTTCGGTAGCGTGCGTGGATGGTGGTGGGTCCGTGGGGCACGATACCGCGGCTCGTTTCCCGCGGGCCCCTCGTAGTGAGCCTCGTAGCTACGCCACATTCGCGGTGCATTGAATGTCTTATGCTGTCTTGTGTTTGTTATGTTCTCTGTGTATTGTATTGGTACCGCATAAGGTTACTTAGCGAGTTAATAGTTATGTATTAGATTTGGCAGGCGAGCTCGTCGTATGTAAAAGAGGTTAATAAACGTCTACGCGTTGGTTGGCCGGACGGCGTGAACTGTGTCTGTGTGCTCCGAGAGCTGCTCATGTCATCACACCCCACATACAGATGACATCTGTATCTGGGTTTCGGGGGAGACGCGTCTCCACGTAGGTGCCAGGCTTCAGAGAGCGGCTACAATGACGTCAAAGTACCTTCAAGGACGGGGGTGGGAGCTTTGATGAGAGAAGTGCTCGCTTGTTGCCTTCACGCGCAAGGCGATAGGTCCCTATGTTATTAAAATAAACGGACACGCCATCACTTATGAGAAGACCCACTGCTTTCTGGGAGTCATAGCTGATCGCGACCTGTCCTGGAGCCCTCACATTGCCTACATGAAGAAGAAACTGATTATGATCACCAACGTACTAAGGTGTCTCGCTATAAAATCGTGGGGTGCATCTGTGCGACCGATGCTTCAACTTTGCACCGTTCTTTTCCTCGTGTTCATGCGCTACAGCCTACCTGTGCTTTGTAAAACCTGAAGAACTAATATATGTGTCCTCAAGTCGCTTCAAGCTCAAGCACTCAGAATATACCTTGGCCTTCCGAGATGCGCATCTACAGCAGCGACTGTCATCATCGCGCGTGACCATCGAATGACTACATACATACGCGTCGATGCTTTGAGAATGCACTTCAGGCATTTCGCTCGGATTCCATCGCACCACCTCGCCTCACTTCCAACATCTGGGCCGCACTCTCCGTTCACCGGTACTGTAGCATCACATCGCGCAGTGCTTCCCTCGAACTTCACGGATGCAACAAGACCGCCGTTACCATTGTGGTGCCTAAAGCCACTCGAATCCCTTGCCATTCCTGGAATCCAAAAAAAAGAACAGTCGCCATATTTAGCCCTACAACAGGCCACACTACTGTACCTGCACGAAAAACACAACGGACGCCTTCACATATACACGGACGGTGCTGTCTCTTCTGCAGCTCAGCAGGGGTAGTGTTTATTCCCGCGAAGTCCGTCACCATAAAATTCAAAACATCGCATTTGACATCATCGACGGCTGCAGAACTCGCCGTCATCCGTTCAGCACTAGAGTTTGCAGTTGAAGAACCTTCGCAAGCTTGGTCCATCTCCTCTGACTCCAAGGCAGCTTTGCAATATCTTATGTCGCCATCTCTTTATGGACCTAATGAGCAGTTAGTTGCTGCTATAAGGCTTCTTCACCACCATGCAGTCGAGAAACAACACAGCATAGCGTGTTAGTGGATACCGGGTCATTGTGGTATATACGGTAACGATGTTGCGGATGAGGCCGCCCGATCTGCACATGACAGTGACCACTCTGCAGATATACCGTTCTCCAGAACCGACGCAGCTACAAGGCTTCGTTCGCTGGCACGTGAACTCACACTTGCGCAGTGGAACTCCACACGCTCGTCTACCCAGCTTGGATCCCAATCTCCAGATCCGTCTTCCGTCAGGAATATCGCGAGCTGAGGAGACGCTTCTGTGCCGCCTGTGGCTTGGCGTGGCCCTCACGAATGCCTACTCCTGTCTGATTGGAATGGCCAACAACTCTACATGCAATAACTGCCGCTGCGAAGAAACGATCTCCCATCTTCTGTATGAGTGTTGCCGTTTCAGTGCTCCGAGAGAACTTTTCTATGCGTTAGATAAACTTGATAACCGCCCTTCGTCGGAGCAAAGGGTTCTGAGACCTCGGCCGAGTCCGTCGTCAGCACAGAAAGCTTTGAAAGCATTATTGTGCTTCTTGCGGACAACTGGTCTTAGAGACAGACTCTAAGCAGTGTCGTATTCTCCTTCCTTTTTCTTCTTTCTTTTTACTTTTCTTCCTTTCCTTTGTGTAACATCTCTCTTCTACCATCTTTTATCCCCCCTACCCATTACCCCAGCAAGGGTATAGCCATCCGGTCTAAGAATTGGCTAACCTCCCTGTCTTTCCGCTTGTTTCTTCCTTCCTTCCTTCCTTCCTTCCTTCCTTCCTTCCTTCCTTCCTTCCTTCCTTCCCGGCATAAAACATTTTCGTGTTAAAAAAAGAAAAGCAACATGGTGTCGCCTCAAGAAGTAATAATCTTCATGAGGTCAGCGCTTCCGGCCTTATTATTCGAACAGCTAGTTGAAGCTGAGATTGCGGTTTATTGGTGTAGGTCATTAAAAAGGCTTTTCCGTGTCGGGCACAATTAGTGTGCATGTACTATCGTGAGAAATATGAAAGGGAACACGCGAGCGCGTGGCGAATAACCTCAAGCCCCTATTCGACCGATACTCTTCCGGCGCTGTCAAAAATAAAGAGGAAATGAGGATGCTTGTGCACGAACAGTTGTCCCTCCCACGACACGTTTGTTTTTATGATGCACGAAATATACGACCCAACTAACAACCTGATATTGCAGAGCCTGTTGTAGCACTCACGCACAGCGAAGGGCCGTAACATGTTTTTAAATAATATTTAGCTATATCTTGATTTTATGTCTTACACACACGCACACAAGCTAATGGAAAGGCTGCATTTTGCGCAGAGCTGTAGACAGCAAGGTCTGAGTACGAGTTATTTGGTATTCCAATTCAAATTGTGAATACAGAGCAAGGGAAGACACGGGACAAAGAGACCAACGAAGACAAGCGCTGACTTCCAACTAAAGTTCTCTTCTGAATAAGAAGCAATTTATGAAAAAATTGGCAGATCCCACGTACCGTGGGAATCGATGTTCTGCGAAGCATGCGCGGGATGTTGACTGTGGCGTAATTTTTCTCATTGAGCGAAACGTTACGGAATGACGCTAGAGAAATACGGAAGTGGTATACGCACACTCATATGCTGAGGAGTCGCATATGTATTACATAACCAGTTGTTTACAGTTCCGTAACGATGCCAACCGCAACATGGGTGTTGCCAACAGCAGACGCGGTAAGCGGATATGTTGTGCTTATATTCTTCAATACTGGATAGCGCTGATCCGAACAGGACAAAGAAGGAACACAGATGCACAGGACAGGCGTTCCTCGCAACTAAGCTTCATTCAGGAAAGTTTCCCTAGATATGTACACAGCCGAGTGGCACGCGCAGGCACACTGCACGTACGTTACAGTCACAGTTACAGATGTTATGCTTATACCTGTCCGTTATGACGCAGAGGACGCGCACGTTTCACGAACCCGTGTGTATGTGTTGAAGGGGTTCTTGACAGTTCTTGAAGAAGGTCATCATCACCGTGGTCAGTGAGCACCAGCAGCTGGACCGGACTTGTTATGTGGATCAGTTCGTGATCGCGGCTACGAGGAGTCTAAGTGTAGTGAAGTGCGAGGTATAGTGCAGCTGGTGGAAATCCTGGATGCCTCTTACCATGAAATGATCTATGCCTCCTGTCGTGGATGTGGCAGCGAGGTATTTTGATGCCCTCTCCACATCCAGGCTATCACGCAGTATAAGGACCAAGCGTTGTTGGGTCTTGATAAATGAGTGTTGAAGTCACTGGTAATGATGAGAGGCCTGGTTCTCAGCATATTTATTGTAGGAAACATTGACCTCGCTTTCAGCGTAATCCACGTGGTCCACGTTGCGAAAAACGTGGACGAGTGGATGCTAGTTGAGCATCTTCTAGGGGTGTTCTGTCTTCAGCCCCCTCACTTTCCCTGCGTGCGCCGCGGTGGTGTAGCGGTTAAGGTGCTCGGCTGCTGATCCGAAGGTCGTGGGTTCGATCCCGGCCGCGGCGGTCGCATTTCGATGGAGGCAAAATACTAGATGCCCGTGTACTGTGCGATCTCTGGATGTTAAACAATACCCGATGGTCAAAATTTCCGGAGACCTTCGCTACGGCGTCCCTCATAATCACGTCGTGGTTTTGGGACGTAAAACCCCCACAATTATTATTATTATCACTTTCCTTGCATGTCAATGTGTGTGTTCGCGGTTACTGTGTTGGTTGCGACTCTGTATCACTTGTGGCACATACCCGCATAACGTTAACTCTGGTTTACGGGTATGTGCCTCATGTGACTGAGAGAAAGGGTTTCATGACGTAGGCGAAAGGTATTTTGCGTTATTCATGTCATGACCAGTGAATCGTGTTCGTCATACAGTGATCCCCTGCTCTGCCAATTTTGGTATATTACATGTAGGGGTGTGCGAATATCAAATTTTTCGAATACGAATCGAATACGAATATACACCTTCGAATATCGAATCGAATATCGAATATCAAAGGAAAAATGCCTCCATAGTAACAATATTTTATTTAACATGTATCTATTTGAAAAAAACAACATTAACAGCCTGACTGGACACACAACATACATTGCTATCTCCAGAACACAATGTCCAGGCTAGCACAATGCACATCACAACACAAGCAAATATCACGGCACAATGAAAGTAATGACTAGATGTTATGATTAAGAAATATGAGTTGCTCCACATGATCAGGCAGCAGGCGCTCCCTTCTAACAGAGACAGCTCCCCCCCCTGCCACTGAAAAGGCACACTCGCTTGGAACAGAAGTGGCTGGTATAGGGAGGTACATGGGGCAAAACTTTGCCAGAGTGGGGTATCTGAAGATGCCTACAGTCCGCCACCAGTCACATGGGTCACTGTCTTTCTCCAGAAGTGGTCCCGCATAGTGAACGAGTGGTAGTGCGGCACGTTACGGCCGCATAATATTGAAAATGTACGGTTACATGATCGCCAACAGTGCTGCACGTCGGAGACGCACCAGCAATAAATCATACGTATTGGGGCGTTCGTCACAGGCAGATATCGTGCCTCCGTGTACTTACAATGTTTATCGCCCCTCTCGGCAACGTTTTTAGCTACACGAACGCAGCAGAAATGTGGAAGACAAGTTATTTTATGCATGATAATCGAATCGCATATTCGAATTCTTCGAATATTCGAAGTTATCGAATATTCGAAACTTTTCGAATACACAATTTTCGAACCGAATACGAATATTTCGAATGTAATATTCGACAAATATTCGAAACTTTCGAATATTCGCACACCCCTAATTACATGTTATGGAGACGACCAGGAGAGTGCCCAGACGTAGGCGGCTAGATAGATAGATAGATAGATAGATAGATAGATAGATAGATAGATAGATAGATAGATAGATAGATAGATAGATAGATAGATAGATAGATAGATAGATAGATAGATAGATAGATAGATAGATAGATAGATAGATAGATAGATAGATAGATAGATAGATAGATAGATAGATAGATAGATAGATAGATAGATAGATAGATAGATAGATAGATAGATAGATAGATAGATAGATAGATAGATACGTAGATAGAAACGCCCAAAGTGCGTGAGGTTCGCTAAGAAATGCTTCGCATTTAAAAGGACACATGCGATAACAACCACATGCGATAAACGACACTCCCTTCAAAACACGAAGCCAGCATGAACAAGCGCTCTGAAACAAGAAAGCAGGAACAGCGCAAGAACAACAAGTGTGCATGTGTGGGTGCAAGAAAGCAAGTTGCTCAATTTGGGCCTTCACCTGCCTTCTGTTTTTTTCGGCGCTTCTGGAAGGTGTACTGCGATTTTGATGTATTATGGAAATTCCCTAACCTGAGGCCATCGCCCAGCTTTATGCCTGATGCCTTTCTCAGTCTGCCCGGCTTTTGCTAATGCGCGAACCTCGCCTTATGTCGTCCTAATTCATATAAAAACATAGATATCTAAACAAAACCTGTCTGATCCCTCCGTCATAGGAATCGGTATAACACGAAAGTGAAACGTGTCTTCACAGAAGTAGTGCTTTTCGTGTAGTGATATATGAGAGCTTGCACAATGTCTATTTGTGTTTGGCAGCTATAGCACCGTTTGACGTGGATGCACCCATGTTGACGCCTGGTGGCATTTTTCCATCGCGACGACTAACGCCCATCATCATGATTAAACCGTTGTGGTAACTGAAGCTGTTAAGATATATTTGGGCACAGCGAATCGTGAATACCGCGTAAAGATGACATCAACAAGCTCATAATCAACACTGGTACTCGATATGCACTTCTTCAAAACATTCGTCAATTCAGGAGAGAAGCGGCACGGTGTGCGCTTTCTAGTAATGGGTACCCGACGCCTGTGCTCATTTATACACTACCATGAACACTGCGCTTCAGCAACACGGGAGGGAGATGTTCGTAGCTGGAGCGGCAAACGTGCGCGTCCCGCTGACTTCTGTCTTGCTCCACCAAGGCACGACATTCGCCCGTCGAAATCGTGTCCTTTCTGCAACGCGTATTGCAGCAGTTTTGTTAGTCGGTGCTCTCGCAATCGAAGCAGTCGGTGGCGGAGAATTCCCGTTCCTGCATGTGGAGTGTTCCTCGCTGGTATCGATACGCTTTAATAATAGCCACCAAAATCGCACGGACTGTCGAAGTAATAACCGCTACAAAGGGTCGATCGTGACCCATTACTTCTTTTCACCTCTCACAGACGGCGGCACCGCCCCGCTCCGCCCCGCCTACCTGCACAGCCAACAGAGAGCACCGTGCGAGAGAGAACGTGTGGAAGATATAAAACGCGTTCGTGAAGTGTCCAGCATATGCCACGGTAGCTTAGTCGGTTACCGTCGCGGTCGCAAGGTTGTGCGTTCGATTCTCAGCGGTGGATCTTATTCTTTCTCACCTGTTGGCGTCCATTTTATCAGCGTCATATCCATAACGGAAGTACGTCACTGAAGTCTTGGTGGACTGCGGCATAAAACACTTTCGTGCTAAAAAGCCATGCCTCTGACTAAAGTTTACTTACGGTCAGCTACCTGTGAGCTGCATAACATAGTTTCGATTCCCGCTAGCACTTCAACTGTTTTCAGAATTTTGGTTCCTCTCTCGTTAGGCCTATTGCTGGAATGAACGCCATGGTTGCGAATTTGTTGGCCCCCTGGCGGCAATTTTGCAGCACTACGAGGCCAAGTGCGCGTTCCATGCGCTGCTGTTTCAGAAGTAGACATGTGCGGCAGACCCGAAATCACCGGCGGTGGCACGTGAACGGCGCGGGGTTCATCGGACCGGCGGCGGCGCGGCGCGGGGAGGGGGGGGGGCGGAAGGGGGAGAGCGAAGCAGTGAATGCGATAAGTACACGCCGTGATGTTACATGAACGAGGGCTAGCAGCTTACTCTTTCTGCTCCAATCTCACTTAACTCTACAAAACGCTGGTGTATGGCAATACGGCCGCTCCCGGGAGAAAAGCGGTTTTCGGTCAGTTTGTCGTATCAGTGGCCAGAGCCCGAAGCAGTGAGATCACAGCGCTCACAGCGCGTAGAAGGTATACAAGCCGTTCGCTAGGGGATGTCTGCCGAAATAGCGTGCGTGCCAGCGCTCTCGACCGCGCCCTCATAGTCAAAGTTCACAGTTGCTGCTCGAGTTACGCAGTCCCTCTCCCCAGACATCCCTTCTTGCTCCTTCGCTCAGCAAATGACGGGCGGGGCGTTTCCTTCTGCTTGAGGAGCAATCCAAGGCAGGCCTCGCACGCGGGATGATTTTATTCCGTGTGACGGAGATGGCCAGCTTGTTTCATCTCTGCTTTAGCCATGTTCCTTGTCAACGCTCGCGAGCTTTTACTCGCGGGTAGAACATACAATGCGCGGAGCGATGTTATCGATTGAAAGTTTATACGGAACATGAAGGCGACGGTGAAAACTTGTCCTGAGTGTCCATACAATTGCTAACGCAATAAAAATATACAAAAAACCGTGGAAGCGGGCTCGCCTTTTTCCTGGAAAGCTGCATCGTCTCCGCTGTAAAGAGTGCGTCCGTTGGAAGAATCATATAATCCGGCACCTTTTCCATTGGTTTCGTTCTTGCCTTCAATACCTTTCTTACAGGGGACATATCCTCGACACTTATTTCTCCATAAAGCACGCGTACAATGTCAGCACTAAGCGTTGGTGCTATCATGATTTTGCGCTTATCGGCTACAGTCTATCTCTGCATGCGCGGTCGCAAATGCACAAAATGGAGCGAAATCAGTTAACCGCGCGCGATAGTCGTGCGAGAGAAGCAAGAGCGGGTGGGGGGCTGCATAGAAAAGCAGTATGGGAGACAATTCACAACTGTTATTTCTCGTACATGGACCAGTCGAGAGTATGTACCCTGATGATGTCACGCGAATCACTGTTCTGTCATCACGAAGTGCACCAAAAGACAAGAAACGCCAAGAGAGAATAACGCGCTTGTTGTTTTTGCTTTTTGTTGTATTTTCAGAGGCTGTTAAGACCTTTATAAAAAATTACACCATCTCCCGCTAAAGGGGACCATGAGGCGATGCGAAGCCGGAGCACTTGCACGGTCGCGTTCCGTTGGCGTTCGTTGGGCATGCTACCGACCTCGCGTCGTGGAACGCGAAGAGGGACGCTACGCGCGTCGTATCTTCCATCTAGCCTGGCCGTTAATTCTCACAGGGCGAGCGGGGCACGCGGTCGACAGGCGGGCGAGAGGGGGGCAGCGTAGGAGAGGGGAGAGAGAAGGGGAGGGGACGCGCATGCGCTCGAGCTCATCGCGGCGTTGCGCAGGAGAGAATTTCGGCATGTCTAGCCCGCGTTTCAGAGGAAGAGTGGAAAGGGGGAGGGGAGAGGGAAAGTGGAGAGGGGTAGAGGAGAGGGAAAGTGGAGAGGGAATGGGGAGAGGGTGAGTGGAGAGGAGGTGTGTGGAGAGGGTATGCGCATGCGCAGTAAGGGTGGTCACGCCGCACACCACCACCGCCGGATTGAGCTCGACCTTAAGATACTTCGCATCTAAAACAGGGCATGCAAACACGGACACAGGAGAGTAGTCAAGACACCACAAGCGCCGCTAACAACTGAAAAATCACACAGCGGCGGAAGCGAAGGTAGACACAAATATTTATCTGCGCATTCCCACGTAAGAGGCCATACCTATCAACCAAATGCGAGTAGTGGTCTACGTGAGAGATAGCTGTTCACTCACTCGGATTTTCTCTAATGTCCGTGTTTCCACGTCATGTCTTCTTAACATGAATTCCTAGCATCTAGCTGAACTGTATTACAAGTTTGCCATTCTCTTTTACTTATGTATTTATTTATCGATTTACTCGAGTAAGAATGAAAGGAAACAGTGTACTAACGCACCGATATATATATATATATATATATATATATATATATATATATATATATATATATATATATATATATATGTGTGTGTGTGTGTGTGTGTGTGTGTGTGTGTGTGTGTGTGTGTGTGTGTGTGTGTGTGTGTGTGTGTGTGTGTGTGTGACGTAAGAAGACAGTGATGGTTGGTAGAAGCCGACAAGGAAGAAGTGCGCGTGAATTATAGAATAAAAGTACGGCGTATGTGCCACAGCACGGCTCCCATTCATAGCGTCACACAAGTCGACAGGGTCGACGTACCTGAGTCGACGAACCTCAAGGACCACAATCGATCCTCCGACAAGTACAACAACCAACGCAAATTTCCTCGGAAGCACAATCCCAGCTGAAAGGACGACGTCGTAAAGTTAGCCTTTTAAAGCAAAGACAAATTCAAAATATAAGGCATCTTCGCATAAAGGACCGTCGACAGAGACGCGTTCTGCACAAGAGATCAAGACTGCGTCTGCGATTAAACCACTCACATCTCAGAATACACCGAGAAAGACAAGTAATCATCCCCTGTCTCTCACAAGGACTCGAGCATCGTCCGATTAACCTCCGTCAACGAGCACGGAAACTGAAAGCACTGCGTGTGTGCCAGTCAGGACAAGGAATGCGACCCCCACCAGAGCTTTCCCACATATCATCGGACTGCTGCCCTCTTCTGTGAAGTCTTTTGTGCGAGTTAACGGAACTTCGTTTTGACATGGAACTACTGCGCATTTCGACATTTTTTGCTTGTAAGACTGCTTGTTCATGCTTTGTTGTTCGTAAGTCGCGCATTCTTCCGGGGGGAGGGGGAATCCTGTGACGTAAGCAGGCATGGAGGGATGGCTGGTAGAAGCCGACGATGAAGAAGTGCGCGTGCAATGGAATAAAAGTATGGCGTCTGAGCCACCATGTCTACCATATCTAGCGTCACACACGCACACACACACACACACACACACACACACACACACACACACACACACAATATATATATATATATATATATATATATATATATATATATATATATAACTTATTTATTTTATTTATTTATGCACAGTGTACCAGGCCCAAGACTCCAAGAATGCGCTATCCAGCGAGTTGGGCAGCGTTAAGGTCAGGCAATACTCGTGATATTTCTGGAGAAGAAAAAGACACTACAACTTCTGGGGAGCTATTCTCCATGCGTTCATCCAAAGGAGATGTCCACAGTCCATTTCGGCAGAGCGCATTCAGTGATTCGAAAAAGCGGTGAGCCGTGATGTCACCTCGCACTTGACCACGTCGCCGCACCGAAACCGCCAGCACATTCCTAGCATAAGAAGAGAGTGGACGAAATGCACAGAAACAGGAACTTTTCCCGCCTGAATTTGCATATGAATGTGTCCCAGCCCAGATGTTTCAGAACGATGCAGGGAATGCATACCGACCTTACAGCTGCGCTAGACGAGCGGCCGCATTAAACCTAAATCGATGGCTAACATGATCAAAAGACATGTGCACCGAAAATCGGGTCTCTGAGGGCTGCGTTCGTTCCATTGAAGCGCATTGCGTCCCTATCATTTGTGTCGAGAGTGTTTGAAAGCTTCGTGATGTCATGATGGCTCTGCAGAACAAGGACCGGACACAGGGGGCGCGCTTCTCGCCGAGCTCCCGCTATTCAGCGGCCGCTGAAATGGACAGTTCATTACATGGACACATCGAGAAGAGCTCCTCCGGCGAAGTGCTGTATTTTATTTCCAGATTCCCCATTCGAATTAAAAGAAAAGACTAACGGCGGCGCGCCGCAATTATTGCGCGGCGGCGGGGGCGGCGTGATCGCTCTTAGGACTTTGGCGGCGGCGAGAGCGGCGTGACCAAAAAACGCCAGGCCTGCGCGGAAGGCGCAGCACAGTCACAGCGAAAGCTCGAAGAGTGGCATTTCTACAGCCCGTTATAAACTCTCTTGTGGCTACTAATACAACTATACTAGCAACCTACCCACTACGCCACAAATCATAATTTTTGCGAAGTTGGAAATCACCCACCACGACATTACTCGTCATTCTGCGAAGAAGCGAGGTACCCTCTGTAAGGCATTATGTGCAGTTTCTTGATGCGATAAAGATGAAGAATTATGACTGAGCCTTTTTTAATGGGTTGGAAGCTTTAAATGACCCACCAGTTACGTAATTCTCATTGTGTGACGCCCGGTCGTTATTTCACTCTCCCACCACGCTTTATAACATACGCTAACGTGAGAAAGAGATAGAGAGAGGGGAATTAACTTTTGTAAGACCCTGAGGAAATGAATCATGGGAGCCCACTTTGTGGACGCGACGACTCATGACGATGAAGAATTATGGCTCAGCCCTTTGTAATGGGTTGGAAGCTTTAAACGACCCACCAGTTATGTAATTAGCATTGGGTGACGCCCGGTCGCTATTTCCCTCTCCCGTCATGCTTTATAACATACGTTGACATGGGAGAGAGACGGGTGGGGGCGAAGAACTTTACTGAGACTCCGAGGAAATGGATCATGCGCTTACGGGCTTCCTTGGCAACCAATACAAGTGGACTTGCGAAGAACCCACTACGCTAGAAATCATTGTAATTTCACTGAGGCCCCGAACAAATGGATCAATCACTTATGGGCTACCTTGACAACCAATACAAGTGCACTTGCGAGGAACCCACTACGCTATAAATCATTGTAATTTTACTGAGACCCCGAGGAAATGGATCATGCGCTTATGGGCTTCTTAGGCAAACAATACAAGTGCACTTGCGAGGAACCCACTACGCTATAAATCATTGTAATTTTTGAGAAGTAGGGCAGCAGGCACTGTGCTATTTTTCGTCATTCTACAGAGAGCCGTGGTACCTGCTAAACGCATGTAAGGCATTATGCGCACTTTGTTGATGCTGTGCCTGATGACGATGAAGAATTATGGCAGAGCCTTTTGTAATGGGCTGGAAGCATTCAACAACCTACTCGTTGCGCAATTCGCATTGTTTGACGCCTGGTTACAGAATTCGCGTTGTGCGACGCTTGGTGCTTATTTTACTCTTCTACCACGCTAAATTGCATATGCTAATGTGGTCCCTTCCCGACATGAAGCCTGTATAGGACCTTTTTGCAAAGCAGTTTCAAGCACCGGCATGGCTCACAGGTTGAATACTGGGCTCCCACGCAGAGGGCCCATGTTCGAACCTCGTTCCATCCTGGAGTTTTTTATTATTTCGTTTTTTTTTTCTTATTTCGAGCGATACTGCTTACGGACACCGGCGGCGGCGGCAGCGGCGGCGGCAGCGGCGGCGGCGGCGGCGGACGACTACGGCGCCAAAAACGGCCGGTGAAATGATCATCATAACATCTTTCGCTGTAAAACAGGTGGCGGCGGCGGCGCGGCGCGGCGGCGCACACCTCTAGTCAGAAGTGCGGTGAGATGATAGTAAATGAGAAGCTTCCTGGCCACTATCTTAGTGGTTACAGCACGAGGTCTTCATTTGAGAGGTACCAGGAGCACGTTCGTGTAAGTGGCGTCACCGTCGCTACGGATAATGTCACTGTGCGACGGGGTCAACCAAGTGAACAAGCGAGATGCACTTCTGAGTCTCAGAAGGGCGTCTTCATCGCCAGGTTAACAGACATTTAAGATTGTCTGTAACTCAAAAATCTCAGCTGGGCGAACTGGAAAGAAAGATGGAGAAGGTGAAAGGACAAAACAAGCGGTAGATATTGCGACTCTATGGCAGCATGGTGCCGGCTAGCCTTCGCGAAGTTCTCGAAGAGTGCAGGCGAGGCTGTACAGCTGTATCAGCGCGTACTCGATCAATTGAATACTGGTGGACTGTTGCCGAATTCGACTGTAGGGAGGTGAAACCGAACAAGGAAGTGAGGTACGAATATATTTATTATGGTGCATTGCATGGATTGATGTCCTAGTGTTGGAGGTAACATTTTAGTGTTTGCGAAGCCAGTCTTTACTGCCGCTAGAAATGGCGTGTCAGTACCATAAAACAGCACTCGTGAGCTTTACTATACAGTGTGACTAGTGATTAACAATTCTAGCCATCTTATTCGTTGTTCTACCAGTGCTGGTCATAAAATGGCGTGTTAAAATACATCCAGTCAATGTTCCTGCTCCTCAGTATGTGCAGACGTTGTAATGTGCCGCAAAACGCTGTTTCGTATTGAATGTGATCACACAAATGTTATTGGTCAGTGTGCATGATATATTTGTAACTACGGCTGCGAGCTTTCTGTATGTTATTACCGAATCTGCCTGTCCACTTCTATAGTAACGCCTGCATTAGTTCGACGGGGAGCACATTGCTCAGTATTTAATCCCAGGCTTCTTCCATCATATGTGGAAGTGGTTATTATTGCTATTATTACTATCTTTATTATGTATACTGTATCGACAGTGCTCTCTAGTGAAGGTGTGAAGGTATCCTTCATACCAGGCCAGCATCACTGACACCAGTTACGTTGACTCCAGTACCATAGTACTTCCTGTGGGCTGACGGTGCACCTCGGATAATTTAAGATTTTACATGGTCCTTTCGTAACACGTGCGTGGCGTGAGTTGTGCTGTCGCTTAGGTTGATAACAACAAAAATAACAAAGATTTTCAGGCAAGCTTGCCACAACTTACCAAAATTTGACTTTCTGATGAAAAGCGGTTCCACGAGAACTACTTTGTATTTGCTCCTTCCCAGAATGTGAATTTAAAGTAAGCGTGACTCCCATCCACATTCGCACATAATTAAATGTGCACCGCATTTATGGAGCGGCCCTCTTCTCTTTCGAAATGTATTACGCAACTTTAAATAAAAATCTTTCATCTCGTCCTTCGGATGTGTGTCTCGGTACATTATGATTGCCTGCAAAAATATTACTCTTGGCGACTACGTTTAATTTATTATCATGTGTATCAAGTTTGTGTAATTTATTATTTTGCACATCTCTTGTACAATGCACTAACATGTGCCTTGTGAAAATCCTGTACAAATAAATTAATCAAACGTTCAATAAGTCAGCGTTTTATAGCACACCCTGGATGTAGCACTAATGCCTGGCCAAGTTGTGCTCGCTTGACAATTACGGTGCCCCGGCAATCGCACTTTCGTCGAAGTGCAAACAGGTAACCACGTAACGTCAGTCTTTAGAAGTACACATGGTTTAAGGTAGACAAATATGTTTCATATGGAAATGAAAATGCTATTAATAAAAGGAAACTGAGCTGCTTGTCCAACGAAGCCTTCCTTTTATCTGTATTCTACAGAACAAACGATGTTAGTAAATTCTTATCGTTCTTTAAATATTCAGTGCTACTGAAATCGAAGCACATTTGTTGAAATTTGGTAATCCAACGGACAAAATAAAAAAAGCAGACAAGTAGCAGAAACAAGTAACCTTAAAAACAGCTGTAACGAGAGATTTTCACACAAGATGGCCCTAGATGTTATCATACAATAATGCTGCGGTATACGAGTGTAAGTTCCTTGGAGCCGAATTCTATTCAAGCGTTAAAACAGCCACGGAGAAGATTTCTGCATATAACTGCAGAAAGATCCAGCTTCTTCACGATGCCGGACACGCTGAAGGCACCCAGGGCGCCAAAGTTCCTCCGTGATTTTCAGGAAAACTTTTAGGATCGACGGCATTTATATTGCCCACAGGCAGGGCCGCTGCACCAAACTCATCTAAACGCTTGCCTGCCCAAATGAGCAGGCAGGCGTTGTGGCCCTTTAGGTGGCAGTTGTCAGCTTGTTCCCTCCCTATTTCCTCTGTGTCTTCGTGTTTTCTATGTATTCAAACCAAATAATATTAATAAGAGATGCCACCACCTGTTTTAAAGAGAGATTAAAAAACAGCTTGAAAGAATCAGACCGCGTTCGAAGGTAAAGGCTTTTTATTAATATATAGAACTGACTAGTGTGGCAATTAATCAGGGAGATCAAAGCCGTCTTTTTGGTTTATTCATCGAGCGTTACTTTCGTGCATTTTTTTCTGCAACTGCTCTTAAAGAGGCGATTTGCAGGCATCAATATGATTTCTTCAGCTCTTGCGCTACCACTGCAATACGTAGGCTGCGATACACGGACGGACGGACGGAAAAAACTTTATTAGGAAAAACAAAATACCTGCAAGGTTGCCGGCCCGGGCTCAGGCCACCCGGGCATTATGTGCGGTGAGGCATAGCCTTTCCACCGCTGCCCGGGCCCGCTGGATTGCCCATAGTTGTTCTTGTAGATCTGAGCTAGTCAGAGCGCTTAGCCATCGCCACGCAAGAATTTGTAAACACTCCCTTCCTTGCTGGCCATCCCCATGTCTCATATTTCGTTTTGTTTATTTTTTCATTGCATTCATCTCTAGCTGAGACTAAGTCTCTGTTTTTGGCTAACAGAGTATTTCACTCAGGTTATTAAGAATCAAGGCCGGCGACCGCGCAGATATATTTTATCCAGCATACAAAAAACAAAAAAAAAGAAAACAACAGCGTTAATACGCCGATATGGACGGCTAGACTTAAAAAAAATGTATTATCGCGATAGATTATAGCTTTTGCACGATCATTCAAGAACATATGAAAAGACAAAATGACTCACGCAGTGCATTTTCGTGTTATCGCATGTCTATTTCTGCGTGCTCTATACTAGAAAGGCGATCTTGAAGTACTAACTGAAATACTACAACATATACTCTGTTTTGTTTTGTTATCTAACCATAGATAGGCTTTGTACGTATGCAAGGGTTTGATAAGTGTTCCGCCCACGCGTAGTTCGGTTAAACTATCATTACGTCACTTACTAACCTGACTAGCCACACACTACACACAAATATTCCAACAAAAAGCGTATAAACAGAATGCACACAAAAATGTTACAATTCTCCTTAATGTTGTCAACTGCCATTCCATTTTATCTGGAAACAATGTATGCCTAGAAGCAATTCTCAATTTATGACTTTTGCGTTTGCTTTTATTAACATCTGAATGTAATAATAATGGCCGCTTACCTTCGGAAGCCTGCCGGCCAAGTTATTCAGCTCACAGGGATCCGCGAAGACATCGAATAGGTAGACTGATGTGCTGGACGAAAAGTTCGTAGTTGCTTCTTTACCACACGTAAGCGTCGCCTTTTGCCTCGAACTTCTGGAAAAAGTCAGATTTTTCATTGTGTAAAAGTGCCTGAGAACACTGGCTACAGTCGACTGGGCGACCAACGACTCGAGGTCGTGGCACGGACGGCATCCTCCCGGTACGTTGTAGCGGTCGGCGAATACACCGTTGTCGTCCAGCACCAATTTGTACCGAGAGTTCCGCAGTGCGGTCGAGTTGGTGAAACTGTAGCCGTAGTTGTACAGCAACTCAATGCGAGGCGAAGGCGGAGCATAGGACAAAGCCAGCCACATGTCGAATCCGTCCAATCCTGCCGTCTTCGCAGCGTCACCTTCTGAAAGCGAGAGGGGCTGATGGTTAACTTGAACATACCGCCGAATACAGAAACAAGACAGTCGCTCTACACCATGCATGCCAGTCCACTGCTGGGCAGTATCGAAGATACATGTATCTTAGATACTATCTTAGATACTGTATGGGTATCTTGTATCTGTGTCGCGATATATCTCGAAAGACGAGTATCTGTATCTGTATTTCCGATACATTCGATAATGTATCGTGTATCTTAAGATACAAGATACTTCTATCGCGACACAATCGTGCGAAACAATAATTTCTGGCCAAGCTCCGCTTCTCAAGCTGGTACTGGTGCCACTAAGCCATCTGAATAAGTCTAAGGGCAGTGACGTTATTTTATTTTTACGCGGAGTCATCCAGTGAGGGTAGAAGATCAGGAAGACAAGCACGCGGATGTCTATGCCCAGACCGCGTACCTTTGGTTTTCTCGATTTCTTTTCTTTTTAGTTGCGCCAATGCTACGACACTTGCTCTTAGCCACTGTCCTGCCCCGCGTACACCGCTGCGTGCGGCGTCTATCGCGCAAATTCTGGTGTTGTCACAGTGTCGGTATTGAAGATTCTCTTGCATCTTGCTCCGTAACGAAATGTGATGCGTGCAAGAATGGTGTTGCTTTGCGTCGCGTGGATTTTACATCTCAGCGATTTGAAGAATCTCGTGGATGTAAGTTTGACTTGCATGGAATGAATTAACTTATATGCACGTAAGATTCTAACAACTTTAGCACCACTGGTACTGATGCTAGACCTAATGGAGCAAGCGTTTACCTAACAGAAAATATCTTGGCGTACCCTATTTTTCACTTCCATCTACATTTATTCAAAGGATTTATGAAATCATAATTTGATTATTAGCACAAGTGCTTTGTTAGCTGTCATTTTGCATCACATACATTACCTAGGTCTCTGCACTGTTTTTCCAGTCTGGTCACTGCAGTATGTCTTTTGTAACGCGCTCCTAAAACAAGATTTCTGCTTTATTCTTCTAACTGTCTGCTTTATTTCTACTATTGTTTACACATTTACACGTTGCCAAGGCGATTTTGAAAACAAATACAATATTATGTGGGCATGCCTTGAGTATACAGTACAAGATATTCTGCTTACCGCTTAAGAAAATAGCGAAATTGAGTTTGCATTATAATAACGGAAATCATTAGGAGCCATCTTAAAGATGTTAGGAAGGGGATTCGAGAAACGGTGTTTTACTGAATGCTCCATTTTATTCAAGAGCGTCCCAACGATCTGTTTCAGGTTATTTTCCATAGGCACTGAATTTTCTATTGTCTCAGCAGGCAAGTTGGCTATGCTTCATGCTCATAGCTATTAAGGGCGCCGTCTGTATTGTGTTTCTGTACTCATTCAATGTGAATGTTTGATACACAAGCACCTCTCTATTTTGCTTATATTTCTTTTCCTGTGTTAGGCCTTCTTAAATATTTTTCGTATTACTAATCGCCACGTAATGGGAGCTATAAGTGGCAGTAGCGGGAATAGTGGCGGTGTCCTGCGACGCTTTGTGCAACTGTACAATACGTCTGAGACATTTCTGTGTTGCACATGTTATCTCGTTGAAGAAAAATTGCTAAAAGATTGCACGTTAGTGAGTATATCAACAAAGAATCCCTTACGCCAGCAGCTAAGTAGAAGATGGAAATTCATTGCAGTTTTACGTCATCTACGTATACGCCAGGGGTCTCAAACTAAGCTTATTGCCGATGGGCCGCAGTCGCGAAATTTGGCTCCAAGGGCCAGGACAGTGAAGATGGTGGGGTCGGAGAGTGAACAAAATGACGTTGCCATTTGAAAGGAAGCCTTTTCATTATCTCCTATATAGGTCATTCTGAAGGAAATATGGAGTCAGGATTCGAGAAACATCGATACCGACGTACACAACGAGTGAAATCTGGACACGGATTGAAATATAGAGTTTTTTTCCACGGTTATGTTTCAGCACATGGTGACCACATGTTCCTCACGAAAGAAATGCTTGAGACCAGTCATGTCTGTGTAGTTCACGAACATACTTATTCAGAAAATAAAAACAAATGGGACGGAGATGATCATGTGTGCTGGCCGGGCCGGTAGCGAACGGTCTCAAACCCCGTATACATATACACCATGCATCCCCCTCTTCTCCTCTCCCCCCCCCCCCCCCCGAAAAAAGTCGCTGCCAGTGTTGTTGCTGCTGTACACTTGTCCGGATATACGGTATTGTGCAAACTGTCTTTTACGGACAAGGTAAAAGTCCACACCGGTATTTGCGCCGTCGAGCGAAGGCTTCTTATCGACGTTATTGTGATTATATGGCAACCCGCTAGCTGGTCGGCAAGCTGAGCAGCGATTCCTATCAATTGCAAAAATGACAAGCAAGAACCTCTGTCAGCGAAGTGTATAAAGAGTTGTCCTGTGAAGAAGCTAAAACAAGTCCCAATAAGTTGTTTTGGAAGGAAACTAATATACTTTGAAGAAGAAGGGCGAAACTTTTGAGATACTAACAGACATTTCATTCAAGTGAAACAAAATAGGTCACAGTTAATTTTCAAGCAGACATTTCAGTGTATAGGCGTTTGCTGCTACATTATATGGATCTATAATATCAAATTTGAGAATATATCGAAGTACCTTAAGATACAATTGCCGAGTATCGTATCGGATACAATTATTGCGGCAGTATCTTGTATCTGTATCTCCAATACTTCATGCCTGAGTATCTTGTATCGTATCGCGATACAATTTTAAAGTATATTTGCCCAGCCCTGCATGCCACCAAGTTTGGCACTAAGTTCGAGGATTGAAATCTTTACACAATCGTTGTTTCTTTCATCCTGCCACTTCTCCCGCGAACATGACAAGAATGATCTTCATCAAGCCACTGCCGAAGAACATGCTGGCCGGCCGCCACAACGGCAGATATAAACCGAGGACCGAAGTCCTACACAATACTTAAGGTTCAAACCCTGACGCGACGTACGTCGACGTCGCCCAATACCCCGATCAAGCACCAACCTACGCTACAAGAATGGAGAAATGCCCCAACTAATGACGGCCGGCTCCGAACGCGCACTCAACCCTACAAAGGTCAAAAAGCAGCCATAGCCTTGGTAGCTGTGGAGTGATGTGAGAGCGAGGAGGAAAAGCAGGAGGGTTGAGGGTAACAAGTAGCATAGCCATGTATAGCATAGGATAGCGGGGGGTGGGAAAGGAAAGTGAGGCAGAGGAGGAGGGACGACATAGCATAGTATAGCGGAGGCAAGAGAAGGGAGGCGAGTTGTAGGTTGGAGACATGCAGGTGGTCAAGCGGAGAGGAGGTTCCAATGGCGATATTGTGACTGTGAGGTGCGTGCCTTTGTGCGTGCGTGCTCGCTCTTTCTCTCTTTCTATCTCTATCTTTCAAATCCCTTACCCCATTGGAGGGCAGCATACCAGTTTTTCTAGACTGGTTAACATCTCTACCTTCCCTTCCTCTTAGAATAACAGAGAGCTGAGCTAGTTGGTAAGTATTCATTCTGAAAAGACAGGGCGTGCAAACACTGACACAAGACTGACTGGTGTCCTGACTTCTTTCTTGTGTCCGTGTTTGCACGCCCTGTCTTTTCAGAATGAATACTTCCCTTCCTCTCCTGTTCCTTCCTTTCTTCATTGCTGAGGCTTCCCCTCAGCTCCGCTGGACATTGGCATTCAGGAAGTCAGTTAAGACCACGCATATTTTTTTCGAAATGTAGAAGGAAAAAAAACAGAAGTACGATAGTTTGACGTTGAATTATCAATAAAGCAGTTCTTTTTTTCTTACCGGAAAATGCAGCTATATTTTATAAAAGTGCTGCAAGCTAGTACCGGCCGAGACGCATGTAGCACAGACGAAGCAACGTGCGCTGACGGAACGCACTCCGACCGGAGTGTACTCTTCTGCGAGTGACACTCCGCTTGCGTCGTGTACATTTGGTAACACGCACTTTAACCGAAGTGTACTCCCCGTAAGTGCGCTTAACTTGCCCACTTGACGTGGGTCAAGTTAAGCAAAGGAAAAGAAACCTTCTCAAGTGTATCAAGTTGTCATGTGTATCAAGGTACAAACCATGTAGTACGACATCCCAGCCATACTGGCGAAAATAGATACAGAACCATTTAGCGCTATGTGTAAATTCTGTGGCAGCCGCACGGATCTGTTTCACATGGTCCGGTGCTGCCAGTCCAATGGAAGCATCGCGTAAATTACGCAGCTGATGCGGGAGGAGGCTCTGTGCAGCCCAGCTCAGCTCTCGAGGATCAGAGGAGCCTCGTGGTGAAGGCGCGGGTAGCAGCGCATTCCAACGAACCGTTCCTCTCTAGCAATACTGCAGTAGACGATATCATTTCCGCAATGAATATTATTGCGATAGCAATTATATAGACAGTCTCGGCTGGATTTTGCCGTCGCCGTCGCCGCCGTCATGCACCGTATATGTATAAGTATGTATATATATATATAAAAGCCCCAAAGAAAAATAATTCAGAAAAATGCTTTCGAAGCGCGCAATCGAACCAGGGACCACTTCCTCCGCAGCGAGTGGCGCTAGCCACTACGCCACGAAACGCAGATCCTCCACGTACGTAACGGCGAGCGTTATATACACACACTTTACCGCTGGACGGACTCAGAGACGGCTGCGCTTATAAGCGTTTCTTCATTACCAGCGAGACGCCGTTAGGAGCGCAACAGGCGCATTTAAAAGTCGTCGGCGAGCTCGCTCGCTTCTTATACTTGCGCAGGGAGAACCTTGCCCTTCCGCTGTCTGCTCGCGCGGTTTTCTTGTGCTGAGGGGAAGAGGGATGTTTCACGCTTTCAACGTGATGTCCGCGCTCATGTTACGGAGCGTACGAAAGCCACTCGAGCTCAAGGGACGCCGCTAAACGAACAGACAGAAGATGAGCGCGAACTATCAAGTGGCACAGCTCGACACTGGAAGCACGCTAGTTTCTGTTGCAAACGCGGACGGCTAGGCCGCTCCGCAGTGAACGGACAGGCGTCGACCAGCAAAAGACGTGCGTTTATTCGAAGCACGCTAACTTAAAGGAAACTGGGTGGGGTAGAAGGAAGACAGAACGATACGAGGCATGCGCAGCGTTCGACTGCGCATCAGCAACTGGTGGCTTGCAAGTTGCAGCATTTCCCTTTTCTTAGAATCCATAACGCTCCACGGGTTTTCTTTCACGAGTGGAACGACGTAGCTGGGGTTGAACATCTGCTGCGACGTCCGGCGGTGCTGACTGAAGGGTTGTAGTTCCGTCACTGGGCTGTGCACCCGTTCCCTCGGAGTCATTGTTTGACATTGTAGCGGATGGTCTGTCTGGCATTCGTTTGCGAACTTGGTCTGCGTGACGGTGCACGATACCATTGTCTGTCTCTACAGACACCACTCTTGAGCCCTCCGTTGACTTGACCTTGCCCGGGGTCCACTGTCACCGGCACCGTAATTTCGAACATACACGGCATCACCTGGCGCGATCGTCCATTGCTCGCAGTCCACCACTGTCGTCCGAGATGCTGGCGGCTCCCTGGGAGGAAAACACATATCAAGCCTTGTTCGCACTTTGTAACCCAGAAGCATTTCAGAGGGGGAAAGTCCAGATTCTTGCGGCGCGTTCCGATAATGACATAACAGCCTCGCCAACGATTTGTGAAGGTCTGTCGTACCCGCCTTCTTCAACGCGTCTTTTACAGTGCGCACCGCGCGCTCGGCCATACCGTTGCTCTGTGGGTGGTAGGGAGGGGTGCGAATGTGAATGATGCCATTTCGGTGCATAAATTCAGCAAATTCCTGGCCGACGAATTGCGGACCGTTATCAGAGACAACTGTGCGTGGTAGCCCGAAACGGCTGAACAGGGTTCGCAGCGCATCGACAGTGCTCCGGGATGTTGCCTGCCCCAAAGGAATGGCCTCTAACCATTTACTGTGAGAGTCAACGACTATCAACAGCATCTTGCCCTGAACAGGTCCTGCGAAGTCGACGTGTAGCCTAGACCATCTCTCAAGCGTTTCAGGCCAGCTTACTGGCTTCTGTGCAGGTGGCATTGGTAACGCCTGAACGCAGCTTCTACAACTCGAGGCAACTCTCTGAATGTCGTCGTCTAGCCTGGGCCACCAGAACTTTGACCTCGCAACTGCTTTCATGGTAGAAACCCCCTGATGGGCAGCATGTAGCAATTTCAAAAGCCTCGTTCGGACAACTGAGGGCACTACAACCCGGTGGCCTCGGTACAGCAGCCCCCGATGAACCGAGAGCTCGTGCCGCTTTTTGTGGTATTCTGAAAGGTCTCGCTCGTAGCTACTTGCACCTCTTGGCCAGCCATCGACGACATACCTGTAAACCGCAGCAAGCGTGACGTCCGCTGCCGTCGAGGCTTGTAGTTCCTTCACTGGAATAGCCGGTTCGTCCCACTGGTGTAGCAGGAGCACGCACTCAGTCGAGTCTTCTTCGGCACCGACTTCGTGCTGCAAAGGTTGAGGCAACCGACTCAGTGCATCAGCATTTACGAGCTGTTTACCGGGCTTGTATTGCAGGCGATACTTGTAAGCGCCTAGGAGGAGCGCCCACCTTTAAATTCTTGCCGCGGCCATTGCGGGTGTTTGACGATCTGGCCTTAGTAAGCCGAGCAGCGGCTGGTGATCAGTAACAAGAACAAATTCTCGTCCGAGCAGGTAATCTCGAAACCGTGTGACACCAAATACAAGTGCGAGTGCCTCTCGCTCAATTTGAGAGTAGTTTTTTTCGGCAGCTGTCAACGTTCGGGATCTGAATCCGATAGGCCGCTGCTCACCGTCAATGCGATGGAAGAGAACGGCACCAATGCCGTACGGCGACGCGTCGCATTCTAACAGAAGCTCCCGGTCAGGATCGAAATGGGCAAGCACAGGTGCTGAACAAAGCGAGTCTTTAGCACTCTTGAACGCAGTTTGTTCCTTCGCACCCCACACCCATTTGGCGGCTTTTTCCAGAAGCTTGTACAATGGTGCTAGCATCGTAGACAAGTTAGGCATGAACTTGTTGTAAAACGTTATCAAGCCTAGGAATGAACGAAGTTCACTGACGTTCCGCGGCTCCGGAGCTAATCTGATAGCCTCGACGTTTTTCTCGATTGGGTGTAAACCCTTCACATCGATACGATGGCCAAGATAAGCTACGGATGGCTCATGGAAACTGCACTTGTCTAAACGCAGCTTAATGCCATGTTCGCGGAAGCGCTGTAACACCGATCTTAAGTTTCTGTGCTCTCCATTCTTCTTAGACACGAGAACGTCGTCTAGGTATGCCTGCACTCCCGTTAGGCCTTGCAAGATGGTTTCTATATTTTTCTGGAAAATTGCGGGAGCGGAAGAAATACCAAAAGGCAGCCGGTTGTATCGAAAAAGTCCTTTGTGAGTGTTGATAACTGCCAATTTACGGGAGTCTTTGTCCAAAGGTATTTGGTTGTATGCATCTCTCAAGTCTAAGATGCTGAGCTGCTCGCCACCACGCAAATTAGCAAACATGTCATCTATCACGGGCAGCGGATAGTGTTCTACATCACACGCGGGGTTTAACGTGACTTTAAAATCGCCAGAAATTCTTACTGCCCCATTCTTTTTTAGCACCGGGACTATCGGCGTGGCCCATTCAGAGTGCGATACGGGTGATAAGATTCCTTCGGCCAGCAACCTGTCTAACTCGTTCGAAACTTTTTCGCGCAATGCAAATGGAACTTTCCTTGCCTTGCAAAATTTAGGCGATGTTCCATCCCGGAGAAGAAGACGCGCTGGTGGTCCCTTGACGAGCCCAAGGCCTTCTGTGAAGAGGTCTGCGAACTCTTCTTTGATGGTAGTGTCCGTGCTCTTCGGAAGGGTGAGTGCAGCAACATGACAGAGGGAGTGTCCTTCGGCATTAAGCTTCTGTAACAAGTCACGACCACAGAGATTAGGACCATGGCAGCCTAACACCACTAAACTGCACGGAACGGTTGCCGCCTTGTAGGAAACTTGCAGAGGCAGCACTCCGAGAATTGGAAGCTTCCCAAGATAACTAGACAGCTTGATCTTTGATGGCTGTAGCTGTGGCCACTGCTGACGGTGGGCTTCGTAGACGTTCTTCGGTACCACACAGACTGGAGAGCCAGTGTATATGTCCATTTTTATTTCCACGCCATTCCACTTGAAAACTTCTTGAATGGGTGGTACCAGCGTGCTAGCAGTGGTTACGGACCAAATTTGCGACGCATCACTATCGCTTTCACCACTTGTGCCCGGTGCTATCACGGCCATCGTTCGGTTCGTTGGTTTGTGCTGTTCGCACATCCGTGCCAAATGCCCTTCTAGGCCGCATTTGAAGCAACTGCGCTTGCGAACCGGGCATGCCGTATCGCGGTGACTTGATCTACCACAGCATTTGCACTGTTTTTCATTGTTGTGACGTTCAAACTTCCGAGTTGCCGACTTCTGCTGTTGCTTTAACCTTAGAATCTTTCCTTGCCCTGCTGACGTCGTGCCCATAATTTCCGCATCTTGTTCTGCGCTTTCTGCTGCCAGCGCCAGTAACTCCGCCTCCTTCAGAGTCAATTCTTTTTTCGACAACAACTGCATTTGCAGATTCTTTGATTTCACTCCGCACACTATCCGGTCCCTTAACATCCTTTCCCTCATTGTGCCAAAATTGCAGTTTTGGGCCAGCTTCCGAATTTCTACTATGAATGCATGAACTGACTCGCCTTCCTACTGACATCGGTTAAAGAACCTGAAGCTTTCTGCAATTTCATGCGGAGTGGGATCATAATAGTCATTCAGCACGTTCACCACTTGCTCATACGTTGCCTTGCTCGGCTTCTCTGGCGCAAGTCTTCCACACAGAATATCGACTGTTTTCGATCCTAGTGCGGCTACCAGCAGTGCTCTCTTCTTAGAATCATTAGTAATTTCATTCGCTTCGTAATAAGCTTCAGCTTTGATAAGGTAGGACGACCACTTATCTCTGTCTTCGTTGAACTCCGGTAGCGCTTGACTCATGGTGCTCCGTGGGTCCTTTTTGTCGTCTTGGTCATCCGTGAGAGAAGTTCTCGTCGCCACTGTTGCAAACGCGGGCGGCTAGGCCGCTCCGCAGTGAACGGACAGGCGTCGACCAGCAAAAGACGTGCGTTTATTCGAAGCACGCTAACTTAAAGGAAACGGGGTGGGGGAGAAGGAAGGCAGAACGATACGAGGCATGCGCAGCGTTCGACTGCGCATCAGCAACTGGTGGCTTGCAAGTTGCAGCAGTTTCCTTCGCTGCTTCGGCCGCCTTTGCAACAGGAGCGCTGTTCAAACTGAGAGTATCCATTGGCGAGCCTCACTTCATACAGCATTAGTTTCTTGCTATCGCATTCATTGCTTCGGCCTTGCGGCGAAACTGTGACTTTTTTTCATTCATTCATTCATTCGCCTCATCATCCGTGAACACAGCGTCTCCTTTCGCGTACAAGCTAGGGAACACCGCGTCTCTTGACATCAGTATGCTAAGGGGCTTGTCGTACAGAGGGAAGCTATGGGCGGCCGTGTCTCCCCTTTAACGGTCGTGATAGTGGCAGCAGTACTGACGATTATACTCCGTTCCATACATCGCAGTCACTGAGGTGGAGGCTACGCAAGAAGTTCAGTCTGCAAAATAACTAACTCCGCGCGTCTCATAGCCGTGTTTCTTAGTAGTAGGTGCTTGTACAAGCCACTGTGCGAGCAGAGCAAGGGCGTCCGCGTCAAGACTCGCGACGCTTCAACCGAAAAACAATGAAACGAAGACAACGAAGCGCTAAGAAATATAGAACAACATATTCACAACATATTCACAATTATTGCTCCGCAAAAAGCTGAAAGAAATCACATTGTGGCTGCGAAACAAGAATGAACTATTTTCTAATGCGAACACATCTACTGCAAGAACTCTCACTAGCCTCCTCAGCACTGACTACAATGTATAGAACGGAGTATATACTCCATCGCACAAGCTATTGGCAGTACTGTCGATGGTACGGACGCCCTCGGCCAATCATGACAGAGTGCACAGCATAATTGTATTCCTATGCCCCTGTGGCCACTGCGAATTTGACAGATGGCTCCATCTATGCGGAGAAAGGTCTACTATAGCATTCAGCTATTTCTAGTTTTGTAAGAGGTGGTGCTTGGTGTCTTTTTGATATATTGTTCCTGTTTGATCAGGCGAACTGTCACTCCAACGTTACTTTATCTTTTAGATGCGAAGCAGCTCTTTGACTAGCCTGTGTAACGCTCTCCCTCCGTCTGCACAAACGCGAGGCAACGCGCTTCCCTCGGCGCAGATGTTGGAGCGGTGCCAAGTAGGTCACGCCGCAGCTGGGCGTTGACGTCACGTTCCCCTCGCACGCTTCCCTCGCAGGTGCGCGCGTACGTCACTCTCTCCCTCACCCGCCGGAGCGGCTCCAACGCCCGCTCGCATCCCATGTCCGCGTTTCAAAAAAACGTTTACACCAGTAAACGCTACACCGAGTTTCGCTTCAAACGAATCTTCTAGCGCTCACCGCAGCACCCGCGTTAGCGCCGTTCAACCCGTGACGCCACCCGTGCGCAACGCTGCTGCTTCGCATCCCATCAGGGTTCCCTTCGGCGAGATGGTCCAATCTTTTTATCATCTTGTTTCCTTGTAATGTTTTCATTGTGTTCCTCACGTGTATAAACAAATTTATTTAAATAAATAAAATATATAAATAAATAAAAATTTTCTTCGGTGTATTGTCCAAGCAAGCTTAGTCGAATACATGCCCGCGCAGCTGTATGTGGATGTAGGTAAAATTAATCAGGCAGTCCATCAATCAATGATTGAATGAACGAAAAGAGTTTATTTTCCATCTTAATAGTTGGCGGTTTATTGTTTTCATTTTCGCTACTCTCACGGCGTAGTACTCAACGATCCCCTCTCTAACGCACATATCTAATGAATCCCGTTAGCCCGTTAGAGGGGTCCACATCTCGTATTCATGACAACCCATATCAAATCTGCTCATTTTCTCGTTCTCCAGGTTGACTACAACAGCTGGAACATGGCCGACAACATCCTCGATTATGTGGTCCAGCCATCTCATCGTATTTTCCTAATTGATAAAGTGCGCGCTCCTGATCGCTCTTCCATTTCTTAGCAGTAACTTGCATGGTGCCTTGTCAAACCAGAAGCTACATGTGTTGAAGCTTAAACGTGTTGTTTGCACTCACCACGAAGCCCTTCACGTCGCTCTGTCGACCGTCTGCATCGACATGCTTCGCGCACAGACTGAATAGGGCAGTCAGTAGTGATGCAGAACTATTGATGGTACTATCGATACTATCGATAGCTGAGTCACTATCGAACTACCGATGGTAAAAGATACTATCGCTAGTGCTATCGATAGTTTAAAGTCAACAGCGCGAACTCATTGCAGAATAAATTTGGTTCCCCGCGCGCGTGGTACATAGTGAAGCCGGAGGAGCACGCTGAAGGGCGAGAAAGTTGTCATGCTTGTGTTCTTCACCACAGTGCTTCGCTTACACATGGTCATAAAGTCAAACTATTCAGCTGTAGCGGAAAGGAAGCCGTTACATGGGGTGGAACTGCGCAGCTTCAGCATTATATTGCATTTGATGATTTCGAAATGAAAAAAATTATCAAGAACTAAGTTTGTTAATCCTAAGATGTAACTGGTTGCTTTTAAAAATTAATTTATTGATGGGCATATGCCGCCATTTTCACTGCGCAAATAATTTCTCTCGCCAAACGTTGCTCATAAATTAAGCGAATCTGATAGTAGGCTATCGCGAATATTTTGGCAATTTGACCAGCCAGCAACAGCATCGTTATTCGCACCACTATGGATAGTTTGTCACGTGGTTGTGACGGTGAAGAATTCTGCATCAAGATTGGGAAATACGAAGCTCTTTATTTGGTCGAACTTGTGCCCAGAAAATCAAAACTCAGAATACAAGCGATACACGCTGCGCACTGATTGCGGCGAGAACATTCGCCGGCCGTCGAATAATATGATAATCGGTGGAACGCTTCGTCTTTTATACATCAGTCGTCAAACCTTCCAGCGTTATCGCTGGTGCTCGCGTAAACTCTGAAATAAGCCTGAATATTCGCGTCCGGCACGCAATCTTGAAATGTCAAACAAGCGCGAAGCTTCTCAAACATTGCGGCGCGGTCTACGTCAAACGCTGCAACAGTCTGTGGGGGAAACCCGAATAGATCAAAACAAAGCAATAAACATGCGTCGCAGTAATATGCTTAGTAATATTACCGATGGTACTACCGATTCGACTATCGATAGTTTATCGATAGTAGTACTATCGATAGTCAATTTACCGATAGTTCTGCATCACTAGCAGTCACTCCACACCCGGCTACGCGTGTGGCCGGCGTTGCCTCTGTGTTCCATCGGGGAAAAAAAACCACACACACACACACAAACAAAAAAACGTCGCAGCTCCGCTGTTTGGCGAAGGTATTGGCCCCCATACAATGTTTTTTTTTTTAGAGCGCAGTCATGTTCGTCAGGATTTGCACTACTAGAGCTGAGTTACGGAACAACTTGCGCGCTTTATGACAGCTTATTATTAAAACAAGCCAACTCACAGGTTAATACTTGCTGGGGCTTTCCATGCCGCTCCATTTTATGCAGTTATTAATTGGAGACTGTCATTTCTTATATCTCTGCATGTTTACAGATCACATAATTCTGGACAGTGAAGTTACTGGTTCAGTGGTGTGCTTAGAGCAATAAGAAATTAATAAAAAAATGTGGCAGCTTCGCACTAGTGGTTGGTTGGTTCCTGGAAGAATGGCTCGACCCACCACGGGGTATCGGCCATGAATCGTGCGGCAGTAGAATTTGTGAAGAAACAAAAAAAAATCCTAACAACATGATTAGTAGGCAAGCAAAAATATTAGTGGTGTTTACAATTTCTTGAATGCTAAAGAAAAGAAAAGAGGTAAACGAAAGAGTTAAATAAATAGGTAATGACAAGGGATGTAAATAAATAAATGAAGAAATACAATAGGAAATGCGAACTTGTAATATTAAAATGGCCGTCTCTTTGATTCTTTGATATAATTAAATACCTCATCATACACGTGCCTGTTGCTATGACCCAGTGCCGACGCCCCCAGAGAGAGTAATACCGATACGGAAAGCTCAAGCCCAAGTTTTGAAAAAGGTGCTTTCAGAAATGTTTGCCTGAGATTTTGATATCCGCGACATTCTGTGAAAAAGTGCTCTATGGTTTCCGCTTGTTTACAATCGAAACATTGAGGGGAAGGAAGGAAACCAGGCATGTGCAAATAAAAATTGAGAGGCGGAATTCTGAATCGCAATTTAGTTAATGCCTCGTCGAATTGTTGTACCTTGTTTGGACCTGTTGAAGTTCAACACTGGATGCTGTACTTACGAGTGTCCGTAACCGCTGTCGCGCATGATGAGAAAAAAACAACAACTTAAGGCGGCTTTGCAATAGTGGTGCCAAGAGTGACGGAGCAGCGGAGTAGGGCGGCCTTCCTCGTTTCTCTTCATTTTTCTCTTTCTTTCTTCCTGCCTTACTTTCTTTCTGTGTTCTCACTTTTTCTTTCTATTTCTTTCTTTCTCTTTCCCTTTTCACGCTCTTTATATCTTTCTTCTCTTTCTCTCTCTCTCTCTTCATCTTTCTTCTATCTCTTTCTCTCGTTATTTCTTTCGCTCTCTTTTTTCATTCTCTCTCTTTCTGTCATCTTTTTCTTTCTATGGTATACGTTACTCTCTCCTTTCTCATTTCTCTCCTCCTCACACTCGCTTCGCTTTTCTACCCCCTTGTTAAAAATATACAATGCATCGCAGTAACGCGGGTTCGAATTCCGCCCCGTCAAGAAATGTTTTTCGCCAGGAATTTCTATCTTACTTTCTCGCTATTTTTTTCTCTATCTACTCGTTCCCTCACCGATCAAAGTTATCAAAATCGTGCGCCCGTCGTGCACTCGAGAAGTCGGCGCACGTGTTCTGTCAGCGAAGCAGAAGATGAAGAAGAGGAAGAACAGAACAAGGAGAGCGCGTGCCGGTTCATGATTGCAATAGTTGTTGTTCACAGATTACGGACTGACGCTGTTAATATCTAGGATCGAGGGGGATTTGAACCCGGGCTCTCTGCGCGGCAGTCGAGTATTCGACCTCGGAGCCACGCCGGTGCTTGAAACTTCTTCGCTAAAGGATTCTATACAGGCGTCGAGCAAGGAATCGCTTGAACAGATGTAATATAGCGTGGTAGAAGAGTAAAACAACAACCAGGAGTCACATCATGCGAGTGGCGCAACGAGTGGGTGGTTTAAAGCTTCACAGACACCACAGAGGGCTCAGCCAAAGTTCTTCGTCGTCATGAGACAAGACATCGACAAAGTGCACATAATGCCTTACAGACGGGTAGTGGGTACCTCGCTTCTGCGCAAAATGATGAATAATGGTATAGTGGGTGCTCCCCTACTTTGAAATATTCTGATGACTATATTAGTTTCATACATCAGGTGTCACGCTGTTGAGGCTAACGAGACTTGTTGCGTTCGAACCAAGGAGGGTATAAAAAAAACGTGATTTCTTTTAATCCTTCTTGGTTAGAACCAAGAAATAGTCCAATAATTTCACCACCCGTAATCTAATTTCTCTTCGTATTCAGGCTGAGTAATAAATGAGGATGCTTTGTAGTTCAGATATAAACAAACCCCGTTATACAATTGTTAATGAGTTCTTCTGGCCCGCCGAGCGCGTCTCTTCGTTTTCGCTTTTGGGTGTTTCATTTGCAGTCCATCGCGACGCATCACGCGCGGGTTCATGCTCGGCTCGTGCGAGCGTTTGCAACCACAGAAGCCAAGCGCGATGCGAGCGTACCCACACATCTTGCTGGCCGAAATTCTTGCATAGCTTCCAAGCTTCCGCAGCATTGCACCACCTAACAACGCATCCTAATACAAGAGGCGCTGCACCTATATATGAAACTGAGTATAGTGGCGTGGTAGGTGCCCTGCAACTGTACTTCTAGTACTCCCCAAGAGATCAACGGGCTCCAGAAAGATCGCTCTTCCAGCTTTCGCTGCCACTGTGCCGCGTGTGCCGTACAGGCCTGGCGTTCTTATGTCCACTGCAGGACGAGACCCTTTCCCAATGACCTCCAACAATAAAAGCCTGTGCGAGCTGGCTTCATTTTATGCCTGCTAACGTTCTGATTCCGTCGCTCCACTTAACCCCCTGCCGTCATCGGCTACGTCGCCCATCTCTTGGTATCGATTCCGTAGCTTTAACTGAACAACGGTTATCTGTGCTTCGCATTACGTGGCTAGCCTAGGCGCACTTTTCCAGCGAAAGCTGTTATCAGATCACAAGGGCAGTGGCGTAGTATCGGCCGCCGCCGCCGCTGTCCGTAACCACTATCGCGCGAAATCAGAAAAAAAAATGGATTGAGAAAGAAGAATTCTAGGAATGGCCGCTCTTACTGACTCATCATCAACCAAGAATTAGCACCTCTAACAGCACCTCTAAGAGGCCCCATGCCCTGAACTTCGCTTTTCAAGTTGAAGCGGTGGAGTCAACCTGGGCGACAGATACCACCGGTGGAGGCTGTTACTCTTTGTTTCCACCCACCATCAACCAAGCCACTGGCAAGCAGCCACTCTGTGCTCTGGGCTATGGCTCTGGTGACAGTGATGGTGTTTGAGGCGGTTACAAATTACAGCGAAAGCTGTTATGAGATCACAAGAGCCGATTTTGGAGCCGTAGTTATATGCCACCACTGCCGCTGGTGTCCGTAAGCACTATCGCGAGAAATAAGAAAAAAATAAGAGAAACATTCTAGGCACGGATGGGAGCTGAACCCGGGCCTTCTGCGTGGCAGTCGAGTTTTCTACCACAGAACCACGCTTGTGCTTGAAACTCCGTTCCAAAATACCATATACAGGTGTCATGTCGGTCAAGGAATCGTGTTAACCTATGTAATATAGCGTTGTAAAAGAGTAAGAGAACACCCAAGCGTCACACAATGCGAATTGCGCAAGGAGTGGGTCGTTGAATGCTTCAAACCCATTATAAGAGGCTCATCCATAAATCTTCATCGTCATCAGCCACAGCCCAAGCAAAGTGCACATAACGAATGTGTAGCGGGTATCTCGCTTATCGGCAGAATGACGAATAATGGTATAGTGGGTGCTTCCCTACTTCATGAAAGGTACGGCGGCTTATGGCGCAGTGGGTACCTTGCATGTGTACTTGTATCAGTTGCCGCAAGAGAGCCTACAACGGGCTCTGGAAAGGCCGCCCTTCTAGCTTTCGCCGTGACTGTGCTGCGTCTTCTGTGCAGGCCTGGCGAATTTTTCTTCTCGACGTCAGCCAATATGTCGGCTACCCTTGTATCTTCTCTAATACACCCTGCCCTCCACCTGTTTCCTAATGTTGTGCCTAACATTTTTGCCCACCTTTGGTTGTGTAGTTCTGAATTCTTGAGTTTTTAGGGGAGAAACACCTTAGCGGCTCGGTTTGTCGGCGTTTATTGTCGTTACGGTGTGTCATGTAGTCACGGTGCATAATAAAAGGGGTATGCGCCAAAAAAATTGGATACATCCCACTACTCGCCACCGGTCCACTAAAAATTAAGAAGCAACAGTTATCTGTGTATATCGGCCGTGGCTACAGTGTATTCAGAATTTCAGATAACATCGGTGCATGTCCGTGGACCCCTTTAATTTCACTGAAAAAAAAATTGCTGTATGAGTCCCAGGGCCACGAAACCAATGTTAGTTTTGCGAAAAAAAAATTTGCCTAAGTAAAAAAAAATTCGGATGGAAGTCTTCACTCAGCAGAACTGCTTTTCGTAAATTTCCCGAAAATAGGATTTTGACGAGATCCTACAAAGGAATTATTGCAGCTGCGAGTCAATTTTTTTAAGTGCGAATGCACTTTACAAGCGACCCTGAATCCGCCGTCCCCTAGCAACGGCGCGAGGAAAGGAGAGGAGCGTCTGTAGCAACGGCGCAGCGACGTCACACCCCACGTGACTGCGCGCGCTCCGCCTCTTCACCGCGGTTTGCGCGGGCGCGCGCCGGCTCCGCACCGCTCTTCTAGGCGCCATTGGGTGCAGTGCTTCGCCGCTCCTTCTCTCGTTCTCTCTCCTCCCTGCGCCCCACTCTCCCGTCCGCTGGCTGGGCGCCTCTCGAAATGTGTGCTCGAGACGCCGCTGTGAAACGCCAACGGCGACCACAAGGCTGAGATTATGGCCGTCAGGTACAATGACAACACAAACAGGTGCTGATGAATGTGTAAATAAATGGTTACGGTACAAATCCTCGTCTCGTCATTAATTTACACCATTAAAATTACTGCGCCGTGTACTCTCGGCGCAAGAAATGCATTCGCATTTCCTCACGATTCCCTTCGGGGAGGTGGGGGCATTTTTGCTTACTGTGAGTAGCGTGCATTTACAAAATGTTATGTTGCAGTTCTGTTGCCTATAACTTATGAAAAAAAGTTGCAAATACGGCACATTGCTCAATAATGCTCTAATTTCAGATTTTTTCACTCCACGTCTATAATACTCGAACTTTCCCAAATTTTCCAGAGATTTGCCACACATTAGGTTAACCATTGTGCTAAATATGATTGTCGAGATGATGTCAAACGCAAACCATAAATGCATATAGTAGGAAACGTCGCTAAAATAAAATACTTTGAAATTCAGTTTAAAAAAAGGCCATCTTCAATTTTCTTTAAACACCCCAGAATTAAAGCCAAACACGTGCTCTAACTTAATCTCTAAAAACATGTTGCATTATTTTTTGTTAGATAGGAGTTACAAAGCCACCAAAGTGTCCATATTGACGTCAAGTTCACACACAACCACTTAAAGGGGTGGTGCCATCAAATTTGAGGCTTGCGCGTTCTTTGTTGCAAACATTTCTTATTGATCTAGAAAGCATGATACACACTCCCAAATTCATCTATTCTCTCTAAATGATTTCATATTGCCTTATTTGTATGAACGACTTTCGGTTTCGGTTTCTGGGCGCCAAGTTGGACACCGACATCACCGTGTAGGAAGCTAGAACAAGTGCACCCACAAGGTTGACACATGCAGTGCTGCATTGTCTGCTCTCGCACACAGATGTAAGCAACCGTCCGGATGCTTTCAAAACTCACTAAAATTTTCTAATAGGAAATCTTAGTGTGTATGGAATTCAGGTATACGCAGTGTTCTTTGCGGGGTACCGGGTGATGGTATCGACATCATCTTACACTTTGCGCAAGTACAAAAAGGGCATTTCTTTGTTTTCGCTGAGTGACCGCGGTGGAAAAATGTTCGTGGCGATGGCCACCGATTCAGCGAAGACACCTTATGACTGAATTCGCGAGTATCTAGTGTCATCTTGTCAAGTTCAAGATGTCGCCCCTCAAAGCCAAGAAGCTCTTTAATGTGTCCTGTAGGCCTGTGCGAAAGAAGCTGAAGCAGATGGCGTAATTCACAACCTTGTTCATGCTCTAGTGTACATTGGAATCAGCACGCAAGAGTGGAATGAATCGCTACGGGACCTCACACACAAATACTAGTACTGCAAGGCCATGAAAACAATACCAACAGGACGACTTGATGTGATATACCTGAAAGGAGCTTATGACAAGGACATGGTGAAAATCTGCAACGCTACGTGAGTGAATGTCATTATCGACGAGTCCCCAGATATCACTGGAGTGCCTACCATCAACACACTCCAGTGCTACTACAGTAAAAAAAAAACATGAAGAAGCAGGTTGTTTTGGTCAACATCGAAAGAGTGAATGCTTCGAACAGCTACACAGTGGCCAGTGCAGCCAGCAAGGCTCTCAGACTGTAGGTAAGATGTGGAAGTACATGGCTGTAGCCAGACTCGGTGGACTACATGCACAAAATGGGCAGAGAAATCTGCAGAAATTGGGGGACCCTTAAGCTTCGCCTTTAAGAGTTTAATGCAAAAGCGAAATCCGGCCCCTAGTGCGCACTTCAACCACTAAGTGCATACTTATTAATGTGTATTGTTACACACACACGCGCGCGCGCGCGAATGCTACAGGTTTTTGATCTAAAGCAAGAATCGCATGGCCTCCAAGATACACGCCGCGCGCTCGCCATCTCGGAGGCCATGAAGAGTCTCACAATGCCTCACAGTTGGCAGCACATTATCTAGCGTTAGCTGTTTGCTTGTTGATATGTTTTCCGCTAGATAGACATAGTTGTCCATTTTTAGAGCTGTTGGAATGAATGAATTGAAAGTTCGTGTGTGTTTTTAGCGGCGATGGCTGCACTATCCCGGCATTTTTCGACATAGTTTGATGGCCTCCCAAATGCGCCTACAAATCGCTGAATGGGCTCGTTTTAGACTCCTTCCACTACATCGCATTTATGTAGTGTTTTACAGCGAAAGCTGTTATGAGATCATTTCACTGGCCGTTTTTAGCGCCGTAGTTGTCCGCCGCCGCCGCCGCTGCCGCCGCCGCCGGTGTCCACTATCGCTCGAAATAAGAAAAAAAAACGAAATAAGAAAAAAATTCCAGGATGGAACGAGGTTCGAACCTGGGACCTCTGCGTGGGAGCCCAGCATTCAACCTCTGAGCCATGCTGGTCCTATAGAGGCTCCGAGCCATGCTGGTCCTATACTACTCTCCTTCCCCGGGGCGTAGTCCTTGCACGAGGACGTCTTCTCCTTCCTCGAAGTCTCTCCAAGCTCCCCGTCCCCGATTGGCCGACTGCCTTGTTCGCTGCAGTTTTTCTTTCATTCTTTGCTCGATATCTGGATGGAGAAGGCTCAATCTGGTTCTAGGTTTCCACGATAAGAACAGCTGGGCCGGCGTCTCTTCAGTAACCCCCGTTGGCGTGTTCCTATAATTGAATAGGAACTGGTCGATCCGGTGCTGGAGAGACTTCGTCTGCCCATTCCTCTGCTCGTCCATGACCTGCTTAAGAAGATTTTTTTTCAACGTCTGTACACAACGCTCCGCGCTGCCGTTCGATGCCGGGTGATAAGGCGGCGATTTTGTGTGCCGGATGCCATTCCGTCTCATGAACGTCTCGAAAAGTTCCGAGGTAAATTGCGGGCCATTGTCTGTTACCACTTCTTCCGGTAATCCGTACGCTGCAAATACTGTGCGCAGTTTTTCTATTGTCTTTTCGCTGCTAGTTGACCTCATCAGAAACACTTCAACCCACTTGGAGTAGGAATCAACAAGCACTAGAAACCAATGCTGATCTCGATGAGCGAAATCTAAGTGCACACGCTCCCACCGGCGCCCCGCCACTCCCCATGATATCACCGGAAGTTTGGGCGCCGCATTTTGCGTCAACTGGCATGTTACACACTCTTTAACTTTTTGCTCAACATCCTGCGTAAGGCGAGGCCACCACACGTGGCTTCTAGACAGCATTTTCATACGGGCCATTCCAGGATGGCCCTCATGCAACAGTGATAGCACTTTTTCGCGGAGAGACAATGGCACTATCACTCGGTTTCCCCACGTCACACAATCTCTGTCCACCGAAAGCTCGCTGCGTCGCACAAAATAGGGTGCCAGAGCGTCGTCAGACACCTTTGAAGGCCAACCGTTTTGCGTGTAAAACAACACTTTTGATAACAGGCTGTCTTTTCTCGTTTCCCCTCTGATGTGTTCTGCGGAGAGAGGGAGCCCATCTAGCATAGAAAAAGCTATGTACTCCGACACGTCATCCGAGTTCCTAAGCGGCAGGCGTGAAAGTGCGTCTGCATTGCCGATATCCCGTGATTTGCGATAAACCCATTTGTAGTCATAAGCAGCAATCTGCAGGGCCCATCGCTGCACGCGTGCTGCCGACATAGCAGGAATTGGCCTATCCTGTCCCAATAATCCCGCCAAGGGTTGATGATCAAAGTATATTCCAAATTTTCGCCCAAAAAGGTACTTGTGAAACTTCTTTAGCCCGTACACTACAGCCAGTGCTTCTTTTTCGATATGGGCGTATGCCTGCTCTGTTTTAGTGAGAGTTCTAGAGGCAAAAGCGTTTGGCCTTTCTTCTGAGCCTACCTTGTGAAAAAGGACTGCCCCTAGACCATACGCAGATGCGTCGCAAACGAGCCCTAGCTCCTTTGAAGGGTCATAGTAGGTGAGTACAGACGTACTCAGCAACCAGCTCTTGGATGCTTTGAAAGCTTTTTCGGTGGCCTCCGTCCATTTCCACTTGGTACTCTCAGCTAGCAAGTCATGCAATGGTTTAAGCTGTGCCGACATGTTTGGTACGAACTTCCCATAGAAATTTAACAAGCCTAAGTAAGCTCTCAGCTCATTCTTGTTTTTTGGAGTTGGTGCTTCTTTGATAGCCCGCACCTTGTCCTCTGAAGGGCGGATTCCGCCTTCGTCAATCACGTGACCCAAATATGTCACCGACTTTTCAAAAAACTTGCATTTTTCTTTCCGCAATCTCACCCCCCGTTCCTTGAACCTTGTCAGCACACCTTGCACTCTATCATAACATTCTTCCATCGTTTCCCCCGCGATTAACACATCATCAAGATAACATGACACTCTGTCCAAACCCTTCAGCATGTCATCCATTACCGCTTGGAAAATGGATGGAGCACTTGTTATACCGTACGGCATACGTGTGTATTGAAAAAGACCTAGGTGAGTGTTCACAGTGACTAAGGGTTGCGACGCGGGATGCAACTGCAATTGTTGGTACGCTGTCGACAGTAAAACACTTGCATCCATGCAACGCTACAAAAGTATCTTCCAATGTTGGGAGAGGGTAATAATCAGTTCTCAGACAACGGTTCAAAGTCACTTTGTAGTCTCCGCATATTCGCACTTTGTTGTTGGCCTTGGGGACAACTACTAGAGGCGTTGCCCATTCACTGTGTTTTACTGGAACCAGCACTCCAGATTCCACTAGTGAATGTAACTCTGATGCTACTGCGTCCCTGAGTGCGAATGGCACCGGGCGATGCTTGCAGAAAACGGGTGTACAGTTGTCTTTTAGCACCAGTTTGACCGACGTGTCAGCTATCAGTCCTAGTGACGGATTAAACACTTCCGAAAACTTTTTGATGAGTGCGGCTGATCCATCAACTGTGTTTGATCTCTCAAAGCTGATATTACACACGCTAGACCAATTCAGCTTCAAAGCCTCTAGCCAGTTGCGGCCCAACAACAAAGTGTCACAATCTTTTTCTGTTCGAACTACAATTAACGGCAAGCTCGCGGTTTGCCCATCGTGCTCTACACGCACCGTCAACTTTCCGGCAATTTTAAGTGCCGAACCCCCATAGGTTTTTAACAGTAAAGTACATCTTTCTAGGGGTACCTCCGGCCAGTACCGTCTGTACATTTTTTCCGGCACAATAGACACAGATGCCCCGGTATCAACCTGCATAGTGACAATTCTGCCTGCTATCTTAACTTTCACAACGTAGCCACCGTAACTACTCCGACATGAAAAAATATGACTAAGCAAGGCATAGTTCTCACCACTTTTATCGTCCCAGTCACCGGAGTCTTCTAAGCCAGTGCTCTCTTCAAGAGAGTGCACCGAACGTGGCGTTGTTCTGCAGACCCTTGCCAGGTGTCCCATCTTTTTGCAGGCGCGACATCGAAATTTGCGAAAGGGGCAGGTGGCGGCGTCATGCGTTGCTCCGCACCGGGAACAGTCCGTTGTCTCGGCATGCCGCTCCGTGTTTTTGCTCGCGACCTTTCTTGTCCCACTGGTCCGTTGTGGGTGTTGCTGTACCAGATTCACGTCGCCGAGTTCTTTTGGGTGAATTTTTCTTGTTTCTGTGCGAGCAAGTTCCCCACTTTTCGCCAAGTCGTAGGCAGTTTGAAACGTCAGGGTACTCTTCTTAAGCAGCTCTGCTTGTGCCGTTTCATCTCTCAGTCCGGCCACGAATCGATCCCGTAAGGCGTCATCCAAGAATTGCCCGAACTCACAGGATCCAGCCAGCCGTTTTAGTTCCAATGCAAACGCGGCCACTGGCTCATTTTCCAGCTGCGACCGACGGTTGAACCGGAATCTTTCCGCTATCACCAAAGGCTTCGGAGAATAGTAGCCTTTCAGTATCTGGAGCAGTTCGGCATACGTTTTCTCTTCCGGCTTGGTCGGGGCCAATAAATTTTTCAGCGTGCGGTAGGCCTGTTTTCCAATGGCGGTGACAAATACTGATACCTTCAAGTCTTCACTGACCTGGGTAGCTCGGACGTAATGTTCAAAGCGTTCCGCATAAGAGCGAAGTCTTCGTCTCCCTCCTCCGTGAACGGCTCAAACCGCCCAAAGGAAGCCATGTCGTGGTAATCCGCCCAGGCGCTTACGCTCCTAGAATACCGACGCCCGAGAACATCCCATCTTCGTCGCCACTGTTGTAGCTTTAGTACACGGGAGCCTACTTGGCAGGGCACATGTTTATTGCAACTTGCAATACAACGGAATGAAACTCACGCGCACACGTGGCGGTCTTATAAGCTAACAGAACTAACAGTGACGTAAGAGAGCCAACCCTTACACGTGCATCTTATCTTGGTGGCTTTGTAACTCCTAACAAAAAATAATGCAACATGTTTTTAGAGATTAAGTTAGAGCACGTGCTTGGCTTTAATTCTGGGGAGTTTAAAGAAAATTGAAGATGGCCTTTTTTTAAACTGAATTTCAAAGTATTTTATTTTAGCGACGTTTCTTACTATATGCATTTATGGTTTGCGTTTGACATCATCTCGACAATCATATTTAGCACAATGGTTAACCTAATGTGTGGCAAATCTCTGGAAAATTTGGGAAAGTTCGAATATTATAGACGTGGAGTGAAAAAATCTGAAATTAGAGCATTATTGAGCAATGTGCCGTATTTGCAACTTTTTTTGCATAAGTTATGGGCAACAGAACTGCAACATAACATTTTGTAAATGCACGCTACTCACAGTAAGCAAAAAAAATTGACTCGCAGCTGCAATAATTCCTTTGTAGGATCTCGTCAAAATCCTATTTTCGGGAAATTTACGAAAAGCAGTTCTGCTGAGTGAAGACTTCCACCCGAATTTTTTTTTACTTAAGCAAATCTTTTTTTTCGCAAAACTAACATTGGTTTCGTGGCCCTGGGAATCATACAGCAAAATTTTTTTTTTCAGTGAAATTAAAGGGGTCCACGGACATGCACCGATGTTATCTGAAATTCTGAATACACTGTAGCCACGGCCGATATACACAGATAACTGTTGCCTTCTTAATTTTTAGTGGACCGGTGGCGAGTAGTGGGATGTATCCAATTTTTTTGGCGCATACCCCTTTTATTATGCACCGTGACTACATGACACACCGTAACGACAATAAACGCCGACAAACCGAGCCGCTAAGGTGTTTCTCCCCTAAAAACTCAAGAATTCAGAACTACACAACCAAAGGTGGGCAAAAATGTTAGGCACAACATTAGGAAACAGGTGGAGGGCAGGGTGTATTAGAGAAGATACAAGGGTAGCCGACATATTGGCTGACGTCGAGAAGAAAAATTCGCCAGGCCTGCACAGAAGACGCAGCACAGTCACAGCGAAAGCTAGAAGGGCGGCCTTTCCAGAGCCCGTTGTAGGCTCTCTTGCGGCAACTGATACAAGTACACATGCAAGGTACCCACTGCGCCATAAGCCGCCGTACCTTTCATGAAGTAGGGAAGCACCCACTATACCATTATTCGTCATTCTGCCGATAAGCGAGATACCCGCTACACATTCGTTATGTGCACTTTGTTTGGGCTGTGGCTGATGACGATGAAGATTTATGGATGAGCCTCTTATAATGGGTTTGAAGCATTCAACGACCCACTCCTTGCGCAATTCGCATTGTGTGACGCTTGGGTGTTCTCTTACTCTTTTACAACGCTATATTACATAGGTTAACACGATTCCTTGACCGACATGACACCTGTATAGGGTATTTTGGAACGGAGTTTCAAGCACAAGCGTGGTTCTGTGGTAGAAAACTCGACTGCCACGCAGAAGGCCCGGGTTCAGCTCCCATCCGTGCCTAGAATGTTTCTCTTATTTTTTTCTTATTTCTCGCGATAGTGCTTACGGACACCAGCGGCAGTGGTGGCATATAACTACGGCTCCAAAATCGGCTCTTGTGACCTCATAACAGCTTTCGCTGTAATTTGTAACCGCCTCAAACACCATCACTGTCACCAGAGCCATAGCCCAGAGCACAGAGTGGCTGCTTGCCAGTGGCTTGGTTGATGGTGGGTGGAAACAAAGAGTAACAGCCTCCACCGGTGGTATCTGTCGCCCAGGTTGACTCCACCGCTTCAACTTGAAAAGCGAAGTTCAGGGCATGGGGCCTCTTAGAGGTGCTGTTAGAGGTGCTAATTCTTGGTTGATGATGAGTCAGTAAGAGCGGCCATTCCTAGAATTCTTCTTTCTCAATCCATTTTTTTTTCTGATTTCGCGCGATAGTGGTTACGGACAGCGGCGGCGGCGGCCGATACTACGCCACTGCCGTTGTGATCTGATAACAGCTTTCGCTGGAAAAGTGCGCCTAGGCTAGCCACGTAATGCGAAGCACAGATAACCGTTGTTCAGTTAAAGCTACGGAATCGATACCAAGAGATGGGCGACGTAGCCGATGACGGCAGGGGGTTAAGTGGAGCGACGGAATCAGAACGTTAGCAGGCATAAAATGAAGCCAGCTCGCACAGGCTTTTATTGTTGGAGGTCATTGGGAAAGGGCCTCGTCCTGCAGTGCACATAAGAACGCCAGGCCTGTACGGCACACGCGGCACAGTGGCAGCGAAAGCTGGAAGAGCGATCTTTCTGGAGCCCGTTGATCTCTTGGGGAGTACTAGAAGTACAGTTGCAGGGCACCTACCACGCCACTATACTCAGTTTCATACATAGGTGCAGCGCCTCTTCTATTAGGATGCGTTGTTAGGTGGTGCAATGCTGCGGAAGCTTGGAAGCTATGCAAGAACTTCGGCCAGCAAGATGTGTGAGTACGCTTGCATCGCGCTTGGCTTCTGTGGTTGCAAACGCTCGCACGAGCCGAGCATGAACCCGCGCGTGATGCGTCGCGATGGACTGCAAATGAAACACCCAAAAGCGAAAACGAAGAGACGCGCTCGGCGGTCCAGAAGAACTCATTAACAATTGTATAACGGGGTTTGTTTATATCTGAACTACAAAGCATCCTCATTTATTACTCAGCCTGAATACGAAGAGAAATTAGATTACGGGTGGTGAAATTATTGGACTATTTCTTGGTTCTAACCAAGAAGGATTAAAAGAAATCACGTTTTTTTTTATACCCTCCTTGGTTCGAACGCAACAAGTCTCGTTAGCCTCAACAGCGTGGCACCTGATGTATGAAACTAATATAATCATCAGAATATTTCAAAGTAGGGGAGCATGGAGGAAGGAAAACTCAGGAGAGGCCCTATCGTATCCCAATGCATTGCGAAAAGTGTGGCGGAAGTGACGTCAGATTTATGGGGCAAACATGGAGGAAGGAAAAACTAAGGAGAGGCCCTGACGTCACATTCGTGAAGCCTCCACATCGCAAACACCCGCATTGCCTCCTAGCGAAGGCGCAGCGAAACATTTCGCGACTTCCGTCTCGATGTTTGCAAGCGCATGCGCGCATTACGGTCCCTAGAATATACTGGCTAGTCTGCCGTCTCTGCGCCGTCCCCATGCAAGGCCGAGTCCGCGCAACGGATGCTTGCGCAGGGGGCGCTGCGGTCCATCGGAGCGCCTGCACGGTGCATGTCGCGCAGGAGGAATCGGTGGAGTATCGCGCCTTGCCTTTTATTTTGCGCTCCCGCATGAACTCCACGTTTTCGTTCTGTTCGTGTGGACAGAGGCTGGGACATCTTGAACCGACCAAACATTGCATTCAACGTCGTCTCTTGTCTGGACACTGCCGTGATCACACTAAGATCAGTGGTGGACCCAGACACTCATTTAAGAGCGCGCAGTTACTCGAAGCAACACCAAAGGGCCAAAAATTGGCTTTCATTTTTTTAAGGAGTTACTGTTATCACAAGACTGTCATCATTATACATATGCTGTTAAATTGTCTTTATGAAGGTACCAAACATTTCTAAGATCAGTTTTTAATAAGCAAACAATTGTGAGAGTAAGAACGTTACTTCAGATATATTTAGTGTGCTAAGTCTCGTAATCATAAAGGTTGGTTCTCGATGTGTTACGGAGACAATAAACGCAATGCAGTTCTCAGAATGGGTGAGTATATTAATTACAGATATGTTGGAGAAGATTTTTTTTTAACGATAAGTAAGTTCATGCGATTTCGCTCAAAGTGTTATTAGATCTATACTGTCCTACAATATATATATATATATATATATATATATATATATATATATATATATATATATATATATATATATATATATATATATATATATAAAGCTTGCCGCGGTCCAGGGAGGCGGCAGCCGGGAGACTATATAGCTATAGTGCCTAGAATATACTGTATATTCTAGGCACTATAATATATCTCTACAATGAAGCCACAAATAAGTTGCGCCTCCAACAGGCTCAGACATTTACAGCAGAAGCTTGGCACATCAGAACCATGTGTATCAGCCGAAGAACAGACATATGGTATCTTTTCCATGAGTACCTTGCCACAAGGTTCGAAATTATAAAATGAAAGGGGTGTTGGCTTTCATAGTGTGCGTTGTATTTGATTTTTGGCTCCTCCACTGAAATATATAGGTTCGTTCTTTTGTGACACTGTTGCATGCCGAAATGAGCGGGAAATAGGCTCGAAGCGCAGCACAAGAACACATTCGCGGCACAAGAAATACTCAACCAGATGTGTCGTTCAATGTCAGTTTGTGGACTGCTCGCCCACCGCACATGTTTCGCGCTGCTTATTTCTTTCGTTTGTTTTTTTTTTTTTTTTTTGAGGTATAGGGATAGCTGACCGTTCTCTCGCATCGTAGTACAAGGTATTCGAAATCGGTTACATTTCCAAAACAGAGAACACACATGACAGACTCGCGCTGCTTTTTCGCCTTTCGGCTATTCACGTTTAGGTTGTTCTTCGGTATGGGTCTCCCTTTCGCAAGCGGATAGCGAGCACACATGTCCTCGGGAAAGTATCAAAATAGAAACACTATTTTTTATACGCTTTAGACCACCGAAAAAGAGCCTAAAGTGTCCCTCCAACAAGCGACGATCGAGGATTCGTCACTGTACAATGGCTTCACGTGAGAAAGCAGAAACAGATGGTTTCATTCCTTCCAGGCTGTGAAAGTGTGACGCTAAAGGTGATGCCAAGCATCATGAATGCTCATCCATCCCAATGCATTGGAAAAATTAAGGATGGCACCCTTTTCAACTTTTCGGCGATGAATTAAGTCATTAGGGGTTTATTTTTGTATTCCGACGAAGTCGAGAAAGCTTGTGGCCCCGTGGAGCCAATTCTCAAAGCTTTATTAAACATGTGAACAGGTTAATTAGAATAATGACCTCCCGAACGCCAAAAAAAGCCATCTACCCAAATTCGCCTAACTGTGCGTTTCTGAAAGAATTTCTGAGTTATTTAAAAGAATGGGAGACAGATGCCACGAACACAATTGGCGGTTTCCTTTCATCGAGCACAGCAGAAGGGCTCCGTGTCACAATTGAGAGCACAGTGCAGCTGCTCGAATTCCTCAGGTCTGCTGGTTTTAGATATTTGATGACCTCAAATTTAAGCCCGGACAAAGTGGCAAATATATTTGGAATTTTTCGGCAGTCTTCTGGCACAAATGATCATCCCACTGCTGCTCAGTTTTTGATTATTATAAATGCCCTTGCATTTTACAACCTCTAGACCACCAAAGTCGGGGAACTGTTCGCCGCAAGTCATCAGCTATCTTTTATCTGGGAATGACATAAAGTCACACACGCCTGCCACAATTGACGTCGTTGACAGCCTCATTGATGGTGGAGACTTCAGTGGCGCGGAGACTGCACTAGCGTCAGGCCCAGACCACAGTGCATACGTGGAAAAAAAAAAGCCACGATATGCTGACCTACTACATTGCTGGTTATGTGGCGGGTAAGACACTATAAAGAAGACACAGTGCGAGACTTGTGCAACATGTCTCACATCAGACAGAAACACAGCTACGGGGAGTGATCAGGCCTCCCTATTCACAGAGCAGTTTGATAACGGAGGCCTGATATACCCCTCCGGACCTCTCAAAGCAGCTATTGCAAAAAATAGCTTTACCACTTAATTCAGCGTGAGTAAGCTGCATGAAAAGAGCATTGTGGATTTCAGCGCTTTCTTGAAAAACACAGATTTGCCTCATCTGGGATGTGAAGAACATTTAAATTTCATCACAAAAAGCCTCCATGAAGTTCTGCATTTTACTTAGATTCCGCTTCTTCACGAAATCACTGAACAGCGAAAGAGAAGTAAAGCGGCAAAGAATTATGTTGCTAAAGACGAGAAGATGCAATTAAATGACGCTGACGAAACCTATGTCAAGGAACCAATAAAGATTAAAAATTCTGATGCTCTCAATTCTGCCTCGTGAAGTGATAAGCAGGACGGATGCACTGAGGGATGGTGGTCATCACTGGGAAACTTGTGTGACGCCAGACTTCGTGCTCTTCTGCAACTTTAACTAGCGCTAAGGTATTCCTTACTTATCTGTACTCAATGTCACGTTTTGTAATAAAAGCAAACACCGCAGGCCTTCGACGTGAAAAGGTAAGCAAACGCGAGAGCGCGGTTGTAAACGGCTCCGCCAGCCCACCCGTAAGCGAGGGCAGCGCCTCCTCTAGAAAGATGCCTGCGACGTCGCACGCTTTCCCATGGGGACGGGAGGTTCCTCGTAGTTCAGTGCTTTCTCCGCAAGGAGCGCTCGCAGCTGACACTACTCACATCACGAAAGAAATGGAAATAGAGAAGAAAACTATTTGTTGGAAAGGAAAGAAAAAGCCAAAAAGTTGGTGGAACAAAGAAATCTGGGAAGCGATCGAGATGCGACGTCAGGCATCACGGGAGCACAGACAGGCAAAAAAGGAGAAGCGGCCACAGGACGAAGTCAACCAAATATGGGAAATATATTTAGAGCAAAAATCTATTGTGCAGAAATTAGTCGAGGCAAAAATTAAAGGTGAAAGTGAACGCTGGATGACAGAGATTCGCGAAAAGAAGAAGGCCGCGCCTAGGATATTTTGGAGCCACCTAAAAGCGCTGGGTAGGAAGTCTGTCACAATGCAACAACATATGATAGATGAAGGAGGAAATAAATTGGAAGGATATGAAGCGCTAGGTTACATCCGAAAGATAACAGCCGATTCGTTTAAAAAGGTCCCCCAGGGGATTCCCCCGGTGAGTAAAAGTACGCAAAGGGGTGCAACCGACGAAGATGTAGTACTAGAGAATTTCAATTGGAAGAAGGCCGAAGGAAAAATTCCTAAGCGCACTACTCCGGGCTTAGATGGGGTTCCCGTCAGCCTCATTAACGAATTCGGACATAACACTAAAGAAGCACTGCTGAAAGCCGTAGAAAATACCAGACAGTTGGCGAAAAAGTAGAATGAACTTAATCTATAAAGGCAAGGGAGAAAGGGATAACATTCGCTCGTATAGACCGCTAACAATTACATCGGTGCTATACAGGTTGGCGATGCAGGCAGTAAAATTAAAAATAGAAGCGTGGGTAGAACAAAATGATATTTTGGGAGAACTTCAGAATGGATTTCGAATCAACAGGCGGTTAGACGATAATCTGTTTGTTCTTACCCAGTGTATAGAAATATCTAAAATAGAAAACAGGCCCTTATACGTAGCTTATCTAGATATCACCGGGGCGTATGACAACGTTAATCAGGAAATTTTGTGGGATATATTGAAGGAAGTGGGCATAGGTGACGACTGTGTACAGCTTTTGAGGGAAATATACCGAGAAAATACAGTTTGTATAGAATGGGAAGGAATAAGGAGCAAGGACAGCGTTGAAATTAGCAAGGGGCATAGACAGGGATGCCCTTTGTCCCCGCTGTTATTCATGCTGTACATGGCGAGGATGGAAAAAGCGCTAGAAGGTAGCAACATTGGATTTAATTTGTCACACAAACAGGTCGGAGCGATGGTTGAGCAGAAACTTCCAGGTCTATTTTATGCTGATGATATTGTCTTATTTGCGGACAGTCAAGATGATATACAGCGACTGGCAGATATATGCGGAAGGGAGTGTGAGGCTCTAGGACTAGGATTTAGTGCAACAAAATGTGGATTGATGGTATTCAATGATCACAGAGACCATACCGTCTTAATACAGGGCCAAAAAATACCGAGGGTAAGCGAGTACAAGTACCTCGGAGTATGGGTAAATGAGGGGGATAGATATATGGAGGTACAAGAGAAAGCATCGGTAGCAAAGGGAAAGAGGAATGCTGCAATTATGAAGCACAGAGCTTTATGGGGATACAATAGGTACGAGGTGCTTCGAGGGCTGTGGAAGGGTGTGATGGTTCCGGGGCTTACATTTGGGAATTCAGTGGTGTGCATGAAGTCAGAGGTGCAATCAGGAATGGATGTAAATTAAAGGACGGTGGGCCGCCTCGCGTTGGGCGCTCACGGGAAGACGACAAATGAGGCGGTAAAGGGTGATATGGGATGGACAGGCTTTGAAGTGAGGGAAGCGCAGAGCAAAATGAGATTCGAAGAGAGGCTGAGGAAAATGAAGGAGAGTAGATGGGCAGAGAAGATTTTCAGGTATTTGTATAGAAAAAGCGTTGACACGCAGTGGAGAAAAAGAACTAGGAGGCTCACCAGTAAATATACGGCTGGCAGTGCGGGCGATATGGCAACAAGGAGCATTAAGCGGAAGGTCAGAGAGGCGGAGAGGACTTATTGGATGACAGCGATGGAAAAGAAGCCGGCTCTGAGTAACTACCGAAAAGGAAAAAAACGAAATAAGGAGGGAAAGGTTTTATGATAATTCAAGGGGAAGCGCTTTACTGTTTGAAGCAAGGTCGGGCTGCCTTAGAACGCGTAGTTATAAAGCGAGATTCAGTAACGAAGAAGAACATTGTACATGCTGCGGGGGTACTAAGGAAACGATGGAACATGTACTGATTGAATGTGGCGATATTCACCCAGGTATACGTGTGGGCACGAGTCTACATGAAGCCTTGGGTTTTAGGGACAACAATGGAAAGCTGAACACGTCCGCGATAGAAATAAGTAAGAGACGGTTAGAGTATTGGTGGCAGAAAAGTAGAGATAAAGTACAAAAATAAATAATGGGGGAAAATAAGGTCATTCTGCCTTAAGAGGCAGAGAGATGGATCGTGAATTTATATTTTTTGGTATAATAACATAGATTTAATCAATGTAGATAAGGCATTAGGACAACATGAAACAAGGAAGCTTTTTTTTCTTTTTCTTCTTTATCTTTTTTTTCGCCTTCGAGCCTGGTGGCAGACATGTCACCGCCCCGTTATAAAGGGGACGCTCATAGCATCCATCCATCCATCCACTACAGTACAAAAATAAATAATGGGGGAAAATAAGGTCATTCTGCCTTAAGAGGCAGAGAGATGGACCGTGAATTTATATTTTTTGGTATAATAACATAGATTTAATCAATGTAGATAAGGCATTAGGACAACATGAAACAAGGAAGCTTTTTTTCTTCTTTCTCTTTTTTTTCGCCTTCGAGCCTGGTGGCAGACATGTCACCGACCCGTTATAAAGGGGACGCTCATAGCATCCATCCATCCATCCACTACTTCCGCTGGATTCGGAAGTGACGCCATCGCAGCCGGCAACACAACCGCTTGGCCGCTTCGGCAAGCATTAGAGGATTTTAGCCTGTCCGGTATTCCGGTAACGCCCTAATACCAGATAGCGTGTGCCGTAGCTGCCGCCACGTCAAGTGGCGCCAGCTATGGAGGATAAAAACAACTAACAAACACATAATGTATGTCCTTCGAGATTATGGGATTGTCACTCGCTAAGCCTACACATTGATTATTTGAGTATGGCTCTCCAAAACGGTGCCGTATCGGCACGAATACTTTGCTGTCGAAGCTTACAAACGTGAATATAAAGCAAATAAAAGCATCAGTTCGGAAATAACGAGCGACAGAGCGTGCGACGGCACCTTGATAGATTCGAAGTGGACGGCAATCGCTTTCGGCGGCGCGGCCATGTTTGCCGGGCGTGCGCATGCGCTGTTCACACCCGGTATTCCGGTACACGCAAAGCATTTTGCGTATAGCGGTGTACCGGACAGACTAAAATCCTCTATTGCCTCCGGGATGGCCGTAGGCAGTGCTTTAATCTCAGAGGCTGCAAGGTTTAAAGCGGCCACCGCAGCGAGCGCTCGCAGCCGACACTGTTTGGGGAGCGGAGGAGGAGAGAACAGGAGAGGGCCGGGAAGCAGCTCTTCGGCTCACGTCGCAGGCATCTTTCTAGAGGAGGCATTGGCGAGGGTCGCGGGCGGGGCGTCTGCTCAAGGAACTCCGATTGCGCGCAGCGCCACCGCCGCAGGCATCCCCGAGAGGACGCGGCGGAGAGCGGAAACGGCAGACTAGCCAGTATATTCTAGGGACCGTACGCGCATCGCGAAACTTTGCCGCTTTTTGTTTGTTTGTTTGTTTTTTGCCGTGCGAGCGGTGTAGTCGATTCACGCATGCTGCTCTTTGTGTGTGTTCTTTAGGAAAGCTACGCAATGCCCAGCTGTTGCGTATACCCGGTGCAAATCGTGTGCACGCGGACAGTACCGGGTGTCACTTTTCATGTGTACGTATTCGCAATGCCCATAGACTGTCGCGCCACCGAGCGGAATTCAGGAGCGTCCTCTCGAGGAGGGTTAGTAGACGACAAAATGGCGGCACTATGCAGTCGCTCCTTTGTTCGGCTGTGCTAGCCTCACTGTTAACGCGTTGGCAAGAAAGGAACACCACGACTTTGCATGTTCCCTGCATCAGTGAACAAACCGGGCCCTCCGTGACACGAGAAATCTGATTCGTTCTTGCGAGACGCGAAGTTTTCGTGAAAATACGTGGCAACTCGCGCTTTCAATGCTAACCCACAGTGTACACATACTATCAGCTTCGCGAGGCTTTCTGTAGCCACCTAGGTAAGTTAAATGTTATCGTCTGACATATTCAGTTGAAGCTCACCCTGTTTTACTTGCATATATAATTGGTCAGTGTTTCTTGTAGTGCATGGGTCCCATAACACTGTACGCGATACATTAAACAGGGCCTCTATCCTTTGTCAGCAAAGCGATGTTACGAATCGTGCGAGGGACGTTTCAATCATTCGAGGACGCGTCTGCTCGACGCCTTTCGTGGAGCGAACGCTTTCCATCCACGCCGTCCTTCGCTAGTGTGTTGGGTTTCATAGCCATCGCTGCGCCGCTGGTTTTTGTACGTTTGTTGATAGGTGGCAGCACACTGCAAGCGATTTGCTTGTTGACCGGTCTGAGAGCAAAACCTGGCAAAACGTTCTCCGCGCCCAGACGTCTCTCTAATCGTATACGTGGTGACGCGGAGTGGTCGAAGTCGTTCGGCGGAGGAAATTCTTCAGATTGCGTTCAGCAGTGATGTTGAAAGAAACCAACTTGACGACGAGGATGTTTCACTGGACGTAGAAGACTGTGAAAGCACCGAGAGTGACAGCGACGATGAACCATCAGCTGCTAACTCACGAGGAGCGAGTTGCACTTCACGTCCCCTCGTGCGTTAATGTTCTTTCACGCTCGTAAGTCACTTTGACTGTATTTAATATATAATATCCTTGAGCGAGATCATAATAAAAGCATAGTTCCTCTTGTGCATTGCATGTATCAATTATTGTGGATATTACGGAGGGCCGCATGCCGCCAACACGCTCGAGCTCGACCAGCGAAGCGAAATGGTTAGAGCGATGGAACGTGCAGTCACGGCCACAATCCACGCCTCTCGGCGAACTTCTTCGACGTTGCGAAAAGCATACGTGTGCATTCTTTTCGATATTCATGTTTCGATCGTGCTGATCGAACCTGCAACATGCGAGTGAAGTACACACGGCTAGAGTCTCGGCATGGCTATGACACAAGCGCTACTGAATGACATGTTAAATGCTTGTGTTCCGTTGAAGACGTAACTCCGCGTTTCCGACTGCGCAAGTAATGACGACGGGGTATTATCATAGAACACTTTTATGTTTGCAAGACATCATCACGCGCAGCAGCGCAGCAGCGATGGCGCTACTCGCTGGCGGCCTACTGCTGCGGCAAATCCGTGAGGCAGGCTCGGCACGTATACTACCTGGAGTGCCGTTCAGCTCATACGTCTGTTCTAGTTCATACAGGTTTATGTAGCACGCACAGGATTTCGCAATGCATCGTTATGCACGGTAACGGAGCTGAAATATAACCTTTCACTTCGCAGCAAATAATTAGGTGGCGAGTACTTAGCACTTTCCATGGTTTGGGAAAGTATTATTTTAGTCTCATATCCATTTCAGCGTAGCTCATGACTTCATCCGGTGAAAGTGGCACGGTCCGTACGTCCGCACGTCCTATCTGTTCCTATGCTAACAAACGGGTTGACCCTCCTCCTGGCGCCATCTTGAAAAGCACGGCGCGCCACCTATAGTTCGTTGGCATTGCGAAACGTTCGCTTCATTGCTGATCACTAAGGCATGGTATTTGCGTGCGAAGCTCTCGGATGTGCGCTCTGTTGCTTGTTACTCATTCTGTCAACTCAGAACTCATGTGAACTTTTGTTTTTGGCGTCTGACGCGCCGTACATAACATGCGCTGAAGGCATCGTACGTTTTAGAGGCTGTGTCGTTCAACGAAAGGGCAATAAACTTTTGTTGTTATTATCGGACTACGTGATGTATGTATTGTTCGGTGTGCGCTCGCTGCGTGCTTGTGTTGTGTGCGCACTGGAATTACAAACTTTACGTGCACGATCGCGTATACAATACAGCGGTGTCTTCTTTTCGACGTGAAGTTACGTCAACAATAGGTTGGCGTTGCGCCGCAACCGCTAATCGGGCAATCGGGCTACGAGAACGGAAAAGAGAGAGCTAACGCCCAGTAGAACGCGTAAGTCACTGCTAGGTGAGTTCGAATACAATGATGCAGGGGCTGAATGTTTTTGATTACGGCACGTACCGGTACTTTCTGTACTGTTGCACAAAAACGCTCCTCGAAGAACTTCATCACGCAAAGCTCGGGCCTACCTGGCACGAACAGCCTGGTAAACGTCTGCTTGCAACATTTTACTGCGTGCGAACCGCACAATACGCGCTAAGTTTACGCCGGAACTACAAATCCGAACAGAAGCGAACCACCGCAGAGAGCACGCCGCGGGGCGTCTGCTGTTTTGTTTGCCCCATATCGGCTTGTTTGCCCCATAAATCTGACGTCACTTCCGCCACACTTTTCGCAATGCATTGGGATACGATAGGGCCTCTCCTTAGTTTTTCCTTCCTCCATGGGGGCAAACAAACCGGTATGGGGCAAACAAAACAGCAGACGCCCCGCGGCGTGCTCTCCGCGGTGGTTCGCTTCTGCTCAGATTTGTAGTCCCGGCGTAAACTTAGCGCGTATTGTGCGGTTTGCACGTAGTAAACGTTGCAAGCAGACGTTTACCAGGCTGTTCGTGCGTGGCAGGCCCGAGCGAGCGTTTTTGTGCAACAGTACAGAAAGTACCGGTACGTGCCGTAATCAAAAACATTTAGCCCCTGCCTCATCGTATTCGAACTCACCTAGCAGTGACTCACGCGTTCTGCTGGGCGTTAGGCCTTTTTTTTCCTTTCTTGTAGCCCGATTTCCAGATCTATTGCCCGATTAGCGGTTCTTTGCTCGTGTATATGGAGTGAGCGCAGTAGCTATTCGGCGCAACGCCAACCTATTGTTGACGTAACTTCACGTCGAAAAGAAGACACCGCTGTATTGTATACGCGATCGTGCACGTAAAGTTTGTAATTCCAGTGCGCACACAACACAAGCACGCATCGAGCGCACACCGCACGATACATACATCACGTAGTCTGATAATAACAACAAAAGTTTATTGCCCTTTCGTTGAACGACACAGCCTCTAAAACGTACGCTGCCTTCAGCGCATGTTATGTACGGCGCGTCAGACGCCAAAAACAAAAGTTCACGTGAGTTCTGAGTTGACAGAATGAGTAACAAGCAACAGAGCGCACATCCGAGAGCTTCGCACGCAAATACCGTGCCTTAGTGATCAGCAATGAAGCGAACGTATACGTACACATGAAAAGTGACACCCGGTGCTGTCCACAGTGCACGCGATTTGCACCGGGTATACGCAACAGCTGGGCATTGCGTAGCTTTCCTAAAGAACAGACACATAGAGCAGCATACGTGAATCGACTACGCCGCTTGCACGGCGAAAAACAAACAAACAAAAAAAGGCTGCAAAATTTCGCGATGCGCGCATGCGCTTGCAAACGTCACAACGGAAATCGCGAAATGTTTCGCTGCGCCTTCGCTAGGAGGCGATGCGGGTGTTTGCGATGTGGGGGCTTCACGAATGTGACGTCAGGGCCTCTCCTTAGTATTCCTTCCTCCATGGTTTACGTCACGAGAAGAAGGCGGCGCTGGGGCGGGGCGGGAGAGCGGCGAGATGAAACAATCGCCAAACTCTCCCGAAGGGTGTATATGGCTCCAGGCCCGAGGCATGATGGCAGTTTGGCGTCCGGGCCATGGGGCGTCGCTACCGTCGAAACGATTGCAGCGAACCTGGTACGGGCGGGAAGTGAAGGCCTCAGTAAGCCTAATTAAAATAAAATAACGCGGCCACGGTAGTACACAGTAGTAAATAAAAACGTGCTTCTGCATTAAACTATAACCAGCCACGAGTATTACAAGGCAAAGTTTTAAAGAAGTTTTGTACACATGACTGTGCGTGGCTCCGCTATGTACCGCCGCCATCACGCCTGCGCAGCGCACAAGCAGACGACGCGCAAGCACGAGAGCGCATAGAAACGCAAACTTTACCACCGCAGCAAGGAGCAGCGATGTCGCACCTTTATTGCGGCGTGAAGTGGTGCGATTCCTCGGGGAATGAAGGCGAACACTTCTTCAGAATCCCTGCTGACCACAGGTATTTATACGTTCACTATTATATATTTCCCAAGATGTTCGCAAAGTTTTGATTTGACTGTCGTTGACCGTTATGATTTGAAACTGCTGAATGAACAGCTGCCATTCGTTGCTGCAGCTATCTGTTTGAGAAATGGTTACGATAATAAGTTAAAATTAGTGGGCGGGCTGCAGTTTGTGGCTCGACGCGGCGTCACCTCTCAAAAGCGGAGCTGTTCGCTAGTTATGGTTGCTCACGTTAGTATATATGTGCGTGCCTCAGTGCCTGACGTTATCTCTACTATCTCATGAAAGCTAACCAATTCGGATTACCGTGTCATGCAACCGTGTCTTCAGGGTGTTTGGTTACGTGTTACTTTAACTTATGCGTGCTAGTAACATTAACGGAGTGGGATAGTTGTTGTGCTCGCTGCAGCTGTTTTTTTTAAGCGCTTTAATGCGTGCGTATACATCACGTCCGTGTAGTTTATGGGTGGTGCTCGCAGCCGACGAAAGTATCGCTCGCAAAGTTATTGCGGAGGCCCCAGTAGCGAACTCGGGACACTGCCGTCAGATTCGAATGTGTGCTGCGGTGTTGCACAAGTGAAAACCACCGCGTTCCTCATCTGTGTGTCTACACACCGACCGCCTGCTCGGATTTTTGTCGCCGTAAATTGTCCTCATTCCTTCCCTTCGGCGTACCTTGCCGCGCTGCTCGACGGGGGACCTTGAACCAAGCGTGATACCCACCTGCCCCTTTTCGCTCTCGGGAAGCTCCCGGAAAGAGTTTCGCTTATCTCTTCATTACTCCCTCGTGATGCTTCCAACGGGCGAAGGCATGGCCAACCTCGGTTTTGGATGTTCATGAAACAGGCCGCGCTTATCGCGCGGGGCCACTTTTTTTTTTCCTCTCTAATCTGGACCCATCCCCACCGCCACCCTTTCACTTTTGTGTATTTTTTTTCAATGCGCTGTTTGCGCTTAGCGTTTACACACCATAATTCCTTATAAGCTTACAATATCGTTTCGACTCGCAAAAGCAGTGGAAAAACAAGAACTCGATCGAGTTGTGTTTCATATATCAAGTTTTAATTCGGAGAATATTGTCGGGATATATGTAATTATCTGTAATTATAATTTAGTGGAGATTAAAAACAAGCACATTTATTAAGCTTAGTGCCATGCCTTTAAAAGCTTGCAAGTGTATTTACTCTACCAGCTGTTTTTTCACCGTAGGGTGACTAAGTTCGAGTACTTTAATTGCAGACAACCAGTTTACTGCAAGCGAGTTGCCGTCCCTGCTGCTGAGACTGCCCCCCTAGTGTGGAAGGTAGGTGTACCGAACAAAAATCTGTTTCACCTTTCTGCTTGGAATGAAAGGGTACAGAATATTTGGTTGGTGGTGCCACTGTAATACTGCACGAATAGCTTGCAAAAAATAAAAACAAAGAGCGGTACTATTTTGTATTCTACACCTGCACACTCGAGCAGATTGTTCTCTGAAATTAGAACAGTAGGTAGAAATGCCACAGCTGTTTTTCAATTACCAGTGCTATGAGAACAATTGCTGTACGTAAACCTTAAATGCAGGAAATGTACTCTAGGGGAAAAAAATGTTGTTAGCTTGCACTCATAGAGTAGCATTTTGCATGCTTTCCAGTAAGAATGTCTGAGTGCACTGCTTACATGGTATGGATGAACTGATAGCATGCTGCACAAACGCAAAATGAAGAAACAGGGAGATAGAGCAGCGAAAATGGCTTTTGGCATCTCACAGTATAAATAGTTTGTGCTCTGTCCTGTTTCCGTCCTTACTCCTCTAGTGTTTGTGGAGCTCGGTATGAGTTCACAACAAACCAACCTCCCTGCAAGAAAACTTTGTTGCGTGGTATAGATATATTTTCTTTTTCTACATCAATGCATACACTCAGTGCTTTCTTTGTTGAGCTCATTCCATAGAGATGAAAACACTGAGTAGTTTTCCTCAGGCACATGTGAAAATTGCTCCATAAGTCTGTTGCTCAGTATTCACACGTATGCAAAGTGAGGGTAATAAAATACCTGCTTGCCAGCCTTTTATAGCATATTTATTTCTTTTTCAACAGCCGCTTCGCCAAGCACACCCACAAGAAGGCCCACACCACCGTCACAGGTTTCACCAAGTGATGGTAAGTGCAAAAAGTGAGAGAGAGAATTATTGCAAAGTACACATCCTGCATCTGCATAAGGAAGTACGGACCAGTAGTCTTGATGTTTTCCTAGTAGATATGGACACCTAAGCCTGTGTAATATTGTCACAACCTATAATGTTGACAAAACCATACATATAGTTCAGGGCCTGCAACTCGTGATTTAGTTCACGCAATTATTTATATTTCAAATATAAGGTGGGTGCAGTTGGACCTACATGGTTCACACTGAAAATTGTGGTGTCCGATTTGTTGTGATGAGAGTAGCTCTGCGAGATAGGCCAGCATAATATGATGCACAATCAAGGTGTGCATTCATGTAAAGGTGGCTTATGCAGCCCAGATAGCTATTTATGAGATGAATAATTCAAAATCCTCCACTTTGTAAATGTCATTGCCTCTGTTCAGCATTTCATGAAATGTTCATTTTTGCTATGCTTTGTGATATTGCCTTAATCATGGATGATTCTTTGAAGATAAAATGCTTGGAATGTATAAATCAATTATGATTCCTGTCTCAGTCGCAGAATACACATTGCTTCCAATGAAAAATGGCATGGCAGCACATAGTGGTCCGTATATTAGTAGCCCTGTGATTGCGCCCTGATAGCTTAATCGTGATTTTTTTTTCTCTACAAGACTGATGAAAGCCTATACCTTCGCATTCTTCCATGTCTTTTTTTTTCAGCTGAGCCTGGTCCGAGCGGCCTCCAATTTTCCAAGGAGGGCAGCAGCGCGGAGCAGATGCAAGAAACGCCAAAAAAGTGGGCGAGGAAAACGCAGCTCTGTGCACACCCTTCGCACCAAAAAGAAGCTGTTAACACTTCACTCACGAAGTGAAAGGTACCGCAAGGCAGTCGGTCAGATGAAAAAAAGGGACGAGGCGAGGCGAGTAACGCAGCAGGAGGTTTTAAACAAGCTTGAACCGGATTTGTCAAAGGACCTTTTTTGAACTGCTTAAAGCACGAATCAGGCTTGGTACACTCCCAAAATAAAAAAAAAAACATTGGTCCAAATGGATGAAACAATTCACTCTCAATTCACGCTTCCTCAGAGAAATGCTTCACTTGCCACATGTGTGGACACTCAGCACGGCTGGCAGACATCCCAATGACACCTGGTATCATTCCAGGTGCCATGGATGCAATATAATCAATCATTAAGCGTGGCCTCTGCAAGACAAAGCATGCTGTCTTTTATTCGATTAAATAGCCTTGAAAAGACATTTGATGTACGATCAATCAAAAGATATAGTGATTGGCTACACATATGATGGAAACACAAGGACTTCTCGTGTGGCAAATGCAGCCATTCTAATGGCGGTGTCTGGCATATCGAGAATTTGGATGCAGCCAGTAGCCTTTGCAGTGTCCCGCAATGCAACGTCAGCTCTTGCAATGCACAAGCTGCTATTAGATGTAATTATGCAGCTTGAAAAAAAAAGGTCTTTTGATAAAAGTGGTCATCTATGATCAAGGGTCAAACAATGTCAGCCTGTCAAGAATGCTGATCCATTCTCTTCATGAACCATGTTTTACTGTCAACAACTGGAAACTATACTTCATGTTTGACATCCCACACCTGATAAAATGCACGCGGAATAATTTGAGAAAACACAAGCTCACGATTGGCTCTGAGGTTGTTGACTGGGCGGACATTGAAACCTTTTACAAAAATACTCGCAAATCACGCCTCTAACACACGAACTGAACATCTAAAAAAGAAAGATTGCCAAGGAAGCTCAAAGAGCAACATATCTACAAGATGCCCTTTGCTGACACACGGCCGCTGGAAAAAAAGTGCGCTTTTTCATCCAGCGGCCGTGGCTGACATAAGAGTGAAGTATGCCATACAAGTATTCAGTGAATCTGTCTCTGTGGCACTCCTCACTCTCATTGCCATTCAAGAGCTTCCTCTTGATGCTAAATTTACAGCTCTGTTCACAGAAAGAACGGATAAGATTTTTGACAGCCAGAACAGTTCGACCCTAAAAAATCAGGACGATAAGTTGCGGTATGCAATGATTGATGGGTCGGAACACCGTGCTTCCCTTGAGTCATGCATCAGTTGGATTGCCCAATGGCACTTTGGTAGTCCTCGGGACAAGCAGCCGCGCACTGTTAAAGGTTGGCAGATTACAATCAAAGCCTTGTTGTTGCTGTGGACTCATTTAAAAGAGGACTTTGATTTCACTCATCTTTTCACACGTTGATTGCAGCAAGATCCCCTGGAAAACTTTTTTAGAATCATTTGTCAAAAACATGGCTGCAATGAGACACCAAATGTGTACCAATTCGTGGCGGCTCTAAAACATATTTGGATTGGCAAGCTCTTCAAGCTTTCTCAAGGAAACTGTGAGGTGACAACAACTGCTTTCCTCAACAACTTGGAGAGTGCATCTGCATTGTTGTCAACTAGCAGCACACCAACCACAAGCCACAGCACGCAGCAGGCCTCTGATTCATCTGATCTGCAGGCATCTTCACAAGATGCGACCGACATGGTGTATGAAAATGTTGTGTACCATGTCGCTGGTACTCTTGTGAACAGCTTTCTTGAACTGAGGACTAGTGAGTGCATATGTGAGAGAACACTCCTTGAAGTGGATGGTGGCTCTCTCCATGGACGACACCAATTCTTTGCACTACTCAAGGAAAGTGGTGTACCCGAGAAACTCCTCGGTTCCATTGCAGTAACCTCTGAATCATGTCTGAATTACATAAAGGAATTAGATTCGGCCTTCAGACATGAAATCAACTATTGTCCACATTTTTCCAATGTGTGAAAAAATCTGGTGGAAAGGATGCCAATCCGGCAAGCTATTTTCTGTTCAGTTGGCTGCACTGAGAAATTTCTTAAAATATTCTGCCGCACAAGGCTACATTGGCACATTACATTTGTAAACAAAAACACACAAGAAACAGAGTCAAGGCACAGTGATGCTGCCAGCAAAAACGTAAAGTAGCAGGCAAAATTTATCCTGCGCCTTTCTAGAACATGATTATGTAAATTGGATTTCTAGTGCAGCCTTCTGCACCTTTCCTATCCATTTTTTAGATGTGTTGCACTATTTCTTTTTTTATGTGTATATGTACGTATTTTTATGTATCGATGGAGCCAAGTGTACGCAAAAGTTGCTATTATAAGCTGTCTATAAAGCCAGCATTATTTATCTGGGGACTGTGCTAAGTTTCTTCAGAGTAGCTGATTAGCATTGTTGGTTGCCTAAACGCTAGACTAGTACTTTTAGGACGGCTTGCCCTTCATATGCATCCTTTATGCGCGCATGACGAAATAGCAAGTTTTAAGCTACAGTAGCTATAATTTCGAAAGACGTCAATTCGAAAGTGGCCAAGTTAAGAATTCAGTTTTGAATCGGTAACCATTTCCATGTCGACTCAACGAGAAAACTGCGTCTCCTTCCTTCCGTCCGTCTGTTCGTCTTCCATGTTAGACGTAATGCTATTCGAAATATGGTACAAAATCGGAATTTCTTGGCGGAGCCGAGTTTCAATTAATAGCCTGAAGCTCATATTCCAAATGTGTGCCGACTCGGCTAAATACGCACACTTTCAACTGTAGATATATCTCGAACGTAGGACTAAGTTGTACCGGCGGCTCAAACCAAACGTAAAAGGAGACTGCCTTGTGTGTAGGCTTCGTGTAGTTTTCTGATAATGAATTGAAATTTTTCTCTAGGGCAAGACGTGAAGGAGACAGGAAGCGCAAAATTTTAATGCCGAACACGCATTTTGGTGATCGCGGTATTGGCCTGTCTTGGGCCGTTCCAGAGACCGACGAACGCTAGAATCAAGAAGAAAGACTCATTGCCCATGCCCCCTGCAAACGACGTTCCAGGGAAGGCCACCATGATAGATTCTCTTAAAGTAAGCCTAGACGATTACGCACCGCTCAGATATCCGCCAGAGAAGATTCTGCTTGAACGTTGAACAGCGCAGGTCGCAAAAACAGAGATCAAGACAGAAAAAGACAGAAGGAGAAAAAGAGGGAAATTTTAAGAATTTGGGAGAAAGAAATAGAGAGGAATAAATAGAGGGAGAGAGAAAGAGATAGAAACAAATAGGAAGAAAGAGAAAGAGACCTTAGCGTAGCTACGTATAGAATAGTATGTAGTATAGTAGGGAGGTACGAAAGGAAAGCGGGAATGAGATTTAGGGAGAGGAAGAGGAGGAGAGAGGTTGAATCATAGCATATCTATGTATAGTATAGGAGTGGTTGAGAGAGGGAAGTGACGGTGAGGAGGGGAACGCCCCCAGCTCAGCTATTGCCTCAGTATTCGCACCACTAGTCCGTAGCCGCCATATTATTTATTGCGATAGCAGTTATACGGACACCGTCAACGTTGTCATCATCGTCATGTTCCTATAGAGTCCAAATTGAAAGCATCTCCCCGCGCACTTTTGCTTGCGTATATATACACGCACACATGCAAACGGACACACTAACGTACATAAAGTATGGTCGAATCCCCCCCCCCCTCCCGCCCCCCGCCGCCGAAAAAAAATTCTTGTGCTGGGGACGAAAGCAGCTGAAGCAGACATGAAATCAGAAGGCCGTCTCCGCCGCAGAGAGGGCGCAATGCGATGGCATCAACCCGCGTGCGAGGAATGCCGTCGATTGCTCCTCAGTCGGAGAGCCAACGACCCGCCCGTCTTTCATAGGGCAAAAAAGCATGAGCAAACGCCGAGAGAAAGTGCGCGAGGGGGGGGGGATGCGTTCTTCGCGAACTGCGAAATTTGATCATAAAAGCTCAGCCGTGAGTACTGGCACGCGTTCTATCTCGGCAAACATCAGCACACGGCTCGGATACGCTTCTGCGGGCTTTGTTCTCACCGCATCGCGTTGAGACGACCGACAAATCCGCTTCTCTCCCTTGCAGCGGCCGTATTTCCTTACACTAGCGTATTGCAGAGTTACGCGACATGAGATAGCCTTACTTCCCCTAGCATTACAATTTGTTCCTATCGCATTGCTTGCCTTGCGGCGAAACTGTGACTTTTTAAAGTACGCCTTGCCCAGTCTGTCTCATCCCCAAAGATGAAGGAGGATAAGGTGATTCCGGGCAATCAAAGGTAATTCAAACGTATTCTCATTCGACACTAGATCACGAGAAAATAATTTTAATTTTACTTATCTATCTATCTATCTATCTATCTATCTATCTATCTATCTATCTATCTATCTATCTATCTATCTATCTATCTATCTATCTATCTATCTATCTATCTATCTATCTATCTATCTATCTATCTATCTATCTATCTATTACTTAGACAACGCAGGCCTGAAAGCATAGGGGCCAAAGGCGAATCTGCGTGAATTTCTTTTCATAGGTTCTAACCTACAATAGAGTACTATGCAATCTACTATCACAGGTCGGTAATTAATTGTAGGATATTCGTAGTACTACTCAGAGTGACCTACAAGCAGCTATCCATAGCATGCAGGACAACCAAGGAGGATTAAAAAATTCGGCAGATCCCACGCCTTGTGGGAATGGCTTTCATGCGAAGCCGGCAGCCAGTAGTTCTATGTTGCATTTTTTTGGCCTTGAGCGAAGCGTTACGGAATGGATCGACGTGTTTTTGTAAATGAATAGTTTTGTGCAGGCAGGCCGACCACACAGACGTTTAAATGATAAGTTACGGTCTGACGTAGTATCAGCACTCAAGTTAGAGCATAGCGGTCTGTATTATCCAAACGAAGTGAACATTGCTGCACTATATTCTGATTATACCTAACTTTCGTTAGCGTATTCCTCCGGTGTCGGGCAACGCTTGAATATAACTTGCTGTATCATAGGAATACAACTGTAATGTTTATTAGGCTGCTATAAAAGCAGAGCCAACAGTGGAGCCCCCAATTGACGTTAACCCAACATCCCACCTATATCAGAGGAGTACATATGCAATGTTTGTTACTTCGCTATAAAATTAGAAAGCCAGCACTACAACCACCATTGACGTTGAATCGCCATTACGCCAGCATAAAGCAGTTTCTAGACCAGGCATGACTCTGTGGCGGAATACCTGACTGCCACGCAGAATAATCGGGTCCGATTCCTGCTGGGGTCGTAATATATATTCTTCGCATTCGTCAGGTTAACAATGCCGGTGCCGCGTTTTCTTAACGCTCTCGCATTTAAATTACCAAGGTAAGCTTTCGCCGTTCCTGGGCAGATATGAAACTGTCAATCGTCTGTGGCGCATACCCGTATACCACAGCCCGTTGGTATACGGGTATGTGCTACAGGGGTCTGAGTGAAAGGGTTTGACGACGTACGCGACAGGATTTTTAAGTTATTCGTGTCATGACCAGACAGTCATATTCGTCAGTCAAGCCTACCCTCTCATGCCAATTTTGGTCTACACAAAATTAAGGAGGCGATCGCGAGAGCATCCAGACGTAGGCGGCTAGATAGATAGATAGATAGATAGATAGATAGATAGATAGATAGATAGATAGATAGATAGATAGATAGATAGATAGATAGATAGATAGATAGATAGATAGATAGATAGATAGATAGATAGATAGATAGATAGATAGATAGATAGATAGATAGATAGATAGATAGATAGATAGATAGATAGATAGATAGATAGATAGATAGATAGATGTCTCGGAAACATGCTCGTTTCAGGTGGTGCCCACATAGAAATAAAGTGGCCTTCCTGTGTTTATATAAACGCTAGATTAAATAAAAATAGCAGATTGTTATTCGCGACGCATGTACCTTAGCGGGCTGAGTATGGATGATTTGATATTCAATAAAATCTTTATAGACATTGAGGCTTCTCAAGGAAACTTGTCGAGCACTATCTGTCCCAAAATATTACCTACATTAAACTAGTAGAGCATGTGAGGAAAAAATCACAGCATATCCACGGAGTGAATGATGATGAGTGGGCGAAGCTGCGGAGGTTCATCGGTAAACCGCGAATCTTCCGTGAATTCTGCCCAGTACATCATCACCGACGTGAGATCGGGCGCGTTTATACTAAAGGTTCGATGAGTTATGACGACTTGCAGCTCACTTTAATTTTACATGTACGCTGTGAATTTTCATTGTTTAGAAAACCATTGCTTTAGAAAACATCTGGCGTCTTTCGTTAAGCAGCTGGCGTCTTTTCGTTTTGCTTTAGAAACATCTGGCGTTCTTTCGTTTTGCTTTTAGAAAACATCTGGCGTCTTTCGTTGGTTTATTTCATCAATCAACGGCGTCTTGAACAAAATTTTTATTGTTTAATCACGCACAGGAGAAATCTCACCAGGCACTACCTTGGAGGTAAACAATGGCTGCTATTCATTCTAAACAGACAGGGCGTGCAAACACGGACACAAGAAAGAAGTCAGGACACCACAAACGCCGACTAACAACTGAAGAGACGCACAACGGCTGAAAAGAAAGAAGGCACGAAAACGTATCTGCGCATGCCCATGCAACAGGCGAACCTATCAATCCGGCACGCGTGGCGGTCTGCGTGGAAGATAACTGTTAAGGCATTTGATTTCATCTTTATGCAAGTTAATCGACGGTTGGCTCACGCATGCGCTACCACTATTCTCGATATGCCATGCTTCAATCATCAGGCGCGTTTCTTCATTTCTATGCCGGTACAACACTGCGCATTCATCAAATTTTGGCGTGCACTTACAATCTCAACAATATACACAGGTATACCGTACATTCATCGCGTATCTCACAGGCTAAAGAAAGTAGGAAGTAGATACGGCGTTAATGTTGTTTTCACGGCTGCCAATAAGCTAGGTAAGATTTGTGCCGCTGTGCAGAGGAAGAATGAGGGAGTAAAAGACAAGAAGCGGACCGATATTTGTTTCGTAAAACACACCAACAAATTCACTGATTGCCGTACGAGTGTGGTGTATAAGATCCCTTTCAGCTGCGGCCGCTTCTACGTAGGACAGACGGGCCGATGCATCAACCAGTGATTGTTGGAACATAAGAGATCGCTAACAGGAGGCTCACCTTCTAATCTATCTCTACATTGTCGAGATTGTAAGTGCACGCCAAAATTTGATGAATGCGCAGTGTTGTACCGGCATAGAAATGAAGAAACGCGCCTGATGATTGAAGCATGGCATATCGAGAATAGTGGTAGCGCATGCGTGAGCCAACCGTCGATTAACTTGCATAAAGATGAATCAAATGCCTTAACAGTTATCTTCCACGCAGACCGCCACGCGTGCCGGATTGATAGGTTCGCCTGTTGCATGGGCATGCGCAGATAAGTTTTCGTGCCTTCTTTCTTTTCAGCCGTTGTGCGTCTCTTCAGTTGTTAGTCGGCGTTTGTGGTGTCCTGACTTCTTTCTTGTGTCCGTGTTTGCACGCCCTGTCTTTTTAGAATGAATACTTACCAACTAGCTCAGCTCTCTGTTATTTTAATGGCTGCTAATGGGAATGAGAGACAGAAGAAGTCGGCTTTTAGCTAACACTTACACTTCTACTTCTACTAGCGTTTCCTACTGGAACATGCCAATGGCTGCTAATGGGGAATGAGAGACAGAAGAATTCGGCTTTTAGTTAACGCGCACGCTGCGAATTTTTTATTGTTAAGGTAATGCGAAGCTTTCAAAGGTTATGGTAAGGTATTTCCTTCGCATTTGACGCTAGATCACGAGTAAATATCTTTAATTTCGTTCACTCTTTCCAATTTATTTTATTCATTTTGAACTGATTCTATCTATCTATCTATCTATCTATCTATCTATCTATCTATCTATCTATCTATCTATCTATCTATCTATCTATCTATCTATCTATCTATCTATCTATCTATCTATCTATCTATCTATCTGTCTATCTATCTATCTATCTATCTATCTATCTATCTATCTATCTATCTATCTATCTATCTATCTATCTATCTATCGATCAATTTGAACCCAGGCCCCCACGCTGTACACACTCCCACAATAAAAATCCACGCGGAATGTCCCTTGGGAGATATCCAGCTGATGCCTGAACGTGCAGGTTTCTTATAGCTTGGACCCGTACGTCCCTAGAAAATTGTTTTCGGGCAGCATGACATGGTTTTTCTTTCATCGTCTTCCCAGCGTTCGCCAGCGCATGGAACAGCCCCGTGGAAGGTGCAACCCGTGACCACAGAAAGGAGTGTTTGGTTCAAATTTTAGCGAAATCGGCATTTACCTGATGTGTAGAACGCGCCGTGATGTGTTTAACTCTTGTCTTAGAGTGGGCTTTCATTCGGCCATCGCGAAATTCAACGTAGCCTTTAAAAGAAATTATTTTCCTTTTGCATTTTTTCTGCACCGCGGGTTCTTCGCATTCGCATGGCTGAGATATACCGTGCAAACCCGTTAATTCGCATTTTACGGGAGAGGATTTCACGGGACCATCCACCAGAATGTAGCAAACGAGTTTTATGCCGCCACGAAGACCGCCGCTGAAGCTTTTCATCTTCAACAGCTTCCACCACCTTTTGGTATTGTGACGTTGCGCGTTCGTTGCCCGAAGTCCAGATGAAGCTACTAAGTGCAACATCCCTGTGGGCAAATCTGTGGTCTATAAAGACCACAGTTTTGTAAAGCGTCCACACAGTTATGAAGGTACGAGCGCCGCCTGCGTCCAGAGTCGAAACGAAACTGTTGAGCATCGCATCTGCTGCTGAATAAACGTGGCTCACTAATGCAGTATCATCGATGGTAACCACGCCCTTCTGAATGCCCGCGGCCGTTTCGGTTGTTCGCGAACGCTGTTTACGCACCCTTGCCGGGCACATTTGAGGCGCTTCGTGCTTGGCGCGCTCCGAATTCACCGGGTGACGGCCAAACATGACAGAATTAACGAGAGCTTGATGTCGATAAACAATACATATGCTTGCCGGAGTGAGGGAACACGTCCGCATTATCGTGTTTTCCGAATTAACAGGGTCGAATTAACGAGTTTTTTTTTTACTCTATTCACATTCCGCAAGCTATAGTGTGTGGCCCATAAGAAAGCTCAGCTCACGGGGCAGAAACGTCCTACCAATAAGTAAATAAATGTGGTCGCGCTAATTTTAATTCGTGAATTGCGCATATCAATCTTATGTGCACAGAACACATTTTTTAGCTTGAAATAACTTTTCTGCGCACTCCTATGAGGTCGTTCCATGAGGGCGTCATGAATACCAGCCCAAGAGAACGCTCACAACAAATGCGGGTCACAGTGTACGCTCTGAGGTGTTTTTCTGTTCGAATGTACCCGGTGACCCTTACGTCGGCCGTGCGTCTCTACGCGCGTTCCTGCGTGTGTGTCTTCTGAGCATTGAGTGTCCAACGCTCAACATGGCTCAGCATGGGACCAAGCGCCTCCCGCTCGGCGATGGTCTCTCTGCTTCTTCGTGGGCGTGATTGGCTAAGAAAAGCGCAGAAAGCGCGTTTCACACTGAATAAACAAAATTTGTCTGATGGCTTGGCGTTGGTTGCGCGTTCATCGACTACCCGCGCTTGTTATGCCACCAATACGCAACACTGTGCGACAATCTGCGCCACTCATCTTGCAACCAAAACACGCTCCTGCGGCTTGAATTTATTCAGCTTTAGGAGTACCTTCGCCTGCCACCGAAGAGCATGGAAAGGCATGTGAAAGCAATTACCGAATGTATGCGAAAGCTCCGTGTATGTGGAAGCTCCGTGGCGCTGCATCTGCGTACGTGAAACTATAAACACAGCGGCCGCGTGCAGCGTAAGGTACGCAGAGTACATTTGCGCACGCAAAGCATCCACGTACGAGAAACTAAAGCTGTCTATTTTAACATGAAATACTCATGCAAGATTGCACATATGAGTGAAATTCCGACTTTGGGATGATTTGATACTAGACGCGCGTTTCGGTGGTCGCGAGATGCGCCGCCAACGGGCCCGTCAGCACGCTTGAGAGAAAATGAAAGACGCGTTGCCGCCCGAAAACACCGTTCCAGGGAAGAATACAAGCCAGAGTAAAACTTTACGCTTAGGCATTACATAGGCAACTAAGGTCCTAACGCATAGGTGCCGAAGGCGATTCGGCGTTCATTTGTTCCCTTCCATTGTAACCGAAACAGAGTACTATGTAATCATATATCACAGCTGCTAATTAAAGAGAGGCCATTTGTGGTGCTATGCACTGCACTAGCTAGAGACAAACAGCTGTCCATAGCCAAGTTACCAGGACGACACTGCAGACGGAGCCAAATAAATATAAGCGTTGCTAACATAACCGATCAATAAAGCCACTATAAGTTCCCTGGGTAATATGTTAATTTGCTATACACTAGCTAATTAGCATTTACTGTTCACGTAACACCAGAAAAATGGTTTTAAGGTACGCTACCCTTGAGTTGCATCTTTTACGTGAATATTACACAATAATAAATATAAAGTGCCGCTTCCTAAATGTACGAATGAAGTCAACTAAAAGGTAGCCGAATCCAGTTTTGAATCGGTAGCCATTTCTACGTCGACTGAACGAGAAGAGTGCGTGTCCACCCCTCTGTCCCGTCTAACTTATCACTATTAAGAAATAATGTACGAAACAATCCAAGAGAAAGAGATGAAGAGGAAGGCCGGGAAGTTAACCAGATATTTGCACGTGGTTTGCACCCTGCACTGGTGTGGGGAAATATGGGTCGAAAAGAGGGTGTAGAAATAGAGCGAAAAACACACACAGATGAAAAAACACACTAAGAGGAAGGGTTTTCTCATTACAATTGTTCAGAAATGTGGGTGAATCGCGAGACTCGCAGTAGCGCTTGTAGGGCCTTCATCTGGGTCGTTCTGTCATGTCGATGCCGTAAGATTCTCCCTTTCGACATATGTCGGTCGTCTAAGTCGTAGAACCTGTGGCGACGGGGCAGTCCCTGTACACTGTACTGAGGGCTAAAGCCAACCAAAATTTCTTCGCGCAACTGGATTTCAATGCTACGGCTCAGATGCCGATTGTTCCGCCCGCTGGGCTAAACGCCAACAGTTGCCACTTGGTATATATCCGAACCATACGAGTACTTTGTACCCGGGGCACGAAACCGATGTAAAACCAGAACACGTTCTATGGTGAAAGTGTTTTTTACATGTTTACCAGCCTGGAAGAAGCTGGGAAACATGTGGCTGATTCCTGCGCCGCCCAAGAGGGGATGCCGCGGCCTCGCCCAGCATGTGATTGCTCCTTTCACCGGCGCTTCTCCGGCGTTTTGGTAGCTACATCTGAAGCGGGGTAACAACGCGACGGAAGTAGCCGCAGACAACATGCATCTCAACTGCGTAACAAGAAGGACGTCAGTAAAGCGCAGCAAGATTCCCATCGTGCTGGGGAAACCTTACACGATTACCTCAATCATCGATGCCATCGACGGTTTGGTAAACAGAGCAGGGGGAACTCTACGAACGGGAATCGCTGGGTGCCCGCGCTAAGCACGCTCTCAGGTTTCACAGTCTGCATTTAGCGCAGGATTTAGAAATTCTTTAAAAATGATTTCTATAGTATATCCCAGAAGGACCCTTAACCCAGATTGTTCTGCATAGTATGTGGAGGCCATGACTGAAAGACGGGAACGCTGAACATCCGCGATCAACAAAAGTCAAACGGTCCGACATCAGCCTAAGCCATTTCGAAGGCTAAAGACACCTTCTTCTTCTTCTTCTTCTTTTTCTGAGTCCATGGAATTGAGTCCGCCTCCCGAAACCTCTCTCCACCCAAAGTGATTTCGCACTGCCTACGGGATCGGCCCACCCTTCACGAAACGACAAAGATATGTGATGACGTCATCACGTAACGCCAAAGTGATGTCATGAAGACGGCACCACATTCGAGGGCCTGTGACGACATGTTGACGTCGTAGGGCGATGTCACCATGCAATGATGATTTTTTGTTTTGCATCACTCAAGTTGACTTCGACTCCGATGGTCACTTACCGCGTTTAATGAAGCATCTGTGGATTTCGCATTAAGAAACGCTTGCACTAAGCCGCGCAAAGCTTGAAACAGCGAAACTGGGTGAAATCCGAAGACTCATCTGTTTGCTTCTAGGCTGTTCCTAGGCCTTAGCTAGGTGATGCAGTTTGGTTCTAGGTTGCTTCTAGGTCGTTGCTAGGCTTCAGCTAGGTGATGCTAGGTTGTTTATACGTTGATTCTCAGCGCAGAGAGCTTCGAGTTAAACCACGGACAGTCACAGACGCGACACGGATGTCCAAACTGCAGAGACAGAACCTCGCAATCAAAAGTGAGCGTTCGCACCTCTCATAGATCTTCGCGCACGTCGTCGTTGGCGTAGGGCTAACTGTTGCCTTGTTCATTTTTAGTGAACCATCAGTGAGAAGTGGGATTTACCCCATTTCTGTGTCACATACCCGTCTATGATGATGATAGTTTCTTGGTTCACCGAACAAGGAACAGTTTGCTAAGCAGCTTCGCCGTTAAAACATCTTCAAAGAACAAATATTTCAAATAAGCGGGATATCTGAACGTTATACTGACACTCTAGAATTTTTCGCGTGTTTCATTTAGTGTTTAACCATACCTGATTAGTAATTTTTGAAATGTCAGCGTAAGCGTAACGGTTTGCTCCCGTGTGAGGAAAAAAAATGTGGGTGGCCCTTTGCCTAGCGCACTTGCCTTGGGAGCTTGCATAGGCTCCTGGGTTCAAAAGCAGGTCCGTCAGAGAAATTTATTTTGTTTGTCGCATTTACATCCTCATGACGGTGATCGTCTTACGCGACGGAGTGATGGACGGACAATTTTATAAATGAGTCGGCAGAGGAATGCTTACGCTTTTCAAACTCGATGCTTACACACGTCACTTACGCTACTTCGAAGACTGTGCGGTGATTTTTAATTTTGCTAGTATTTCCGCGCCTGCTCAAAAAGAAAAGGATTCCTCCGTCTTTCCGGGTTTCTGTATGATACGACAATCATCACTTTAAAAAAATAATTGCATAAATCAAAATAAATGCTCCTGGCGGTGTTTGGTTTCGAATGCTGGCCCGCGAGCAATAAGGGGGAGTGCCTTAACGTCAGGGCTACACAAACACGCTTGAAGGATGTTAATACACGTGAACCGCACTAACGCTTGGCATCCGCGACGACAAACAAATGCAAGAGTACATCAGTTTCTATGTTTATTTCGTGAAATTTCTCGGTGGCGGAATAAAAGCCCCCGCTAACAACACATGAAACCGACAGTGCTGATGCTACACGTCAGAAAAATTCACACTTGGGAATGATTTGATGCCAAACGTGCGTTTCGGTGGTAGCAGCATGCACCGACCATGTGGCATTTTCAGTGGCTAGAGAGATGAAAGGCGCCATGCCGTTGCCGCCTGAAAACAGCGTTCCAGGGAAGGCTGCAAACTCGCAACAAATCTACTCTTACGCATCACTTAGACAACACCTAAAGGCGATTCCGTGCGGAGTTAATTTCTTAGATTTTAGCGCGCGTCTCTCATAGTCATTTCGTGGTTTTTGGACGTAAAATTCCAAAATTATTATTATGTGCTAACGAAGTGGCATGTAATCTAATACAGTAAAATCTCGTTAATTCGGGCCGCGTTAATTCGGGAAATAGGATAATTCGGACATGTTTTCATGCTCCCGCCAGCATGTGTATTGTGTAATGGCATCAAACTCTCGTTATTAGCTGATATTTGAACTCAACCCTGGTAATTGGGGCGTTCCTTGGAGCACGCAAAGCACGAAGCGTCGAAAATGTGCGAGGCAAAGGAACGAAAACGACGCTCGCGTACGACCGAAATGGCCGCGGGCGCTCAGAAAAGCGTCGTCGCCATGCACAATGTGGCCACAATCGAATAATGAAATAATTTTTGCGCGAGTGAACACGAAGAAAAAACGCCAGGCCTGCGCGGAAAGCGCAGCACAGTCACAGCGAAAGCTGGAAGAGCGGCATTTCTATAGCCCGTTATAAACTCTCTAGTGGCTACTAATACAAGTACGTTAGCAACGTACCCACTACGCCACAAATCATAATTTTTGGGAAATTGGGAAGCACCCACCACGACATTATTCGTTATTCTGCGGAGAAGCGAGGTACCATTTGTGAGACATTATGAGCACTTTGTTATTGCGGTGGTTGATGACGATGAAGAATTATGGCTCAGCCCTTTGTAATGGCTTGGTAGCTTTAAACGACCCACTAGTTACGTAATTCGCATTGTGTGACGCCCGGTCGTTATTTAACTGTCCCACCACGCTTTATAACATACGTTAACCGGAGAAACGGAGAGCGAGAGGGAGAAGGAATTAACTTTATTGAGCGCCTGAGAAAAATTGGCCGCGTATCTGCGTGCTTCGCTGCAAATGTCGTGTAAAGACGATAGAAGAGGCGCTGTGTGAGATATGGACGCCATCTGGCAATACGTCGGGAAACATGAGTGCTGTGTTGCGTGCTGGTAGTCCCGGCGCAGCAGCAGGCGAAGACCGGCGGTGACCAACGCGACCGGCGGGGACGCCAGCCAGCCCGAAAACGCGGTTTGGCGCGAAGCGCTGAAGCAGAGAAACGTCCGCACTCAACGAGTACTCTCCACACACTCTTTTATTTACACGTCGCCTGGGTAAAACAGGAACGCCAGAGCGGCTCGCACAACCGGCAGCCTGAAGGCCGCCCACAACACTGCTTTTTCATTTTTTAAATATTTTTTTTCACCTTCTTGGCCTTCTCAAAACTAAAGTTTTTCAACACCAACCCATGGCATTCGTACAGTGCAATACAGAACCGAAACCGAAACACAACAATGAGCTCGTGCGAAGGGCACGGAGGAAGGCAAATTTCAGCGCAGTCGCATTTTCAGCTTTGTTGAAACAGCGCTCACTAGACGACGACGAAGTAAAAGAAGGCACAGGACAGGCAGCGCCTTTCTTTTACTTCGTCGTCGTCTAGTGAGCGCTGTTTCAACAAAGATGAACGCATACCAACTCACTCACGCTTCCATTCTTATGCATTTTCAGCGCAGCTTAAGAAACTACGGTCCTTAAAATTACGTATGTATGCATTTTCTATTAAAGGAACACGCCACCTAATACTTACCTAGTGATGTTGCACCTCAGATATGCATGATATTTAATTTTTGATCGACAACGTTCACAAGTATGAACAGCCGTACCAGTTCAAGACGGCTGGCCCTTGGGCAAGTGGTTCAACTTTGGCCGAGTGGTTGAATCGAGGGACGTGCCGACAAACAGAAAGACAGACCAAAATTTCTGCGTTTAAGTTCCCCAAGAAAGACTATCGTCTTTAAAAGGATCATGGGAGCCTTATGGGCTTCTATGGCAACCGATAGAAGTGCACTTTCCAGGAACCCACTGCGCTATAAATCATCATAATTTGTGTGAAGAGGGGAAGCAGCCACTATGAAATTTTTCGTCATTCTGCGGAGAACCGTGGTACTCGCTAAACACATGAAAGGCATCATGTGCGCTTTGTTGATGTTCTGGCTGATGACGATAAAGAATTATCGTAGAGGCCTTTGTAATGGGTTGGAAGCACTCAACAACCCACTCGTTGCGCAATTTGCATTGTGTGACGCCCGCTTACAGAATTCGCCTTTGTGTGACCCCTGGTTGTTATTTTACTCTTCTACCACACCACATTACATATGTTAATGTGGTTCCTTCCCGACATGAAGCCTGTATAGGCGATGCGCAAAGCGCCGACGACGCCATCTGCCGCCACGGCTCGGAAGCGCTGACGGGTCCCGGCGAGCAGTGTTACCGCGAGCGTCTACGCGAGTGCGCGGATGAATGTGTTTTCGTCGTGATTTAACGACTCTGTCGGGCTTCAGCGATGTCGAAAAATAACTGCTACGTTGTCGGCTGCTCAAACACACAAAAAAAATCGCAGGAACGCACTTCTACAGGTTTCCGGTGCTATTTCATGAGCAAGAGCGACGGCGGCGGTGGATTGCGGCTGCACGGCGTAGAAAGTAAGCAATCGCGCTTTGTTTACGGTAGTGTTAGAAAGATTACCGTGTTTTTATTTCTCCATTTATGTCGCTACGTATTCAGCGAACGGTACTACGTTTACACTTGGTCGCCTCGCCTGCATTGTAGACGCTACAATGCACATGAGGTTGTTATTAGTGATAAGACGCGATTCCTAGGCTCTCTTGAAGAACGAATGGCGCGATGCGCAATGCCAGAGAATGTGGGGAAGGTGACGGCTCCTTTAGAAAAGCGCCGTGGTATCACACGTGTGCTGGACGAAATCGGCTGCGTTCTACCTATTGATGGCACTGGAATGCGATCATAGGTGCAGAATGTTCGCTGTGCGCCTCTGCACCGATGATGACAAGTGTATCGTTTATTTTTTCACAAGTTTATCGTGCTGGTTTCAAAGTTTTACCAAAGCTGACCCTTCGCGTGGCCGCACCATATACGACGGTGCGACAGCACTCCCTCAAAATCTACTATATAAACACATGGCACGTAAACGAAGCTACTGTGTCGAGAAAAGACGTTGGTTCACGCGTCAACGCATGCAGGCATTATTGATCGCGACGTTATAACGAAGGCGGTGTACTTACGGTGAGCTCCACTTCGTATAGGGAAGCTTGTTGACGCTTGTCTGTGGCAAACACTTGGCGCGTATGATGACGTACATTGTCGTCCCACACAGCTTTGACATCGGACACGTGTCCACTATTATAAAGTGCGGCTCCTTTGCGCACACTATCGCGGCAAAAGTAATAATCTGGGACGCGCAGAAGCGGCAAATCGCACGCGCGCAAATGAAGTGTGTGCGGCTTTCAATGACGCGGCTTTCAGTGGCGCCCCCATAGGCGCTGCGCATCGCGGATAGGGTCTTTTTGCAACGCAGTTTCAAGCACCGGCATGGCCCTGAGGCAGAACACTGGGCTCCCACGCAGAGGGCCCAGGTTGGAACCTTGTTCCATCCTAAGATTTTTTCTTATTTCCTTTTTTTTCTTATTTCGTGTGATAGTGGTTACGGACACCGGCGGCGGCGGCGGACAACTACGGCGCCAAAAACAGCCGTTGAAATGATCTCATAACAGCTTTCGCTGTAAAACGATCAAGTGAAACCACCGCGATGCACCATGGGAGTGGCACGTAAATCATGACGTACATGCCGTACATGTAATATTTTCACGTTACCACCTGTCATTTATGTTCGCCATACAGTCACGTCACGTAATACCAGCTTTGGTGTATACCAAGCAAGCGAAACGGCCGCGAGCGAACCACAAGAATGGCATCTAAATCATGCCGTACATGTCATGATTTAAATGTGAAGCATCTTATAGCAGAGTTCAAACCGGGGGTGGTGGTGGTGTGCGGCGTGACCACCCTTACTGCGCATGCTCATACTATCACTACGCACCTCCTCTCCACTGCTCCTCTCCACATCCCCTTTCCCTCTCCACTCACCCTATCCCCACCCTCTCTCCACTTCCACTCTCCCCTTCCCCTCTCCACTTCCTTTCTCCCTCCCCCTCTCCAATCTTCCTCTGAAACGCAGGCCAGACATGCCGAAATTCTTTCCTGCGCAACGTCGCGATGAGCACCAGCGCATACGTGTCCCCTCCCCCTCTCTCTCCTCTCCTACGCTGCCGCCCTCTCGCGCGCCTGTCGACCGCGTTCCCAGCTCGCCCTGTGAGAATTAACGGCCAGGCTAGAGGGAAGACAAGACGCGCGTAGCATTCCTCTTCGCGTTCCACGACTCGAGGTCGGTAGCATGCCCAACGAACGCCAACGGAACGCGATCGTGCAAGTGCTCCGGCTTCGCATCGCCTCATGGTCCCCTATAGCGGGAATGGCGTAATTTTTCATGTTACCGCCTATTATTTATGTGCGTCATGCCCTCTTGTCAAGCCATACCAGTTTCGGTACGTATCAAGTTAACGAAACGGCCGCAAGAGCACTAAGACCGTGGCATGTAAATCATGGCGTTCACGACATGCATATTACGATTGTCTTCTTATGACCTGTCATTTATGTTCGTCGTACGGTCAAGTTATGCCGTACCAATTTAGGTATAGGTCCCATTGACGAAACGGTCACGAGAGCCCGAAGATGTAGGCGGCTAGATAGATAGATAGATAGATAGATAGATAGATAGATAGATAGATAGATAGATAGATAGATAGATAGATAGATAGATAGATAGATAGATAGATAGATAGATAGATAGATAGATACGCTCAAAGTCGCAGAAGTTCGCTAAGAAATGCTTCGCATTTAAAATTCGCCGACAATTACGATATTGTCTAATGCGAATTCTGAGCGAAGCTGTGCAGGTGTTTTGATTTTGCGGTAAGTTGAGGGGCGCTGCCGTCGTTGCGCTGTTTCAAGTATGTTCAAGTTTCACTTTTTGAGCGCACAAAAGAACAGGGACGAAAAACGACGCGGACACAGCGCTGTGTCCGCGTCGTTATTCGTCCCTGTTCTTTTGTGCGCTCAAAAAGTGAAACATGAATTACCAACATGTCCATGCATACGCTCTCTCAAGAATGTTCAAGTTGAGCGCAGGTGGCCGCCGCGCAACCTGTCGTCTCGCCGCTGTCGTTCCGTCTCCCTCACGCTCTCCTCACTATCGCCGTATTTCAACTTGCTCTGCGCTCCGCGTTCGCGCTCTTTCGTCCTCGCTCGCTCTGCCTGTTACGACGACGCAGACGCCGCTCAACATAGGAACGGGCGTCTAAGAGCCGCGCTACTAAGCTTGTTTATTATAGGCCGGGAAACTACATGCAATACGTGATACGCTAATCACGATTTCCATGTACGTCATAAGCATTAAATTATTGTACCGGTAACTGGCAAAATTGAAGGACACTTTGTAAATTCCAAAGCGTGCGCGGCGAAAGCCTGCGGCCATTCGATTGACTAGGTCACGGTTCGGGGCAATCCACATGGTTGGGACGCTTCTCCGAACCGCTTGCCGTGGAATCACACCGGGACTCTTGGGAGCCATCCGACTAACTCGACTGCTGCCACGAGACGTCTGACGAAGGAGCATTGCCGCGCGCGCCCCTGTGCCATCACGTGATCACTGAGAGGGTATGAGGGGGCAAAGACAAACGCCGCCGCTGGACGGCCCCGCATAGCAACAGTTGCGCGGCTGTGTCATCACGTGATTGCTAAGAGAGTGTGAGGGGAAGAGGCGACAGCTGGCACCGTTCCAGGGCCCCGACGGATGGGCGCCGCGAGTATGGGCACCGTGCATACGTTAGGAGCCGCCACAGTCGCGCGCTGCCTTCAGCGCCAAAGCGGCCACGGCAGCAGATTTGCCGGGATAAGGGAGCAGACGACGCAGGCGGCGGCAAGCCACGGCGCCGTGCTTTGGTGCTTCGCTTGAAGCGTTTTCTTTCCCATTTGCTTTCAAAAGACGTCAAATTGTTAGCAGCTGTCAGAGAACGTAGCGTTAGCGCGTGTGCTTCTTTTCGCCAGACCTCGTGTATCCTCAGGCGAACGCGGCAACATAAGATGCATGAGCTGGGGGAAGATAACGGAGGTGACGAGCCCGTTGAGCGAAACTGCACACGTGTAACGCGGGCCGCCTCGCTCACTAAACAATCACAGCTTATCGCCTTCGGGCTAACGCGGCAGCGAACTCAGCGGCAGCTTGAAACTCGCGATACCAGCAATTGCACTGTCACGGCCGCTGAATAAAAAAAACAATTTCCATCGAACGGCCATGGCACTGCATTTGCTGCGCCGACTTCTCTAAATGGAAAATGGTAAAAACGTGTGCCCGGAGAATTCCTGTAGGTGTTCTTGCACTCAACAACGAAGCAATTATTCCTGAAGATCAGCATTCCTACGAGAAGCGCAACCGACACCAAAACGATCTCCCCGCGAAAATACCTCGCGCCGTCGCAGCGGGAGCGTGGAGCGAGCAGGGGTGCAATCGCGGAGTGATTCTTGGCTTATGCTATATTTTCTTATCGTCCACCACCTGTGGCTGACTGATCGCGTTGATAACGCGGACGGACCGTCGCTCTGGTCACTGGCCAAGCGCGAAAAGCACGAAAAGTATAGTCATCGTAAAAGGCATAGTTCCTCGATTTCACCTCATTGCGAGCATCCCGCCAAATCTGCGCTTCTTGCCGCTAGGGACGCCTTCGCTCGGGCAGCGGAGTTACGTCTGCACGGAGCCTTATAGGGGTATTCACACGACAGAGAAATCAGAGGGCGACACGGGAGGATTGCGCATAACGTGACCGCGACGTCACAGTTTAGTGAGTGGTCGCGAACCCCCCCCCCCCCCCCCCGCGCTTCCTCCGAGGACACAGGACCTTTTCCCCGACAGGACAATCGATCTCCGGAAGTGGAGGTTATAGCGGAATTTCGGGCTCTTGTTTGGCCACATTGTTACACTTGCTCCTGCACAGAGCAGTAGTGGGTATCCAGTCTGCAGCTCGTCGTCAGCAGCTAGTGAAACGGGCGGTACAGGCCACCAGAGTAGTCTGGTAACACTGGTCTACCCCTCTGTTCGCCTCGTCCGCGTGAGTGGTGGACATTTGTGGGAATTGTCCTCGCGAGCTGACGTCACTAGGCTCCGCCTTTATCCCCCGAGGATTTGTTCCCCGCTTGAATACCGCTTATGAGACATTAAAGGCTTTCGCCTGAAAATATAAGGGTCCGCTAGAGCTTTTCACACACAGTGTACCCTTCGACCAACGCACGTTTTCCTCTTCTCCCGAGCCCCGCAGATCAACCCACTTTCTCGTGCCCGTGCGTGAGGGGCCTGCGTTGCGCTCTCACAAAAGCGCAAGCAGGTACTGAGGCATTGCAGATGCGAACACAGCGGCTCGCAGCGCTCCGCGTTGGCTCTCTTTCGGCCTCGTTCGCTCTATCGGTTAAGCTGACGACGGCGATGCCGCTCAACGCAGGAACGGGCGCCTAAGAGTAGACAGGATAGGGCGCAAGTATGCACGTACACGTGCAACGTTACACTCTGCTATACGAAATTCGCGTTGTTTGTAACGAAGGCTTCAGTGGTTGTGGCAAACTTGTTTCGTTTTCAATGTTACTTGGCGCCAGCGACCGTTGTAGCAGCGCATTTGCAACACTGTGATCGACGAATGGTCAGTTACCGGCAATTATCCGGCGAGAAAATTATTGTGACGACCGGTGGTGGTGTTGCTGGTCGCGGTACGCTATAACGGATGGGCTCAGAGCACGTTTCGGTTTAAGACACGGGTGAGTCGCGGTGATATTGTGAACTAAGTTGCAAATGACGAAATCTGCAGCTTTTTATCACGAAAGTGTTTTATGCCGGGGTCCACCAAGACTTTCATGACACATTTCCGTCACGGAAATACGTCAGCCAAATGAACGCCATCAGATGGCAAAGAAAAAGAACTATAAGTTCCGTTGACAGGAGTCGAACCCATGACTTCTCGGTCCGCGACGATAGCTGGCGGACGCTTAGCCCACTGAGCTACCGGCAAGCACATTGCGGAGGCTATATGAACGCGCCTTTTACCTTTCACACTTTCCTTTCACATAGCTAGAATAGATGGATGTTATGAGCGTCCCATTCAATATGGGGCGGTGAGATGTGTGCCACCAGGCACGACAGAAAAAAAAACGAGCTGTTGCTACGACCGTCCCATTCGGCGCGTTTCGAATGGAAGTGTAATTTCTTCAACGCTTTATCACCGCGAGGAGGCGGCTTTAGCCCAAACCTTGCTCATAGCATCCATCCATATCGAAAAATAGCTCTCCGACGCTTGCCTGGCTGTCGCACCGCGTTCCCTGCTCGCCCTGTGAGAAGTAACGGCATAGAGAAAGAAATGGTAACGGGGCCAGGCTAGAGGGAAGACACGACGCGCGTAGCGTTTGTGTTCGCGTTTCACGAAGTTTTGGAGGAGTGCATATCGAGTAACAGTGTTTATTATGTGCGTATTGCCATCTTTTCGTGCGATTCACCATATGCGGTGCCCGCGTGCATGTTAAGAACTTCAGCTACCGCAAGGGTTAAGCCATGATCATGGGCGTTAAGGCTCATTCACACCGGCGACTAGCAATGGTCGCGCGACCGTTTGCGACTGGAAGTCAAAAAGCGACTCAAAGCGACCGATGTTCCCACCTGCGTGCGACTTATAACCGTCGCCATATAGAATTCACGTCTGCTCGTATGCAGCTAGCATTGCCATTGCCCCGTAAAATAGGCTGACGTCCTGTTCCTGCGCATCTGATTGGTTCAGAGGTTTGCGACTGCAGTCGCGCGACTGAAAAATCGAGCAGCGAGCGACTGAGCCAAAGCAGTCGCTTTGCGACCAAAGCAGCCATTTGCGACCGTTTGCGACCAGTCGCTTTGCGACTAACTTAGTCGCGCGACCGTTGCTAGTCGCCGGTGTGAACCAGCCTTTAGTCGTCGGTACAGAGATGCACCACTAGGCGGCAACGGGGGTGCGTGCACATGAAGCGGTGATATATCTTCCAAACCGCAGTAGACATCGTACAAGCTCCATTATACCAATGCACTACAAACAGTCAACTACTCCCCTGACGACACGTTTCACTTTCGTGTTATATCGATTCCTATGACGGAGGGATCAGCCATCTTTTTTTACATTGCTCTTATGCAAAATAAGTACTGGATTTGCATATTCATCAACAAAAATAAAAGCGTATATATACAATAGGCTTTTGTCTAGCTGAGCGTTCACGACCACGTCTGGCAAAATTTGCAACGCTACGCCCCGCGGAGATGGGTCAAATTCCAAGCTGAACATTGCTTGCCCTTCTTCTCGCGGGCGCGCGCCGAGAGAATGAGGGGATGACGTACACGATGGAATGGCCCTACCTAGACGGTAGCGCTGTGACGTCGGTCCTATACGTAGACGACTGTGCCCTGTCGTAGCTAACACTAACACGTGACACTGAGATAATTATTTGACACGACATGTGTAGTTTGTGTAATTTGTTGCTTGAACAGATGAATAAACCTTGAGAGAAATAATGATACACACAAACGGAATGTCTGCGTCGTTTTCATTTTTTCCTCTTGAATTGCAGCGAGATGCCGGGCTAATGTGCCTTCGTTTCGCATGCGTTCGTGTCCCCGCGGTTAGTGCATCGAGCAAACGCCAGCCCTGGACACGAAAGTAATGTTCTGGCGCGTTCGAGCTCTCATTATGCTCATTTATTCTACCACGTCCAAGTAAACGTTAATGCGGCACTGGCTGTTGATACCGCTAGTCCCGTGCCTGTACATATGTCGCAAATTTCATGCCCATCCCGCAGAAACAGACAGTACACCACAGAAAACGCCGACACAACGCCCACCGCCGCTACTTAATAAAAATGCCCCCACCTCCCCGAAGAGAATCGTGAGGAAATGCGAATGCATTTCTTGCGCCGAGAGAGGGTACCGTTGCCGTCAGACATTCGCATTCACCGACTTCTGCCATCGCCTTGAGAGGCGCCCAGCCAGCGCACGGTCGAGAGTGAGGCGCGAGTGGACGGAAGAGTGGGGCGCCAGCGTTCTCGGCTCGGCGTTGGCGTTTCACAGCGGCGTCTCGAGCACACATTTCCGGATGTTCTCTCCAGTGTGCCTTGAATAGACTGGTTAAGGTGGCGGTCCCACTCCGGCGAACTCCCCTCCGCATTTTACGCATTGTTTGCGAATGCACTGTGCTCGCTGCGCTTGACAAATAAATATTAATTGTAATAATTCAGAAAGCTTATGATCTCCGCTTTCTAATGACACCTGGTGTTAATGCCTGTTCGGAAGCGTTACCTAATAGCAATGAAAATAGTGCGAGCAACAAAAGGCAGTTTCGTTGTACAAGCCTCCGTTGTACTACCAGTACGGCGAAACTGTTCAACATAACAAGACCAAATTTACCGTTCCTTTAGAAGAAGTGCTATTTAAGGTTCCTATGAAGAGATATTAGCCATAAAATAATTAGTAATTTATTTACGCTCCAATGAAAATGGGCAAAATATTAAAAGTTTTTGTGAGAATATCTTTTTTACTTTTCAAAGCAGAACGATAATATTTAGTGGCTACGTAGACAACATTACACTTATTTTCCATGCGAAGTTTCTTTGTGTTCTGACAAAAACTTGATGAATTATTATTGTGTCAATGCGGCAGTTTATGGCTGTACTTGGTCACGCATTACCGATGAAGCGACAAAACTATACAAGCTGATACTGTGAACTTCTGCATAACGAAGAAGCAAGGCCCTTTCTATGATTCTATGAAGAGAAAATTCCTTTATCTTTATTAGGGAACCTGCAAGACAGCAGTGAATTTACGTAATTTTCCTGCTGACCAGTCCCGTAGAAACTAGCTTTTTTTTTTCTTTTAGACGCTAATTGCCAACGAGTATTGCACATTAGTAGATGCATATTGTGTCTTTTATCTACTTGTGCTCACTAACTTGACCACTCAGTGCTTCAAACAAAATATTTTCAATGAATCATAAGTCTCACAGGCGTTTTTTGGTGGTAGCTCCATCTATGAAATAAAACTTCAAGTTGCTTTATGCGAGTTCAAGCGTTCGCCAAAAGTGGCGCAATTAAACATAATAAAACGGGTAGAACAGGCATGAATTATATCTCCAGGCCTCATAGTTTGCTTCACTAGTTAAGTCTAGTCGCCGCGCGTAACAAACGCCAACCGTAAAAGGAGGAGGGCTTAGTGATAAACCCTTTCCACTCGCCCGACGTCAGCAGGTGGGGCGGTCTCATCAAGCGGCAAATGGTTTCGGTATGCAGGAAGATTGCGCGTTCGTCACGCGTTCTTAGAACCAGTGTTCCCCGGCACGTCTTTAGTAATGTGCATCTCTTTGTGGTTCAGCTGCTCGTGTTTTGCGCGTTCCTTTGAGTGTTTTCGTGCCTGTGAGGTTCGAAATTGTGAAAGGAAGGACGCTGACATGCCGTGTGAATGATACGTATGTAGCGCCGCTTCAAAGGGGACACGATGGTGAACGTATGAAAGCTTGTCATTGCCGGAATTTTCAAAGTATGTCTGTCGAGCACTGTGCCAACTTCCACTGACCAGTAGTGGTAAGTTGTACCCAATCAGGTAACTACATCCTAGTTGCAACGATGCCACAGAAGCGAGACTTTGTTGAAGATGCAGAACGTTCTAGTCAACGTGGCAGAATATTCAATGTACGGGACCCTGGAAAAGTTATATTGTGCTTTGTGAAAAGACGCACTCACTTCGGATAAGGCGATCACTGTCTTTGCCACTAATGAGCGCTACGGTGTCAGGAAACAGTTCGACTGAGGAGGACTACTCTACCTAGTGATAACGCTGCTGCGCACTGCTACTTTGTCGTAAAGCGGCTTGCTGCGTAGCCAGAACTACTACTAATGATCGAATAACAACTAGTTCGTAGCAAAGTACAAGGCGGACAGTGCAATGTCTGGTCAACGAAGAATAACCTGACTTAGACGCACGTGAGAGTGGCCACATGAACAAAACAGTCCCGATACATATGCTACTGACGAACATTTTGTTGAAAAGCTTTTGCGGCAACCTAAATGGAAAACTTGTCGATGGTGCCTGTAAGTCAAAATAAAGGAAAACCACAGCCTTCCACAACAAATAAGTGTATTCATGCTTTTATAGAACAAGCATAAATAAAAACTGGATTCTGTAAAAGCCTACATGACCGGTCATGTAAGCCCCCAAGGCGACCCTGTCCAGCTCTGACCCAGTGCAGCAACAAGCCCTGGTCGACCGTCGTGCCCGGGCGGCGGCAAGAGCCAATGGTCTTCCGGACTAGGAGGCCCACCCCCAATAGCGACTTATTTCTACCAATAAATGTTGTATTCTCTCCCTCCCAAGGGGGGGGGGGGACGCCCAGCCCCCTCATGTGCACGCCTACGCTGGCCGATGTACCTATACTCAGTTTCATACAATATATGCAACGCTGTGGAAGCTATACAAGAAGTTCAGTCAGCAGTATGTGTGACTACGCGCGTCTTGCGCCTGGCTTTCATCGTTGTAAACGCTCGTGCGAGACGACCACGAACGCGCCTGCACAGCGTTGCGAAAGGTTACAAATGAGAACAAAGAGACGAAAATAACGGGGTGTCTTGCCCTCCAACGCACAAACCATCTTGGTTTATTACTGTTCCCAAGAGAAAAAAATCATGCCTCACATGGAAAAATCATTGTCTTCTTCCTCACGCAAACGCATTCATTGTCAGACGTCTCGCTGGCAGAAGCATGTGTTCTAGGAGGTTCTAACTCCAGTAATTAGTGGTAGTCATGTGTTCAACTGATCATCAAGATGTACTTTATTTTGGTAACCGTTTATTGCAGTTTGAGAGGATTAAATTTCGCAGATAACTCTCGAATTATAATTTGCTGAAATCTGTCTGTCCATTTTTTTCCTCCTCCAATTGTAATAAGCAAAAGCACGCCCCCCCCCCCACCCCCCCCCCCCACACACACAAAAAACATGCGCTCGCGCGATGCTATAAAAGTCACTGGCACGGTCGCTAAAATGAACCAAAATGATTGTTTTAGTAGCGGCCGTGCAATTCCACTGAAACGCTGCGAAGCGTTTGATTGATGTTTTGTTCAATACTATTTCACTGAGGCACATTATATTATGTGAGTGAGTGCGTTAGTGAGAGCGTAGCGCGTGCGTGTGCGTGAGAGCGTGTGTGTGTGCGTGTGTGAGTGCACGCTGTTGTACGCACCAGTGTGCGTGTGTGTGCGTGTTTTTTTTCTTTTGTTCTCAAGCGATTGTATTTAGACGCTGCGCTGTCCTTTCTCAAGGGCTGCAATAGGAAGCGAGCGTTTGTCCTTACAAACTGGGGCACTTATCGTCATGTCGTTGAAACGACGCCAACAGTTGGCCCCGATTGTAGGTGAAAGACGCCGTCCGCGTTTGTGCTCCTTGCTTTTTGTCGGCCGATTTCCGTCACCTAGCGCGACATATAACATATAAAACACGCGCGAGGCGACGCTGACCATACTTGCGCGCGCAATTTTCTCGCTTTCTGCAAACGTGGATGAGTGGCGTCGTCTGTTGTCGTTTTTCGAACTATTGGCAAGATGGTGGTAGTGGAACCGCCACCTTAAAAGCAAAGATCTTAGGAGCCTGGTCGCGTAGCATAACAGCCCAGAAAACCACACGAGCCCTCCTGCGGTACTTGAAGAGAACCTTTTGAGCGACCGCCTGCGAAACTCGGCACTGTGGGTGTGATGTGACATGTGTTTATCCTTCTCTCTCTCTCTTTTACTCCTCTCTTCCCCCTCCCAATGTGTAGGGTAGCAAACTGGACGCATTGTCTAGTTAACCTCCCTGCCTTTCCTACATTCCTTCTCTCGAGAGAGAGAGAGAGAGGCGCCCAGCCAGCGAACGGTCGAGAACGAGGCGCGAGCGGAGGGGAGAGTGGGGCGCAGGGAGGAGAGAGAGCGAACGGCGAGAGAAGGAGCGGCGAAGCACTGCACCTACCTCCCCTACACACTCGCACCACATGCTCCGGTTGCTTGGGGCGAGGATAAGCGCGCGCGCCCGCAGCTGTTGCTATGGGAGAGGGCGCCGCGGACAACGCCGGATGCCTGACATAGCCCGACTAAGAAATGCATTCGCATTTAAAAGAGAGAGGTAGCGGCTGTGCAACGCCACCCGCGTGCTCGGGCCGGCTCGGGCACGTCATGCGCACGTTGCCATGCATGCGCATGACGTGTTGATGCGTATGCGTCATGTGATCCCCCGGCTCCAATGCCGAACAGGGCAGGGAAGAAATTTGGCTTGCGAAGGCTACAGGGGCGAGTGGCAAGGATTTGAAGCTCGCCTCCTCGCATCATGGTTTCGCACCGCTACAAATTATTGCTTTTCTCACCGCGTTATGAACCGATTTGAAAAATTAATGATAATTTGTGGGGTTTAACGTCCCAAAACCACGATATGATTATGAGACACGCCGTAGTGGAGGGCTCCAGAAATTTCGAGCAACTGGGGTTTTTTAACGTGCACCTATATCTAAGTACACGGGCCTCAAACATTTTCGCCTCCATCGAAAATGCAGCCGCCGCGGCTGGGATTCTATCCCGCGACCTTCGGGTCAGCAGTCGGGCGCCATAACCACTAGACCACCGTAGCGGGGCCGATATGAAAAATTCATGCGGCATAACGCTCTTCCTTCGGCATACAATAACCGCCAATCTCTAACTAGAATTTGCTACGTGGCCTGCTGAGGGCCCATTTAAAGAGCTTTCACTGCATCTCAAAACGGGAATTTGTGGGGGGGGGGGGGTGATTGGTAGTGCATTGCACTACAACATCGCGAGGGGAGTTGGACACTATACACCGTAAATGGAGCCAAATCGCCTGTACACTTGGCCAACATAACCTCTCTATAAAGCCACCATCGTTTCTCTGGGTGCATCGCTAATTTTCTTTACAATAACGCGTCAGCATTCTCTGTTCACTAAACGCCGGAGAAATGCGTTTACGACACGCCACCTTTGATCTGCATCCTTTATGTGAATATTCAGTATTAAGCGCTTGCAGTTCGAAAGAAGCCAATACAAAGGTGGCCATGAATGCATTTTCGAATCGCTAAGCATTTTTATGTCGGCTTAACGAGAGAACTGCATGTCAGGTCGGTCCGTCTGGTACACAATACGAATCATTATTAAGCAATAATGTACAAATAATTCAGAGCCCTTTCACTGCTGTGAAGGTGGAAGATACCGAAGCTGCGACTATGGTGGGTCTGGTATAGGGAACATTTTCACGTAGGTGACGGCGAGGTGGCCAACACGCAGACAAAAAGACTAGCCCTAGAATAAAAGTTACACGATTTCCCGCTAAAGGGGACCATGAGGCGATGCGAAGCCGGAGCACTTGCACGATCGCGTTCCGTTAGCGTTCTTTGGGCATGCTAGCGACCTCGCGTCGTGGAACGCGAAGAGGAACGCTACGCGCGTCTTGTCTTCCCTGTAGCCTGGCCGTGAATTCTCACAGGGCGAGCGGGGAACGCGGTCGCCAGGCTTGCGAGAGGGGGGGCAGCGTAGGAGAGGAGAGATAGGGGGAGGGGACGCGCATGCGCTGGTGCTCATCGCGGCGTTGCGCAGGAGAGAATTTCGGCATGTCTAGCCCACGTTTCAGAGGAAGAGTGGAAAGGGGGAGGGGAGAGGGGAAGTGAAGAGGGGGAAAGGAAGAGGGGAGAGGGTGAGTGGAGAGAATATGCGCATGCGCAGTAAGGGTGGTCACGCCGCACACCACCACCACCACCACCAGATTGAACTCCTCCATAAGATACTGCGCATCTAAAATTATAGTTGACTACTTGTGCCCAAAGGCAAGCCCAAACGTACAGCTCGGAGACGGCGAAATGAACAGCGTACCCGAACGGCGTCTGACAGACTGCAACTAGGCGGACACGGCGATCGCTGATCTATTAGTTGTGTAGCAAAACATTCGGGCATCAAGCTGGGAGCGGGTACACTAGATCACATGGCAGGAAATCGTTGGTGCAGATAAAGAAGTTGATAAGATGATCTAGTCCGCTGTTTCTTCTCTAAACGCACGTGGCAGGATTACTATTGTGAAATTATACATTATCACTATTGACTATACTGCGCTCATTAGGCGACACACACTCAAACATTGCGGCGATTCTCTTGCACACGACGCATACTATATCATCAACGGCGGCCTCAAAATGAAATCATGTGGCGCATAAGGAAGCCCCGTTTTTTACGGCGAAAGCTGTTATGACATCACAACAAGGACCGCTTTTGGCACCGTAGTGTGCGCCGCCGCCGCCGCCGGTGTCCGTAACCACTATCGCTCGAAATAAAAGAAAACATTTCCAGGATGAAACGAGGTTCGAACCTAGGCCCTCTGCGTGGGAGCTCAGTACTCTACCTCAGAGCCATGCCGGTGCTTGAAGCTGCTTTGCAAAAAGACCCTATACAGGCTTCACGTAGGGAAGGAACCGGAATAACATATGTAACGTAGCGTGGTAGAAGAGTAAAATAACAACCAAACGTCACACAACGCGAATTGCTCAACGAGTGGCAGTAAAACAGGGCCGGCGAAAACAACAGACCAGACGAGAAGGACACGTAACGCGTAAAAAAGCGCCTTGTGTTACGTGTGCTTCTCGCCTGGTCTGTTGTTTTCGCCGGCGCTGTTTTACTGCGATTATGAACCAACTAGCACAAAAGTACATCGCAACGAAGTTTCGGACCGAGAACCAGTGACGCCAAAATAACGCTGAAATAATAAGCCAGTCAAGATGACGACAGACAAAGGGGAGAAGTGGCACACGCAACGACTGGGCCATCAACTGCACCTTATTAGCAAATGGCATCTTCCAGGAAATCCAGGGACGCATGCGCTGTTCAGCCAAGAAAAAAAAAACGGTCATCTTGAAAATCGAAATGCTTGCCCCAAGGTGTTGGAAATCCGTTCTATAGTAAAATATAGCAAGGGGGTGGGAAAGGGAAGTGAAGGTGAGGTGGAGAGATGTGAGGGTGAGGATTGGAAGGAGGAGGGGAGAGAGTAAAGCATAGCATATAAATATAAATAGAGAGCACGACAGCAAAAAAGAACACACAGAGAGAGAGAAACACAGAGAAATAGAGAATCGAAGAAATATATAAATCGATAGCCAATCGATAATCGATCAATAACTAAGAAGTTAGTGGAAATAGCTTACAAATGCATCGACATGCATGTGAAATCATACTATAGTCCAACCGATAGCGAATCGAGAGCTAATCGATATTCGATTAATAACCAATACATTATTGGAAATTACTTAGCATTGCTCATGTAAACATGGCAATACATAGTAGACGGCAAATCAAGGCTAGCCAATACCTTTTCAGAACTCTGTCCTGGCTACATGGCACCGTGCAAAAGCGAGGTGCCATGTTTAGCGCGAAAAATTCCCGCCACTGCATAACCTTCAAATGGGCACCGGTGGTGTGTGTGTGCGGCTGCGCGTGCACTTGGTCTAGCCGCCTTATACTTCTCAATCCACTCCGCACAGCTGCGTAGGAGAAAGTTACAGCCATGACCTCCGCGTAGGTACAAAAGAGCTGTGCACTGGCGAAAAAGAGAAAAATAAACAGAAAGAAGGAAGGTTGCCTAGCTCTGCTGATACTTTACACTGCACGAGTCAGCGGTTATATCCGACAGCCCATGAGATCCTACAAGGAGTTGTGGACGGACAGTGTTGGCAGGTGGTCCCGTGCGCCACGCGCAGTCCGCCGTGGCCAAGGATAGCCAGGACATTTGCGCGGGCTACCGGCGTGAAGTTGCCCGCAGCCTTCTCGTTGATTTTTTTCCGAGGGGAGGGGGCATTATGGGGACGCTCGGCGGCTGTGAGCGCTCGTAGAAGACGTGGGCGATCGCGTGTGCGCTCGTGTCACGCGGCAGCCGCGGGCAGTTGCGGCCGAGGCTTGCACGAGTAAAGACGTGTCTCTTTGGGTCTCGGCTTCATCCCTACGGGTTCAGGGCTGGCTGCAGCCGCAAAACCCTACAAGACTTGGCACCACTAAGGCGAAGATGGCTTAAGCTTTTTTGTGGTTGTTTTATGCATTTATTTCTTCATGGCGGGGATGGCATTACGTAACAGAGGGACGGAAGAAAGTTTTTTTTTTGTTGAGTTGTCATCAAAATGTTCGCGAAATTTAAAATCTGCGCCGAATTTCCTTGGGAGCTATCTCAGAGTGATGCATAAGAGTAGAGTTTTAAATGCGCAAGCATTTCTGTGCGGACTGAAATAGAAAAGTTCATAGGTAAAAACAGCACAAACGAAACACAAGGAAGACACGGACCAGCATTCTGTCCCGTGTCTTCCTTGTGTTTCGTTTCGTTTGTGCTGTTTTTACCTATGAACTATGCATCACCAACTAGCCTGCCAGCAAATGTTATTGAACTGAAACAGAAAAGTGTCCGTCCGTCCGTACGTCCCTCGGTTTTTTAAGCCGAGGGTTGCCATACAGAAAAAAATAATGTAGAAATCGAAATAAATGTTCTCGGAGGCGCTTCGTTTCGAAGGAAGGCCGGCGCGCAATGAAGACAGGTGTCTCAACAATAGGCCTACACACACCCATGCGCTTGAAGAATGTCTGTATGTACATCTCAACAATACGAATTCCTCGAATACACGGCTCAAAACAAACGTAAGCGGATAGCATTTTACAGTAGAGCTGTTATGGACGAGGTTTGCCGTATGTCGTAGATTGAAAATTATCATCATCACGAACCGGCATGCACTGAATCGCTGCCCAAGCTTTCTGTACAGGTGGTTAACAACTAAAGCTGAAACGTGCCCGCCAATTCTGCTGTGACCCAGCTTTGCGCGACGTAGTGCATGCTGGGGTAGTTTTCTTATGTTGGTTTCGTGAAATTTCGTGGTGGCGGACTAAAAGCCCCCGCTAACGCACGTAAAGCCGACATCTAAGATTTTGCGCACTGGTAAAATTACTACATAGGCAAAATTAGATACGCAACGCGCGTTGGAAAATTAGATGCGAAACTGGGTTGCGCCAAGCATGGGGCCAGTTTCGCACGCGGATGAACGCTACAGAGAAGATGATAGATGCCATGCCGATGCCGCCTGAAAACAACGTTCCAAGGAAGGATACAACCCACAATGAAACTATACGCTTACGCATGAATGAAAGAAGACAATTCTGAGGATTCGTTTCTTTGTTTGACAGAACCGTAATGAAAACGAGCGCATAATGAAGCAGAGGATGGTATAGGTGACGTTAATTATACTGTTTTAAGTGTATTGCTTGCGCATTGCTTGCGCTTTGGGGCGTAGAACCCCGACAACTATTATTAGGTTCTAATAGAGTACTGTGTAATATACTATCACGCAACGGTAGTTATTGGGAGGCGATTCGTGGTGCTTCCCCCTGCACCAGTAAAAACCGCACAAGAACTTTCAGATGAAGCCCAATGCCACTATATGTTGATCACATAAGCAATCTATGAAGCCACTATCATTTCTCTGGGTACTGTGCTCACTTTATTCACAGTAGCTGATTAGCACTGTCGGTTAACTAAGAGTTAGAAAATAGTTTTAAGCCACGTTAACCTTCATTTGCATCCTTTATGTGACTATAACGAAATAACAGGTAGTCAACACCAGTAGCTCTAGGTTAGGAAGAAGTCAATTCAAATTTGGCCACATAACCAATTGTGAATCGGTAACCATTCTTATGTCGACTCAACAGGAAAACTGAGTCTGCTCCGTCCGTCCGTCTCTCTGTCACGTTAGATGTATTGCTATTCGCCGCGAGATCGGGCTACAGGTGGTAGCACCATCGCCGCGCTAGTGTGGATAGGCGGTTGTCGGCGCGTATAGACCTTATGCAAAATTGCTGCCATCTGTCGGAGGTTTGACGAAACTACCGATTCGGCGCCATGTTGGAGGCTTGTGTCCGAACAGTATTGTTATCGCTGCTATAACTTCTTGCTTGTATGTGCGTTGATAGTCGGCAATCGGGGCATAAAAACGTCAGACGAGCCTGTACACGTTATCGGCATATCCTAGTCTTTACGTTCGCAATTATTACCTGTGAAGAACTGCTTCGCAACAAGAAGAAGGTACGTGTTTGTCACCGAGTCGCATGTAAGCCGGTCGTCGTTGAGAATGAAGCTTTGCGCTTGGTTATAAATTGTTTTCTGTTTTTAGTGTAGCGAATGTGGTGTGGGATTGTTGGGAGGAAGCATTAGCGCGCGACGCGGCTGGGCACAGCGATGACGGTAAGAAAGTGCTGTTGAGTCATTTCAAAGCGTATTTCATAAGGGACAGCTACGTCGACCTAATGTATTGTGCAGCTTATTTTTTTAAAAAAAAGGTTGTCCTCTTTGTTGTTTTTGAAACAATGTAGTCACTGATGTATGTTTTGCATAGAGCTACCGCACGATTAAAATGTAAGAAAGGTCCGCTTCTCACGCACGTGAAAAGTGAACATGAAACGCGTTAGTTACTCCAAGAAGTAGGCGCCGATTAGCTAGTATTTTATTGAATAGTCTTCCGACATGTACACGTAAATAACACGATCCGCCAAGAATATTCGCGTTCAAATCGTTGCTTTCAGGGCCTACTCGCGCCTTGGAATTTCAACCGGTTGCAGCAAGGCAGCTTTGCGTCGCCGACTGAACGCTTGCGAAACCACATCAGCGCCTCACGAACGGTAGCGCACGCACGGTCCAGTGTAACACATCTGCGGGAACAGCGTGTTTTTTTTTTTCAGTTTCATACGAAAAGTTCCACACAAAAGCATCTGTTAATATTTCATAGCACACAGGGGTGGATAGAGGATTTTTTCCGAAGGGCGATCAGCGTCAGCTGGGAGAACCTGATGTGTGCTCTTCTTGGGGCATAAATAAAAAAAGAAAGTAGGTGGGGCGGGGGGGGGGGTGTAGCGTCAGGCCATCCGGGCCGCCCCTCTGAATTCGGCAGTGATAGCCGAATGCTTGAAATGCTTGAAAAATGCGCATAGTGAAGCAATATACGCGCAAAGCATCCCGCCAAACGCTATACCTTGTTAAACTCCACAATCGAAAACAAACTACAAACAACACGTTCCAGCACAATCGGTTCGTTTGCTGAGAATCGATGATGCGCACGAGCAACCTGTCTAACAGGTAATTGTTATTGAAATGAAATAAACAAAGTAATGCTGTCAACAGCAGCGCAGGCATGCGCGAGTAGCCGCGATGCACCTTTGGAGCACGTACACGAGGCCCGTTTGTCTGTGCCTGCAAGTACACGGCGCGACAACTGTCTCGTTCGCGTATGGCACGAAAGAGTGTTCTCTGATGAGTGCCGATGCTGTCACGTACCGCACCTATTAGGAACGGAGAACGTAAACACGGACTTAATCGTAAGCAGTAGCCGGAGCAACGGTACGATCTGTCGCTTCTCGTTGGCCGCAAGGAAATCTAAGAACACATGGAGGCTAGTTTCCTGCTAACCTTTGTTCAGTATCCCATTTTCCTCAATCTCAGTAACACGGCACACGAAAATATGTCGGCATTGCCGTTCCTATCAGCCGCTACACGCCGATACGTACACTCCGTGTGTGCACATGCGGAGCGCGCTTAGCCTTAAACATGGCGGAAATGCGCGCGGCGGCCGCTAGATGGCAGCAGATTTTGCATAAGGTCTATAGGCTTCCCAAGCAACGCTTAGCGGCGCTGCTGCTCTTGACCAGGGTTGCCACTGACTTTCGAGTAAATGTCGCCAAACTATGAGCAAAAAGTCGCCAAAACTCGCCATTCTGTTACAAATTTCGCCGAAAAAAGTCGCCATTCTCGATATGTGCGGCATACCTAGTAACAAAAATTTCGACTCACGTATAGCACCGTAGAATACAGTACCATGCATGACCCTTCACTTATATTGACGTTTCTCAATGCCAGTCGTATCGCCCGCTTCACCATGGGAGTGCATGGTGCTGTTTCTCCGACTAGCCGCAAGATGTGCGCGGTGGTGCAAGGGTGAATCAATGAAACGCTCATGATTCGCTGTTAAGATTTCGTTAAGATGCTGGCCATGTACGTCGACGTTGAGCACAAGACGTGGGACGCCGTCCTTCCGTACGTGACCTTCGCCTACAACACGGCCGTCCAAGAAACAACGCAGATGACGCCGTACAAGTTGGTCTACGGAAGGAGCCCGGCGACGACGCTCGACGCCATGCTGCCGAACGTCACCGACGAAGAAAACCTTGACGCCGCCGCTTACTTACAACGTGCCGAAGAAGCTCGACAGCTCGCCCGCCTGCGCATCAAGACCCAGCAGCACACCGACAGCCGTCGCTACAATCTCCGACGACGCTTCGTGGAATACCAGCCCGGCGACCGTGTCTGGGTCTGGACGCCGATACGCCGACGTGGGCTTAGCGAAAAACTCCTTCGGCGATACTTCGGGCCATACAACGTTCTTCGACGTCTCGGCGCTCTTGACTACGAGGTCATCCCGGACGGCATTACGAACTCCCAGCGACGTCGCGCACGACCTGAAGTCGTCCATGTCGTGCGCCTTAAGCCGTTTTTTGCGCGTTAGCGAACGTGGGGACTCTACTTTTTCCTTTGTTATTGTAATTTATTTATGTATGCACTTGTTCTTTTTTCTCTCTTTGTTCTTTCACAAGCATCGGGACGATGCTTTTTCAGAGGGGGGCAATGCCACGCCCACTTCTTATTTTATTTTGAAGTTTTTGGGTTTGACCAGCAAAGACGGTTATCAACGCTCGAGGCTGTCTGCGAAGCAGTGTTCGAGAAGCTTCTCGATTGTAGTAGATCGTTTTGTTAAGATTTCGCGCCGCACGCGAATGTTCCAGCATTATCGAGCGATAACGCCGCCACTGGTGATATCGCTGGAAAGTTCGATAGCGCCTGTATAAAAGCCGACGCACTTGACCGCTTGTCAGTTGATCGATGGTCGACGCTCTGTTCGCCGCTATCAGTTTATTGCTGTAGCTGGAGTTTCATTTTCCCGGCCACAAGTTCGGCCTAATAAAGAGTTTCATCTCGGACGTGCTGACTGCTGCCTTCGTCGACGTCACGACCACGTGACAATATCCTTCCATCCCTGTCCGCTCGTTTCAAAGGTAAAAGTGTGGTAAACCTCGGGCGAAAACCGTGAAAGCGTTGTTTGTAGACAGCTTTATGTACCCTTATACGAATTAAAAGAATTAAAAGGTTTATTGAAGATAACGCGACAGAATTCTTACAGGAAACGATAATTAGTGAGTCTTACACCTATTCAGTGTGAACTAATATGATACCGGACGCCACCGACCCTTTCTTATAGTCATTTATATCTACACGCGTCAATCCGATGCGTTATTAATGAACAAGTAGACAACGTAAAATGTTATATAGCAATTGTTTTCTTTGCCCACGCTTACCGAGAACAGTGGAAAATGCCTGAATAAATATTTTTTATTGCACAAATAGCCGCGTATCCGCCTCTCTTCGCTATTCCAAAACAGTCTTTACGAGCTTAATTGGGGGTACTGCAACAGTGAATAACTCGCCAAGTTATTCAGAACAGTTGGAGTTTTCGCGGAAAAAAAGGTCGGACCACGCGGCCAACTCGTCGTCTAGCCGCTTCAGACGCGAAACTATAGAGAAGCTGAAAGCACCGAAAGTCATTAACTTATAGTCAAACACCGCCACCTTGCGGTACGCAAGGCAGTACTCTGACTTACATTTTGCTAGGATGTCACTGGGGGCCGTTCCAGTACCTCCTGCATCTAGATGAATTGAGGGGCTCACGCGAGTTGCAGGACGTACAGAGTCGTCCACATTTAAGCTGAACACCTCATTAGTATTCAAGACCTCATTGAAGCTGTTGTTTAATACATAATTCGGAAAATCATTACTGTGTTTGTCGACACCATGATTAGACGTTCTATAACGGGCATTGCACTCGTGAAGTATAAGAAACGTTCTAGTTTTACTGGTTTGAATATTAATGAGGTGTTCAGCTTAGATGTGGTCGACCCTGTACATACCGAATGACGCGTAATGTGCACATTCTACTCGTGGGTCTAAAACCAAGAAAAATACAGAGAATGTTGCCGCTCATTGGGTGGGAAGACACTGAGCTTAATATGCATAACTCAGTGGAGACCTATGCCGAAATTCGCCAAAAATTCGCCATGTCGCCACTTATAATTTTTGGTCGCCACGGGCCTCTAAAATTCGCCAATTTGGCGAAAAGTAGCCACCAATGGCAACCCTGCTCTTGACAGGCAGCGCCATCTCTGGCAGAAAAAGAGAAACTGGGGTGTTAGCAGCGCGCGTTTTCCCTTCTCTCCACCACGTTGCCGCTCGCTTTGCACGTGCAGAGCTCTCGCGGTGCACTTGCGCCGCTTCACAATGTACCGCCTGCAGTGCGGCTTCAAAAGGATTTTCAAGCTTGACTGGCACTTCCAAAACGCGCACTTGATAAAATGAGAAAGGCTCGTCAATCACGTTAACGGTGAAGAGCAGACGATCGACAACAACGACGCCCAACTCAAAGCGAAATGCATTTCCCAAGTCGCGATTACACCGTGTAGGATGTATACCTCAAGGTAAGTCTCATTCTGTCATGTTAAAGATGAATAATGGTCCACATGCACTCCGAAATGAAGCCGTACGCGCTATCAATGTTCTGCGGCGTGGACTACGAATCATATGATTGTTTTGATATGGCATGCTTACAGTAGCAGCCGTGTACTTTCGTGAACAAACGTTTGCGGCGTGCGAAAAAAAAATTATACGATCATGGCACTGCTTCCTGAGAAGGTTAGAGTCAAGTCCTCCGTGCCGCTGGAGAATCACCCGCCGATTAAGACGCGAGGCAGCTAGCTGAGCTTTAACCACTGTGAAGCAAGATGAACTGCTCGCCTCGTTTTTTCGGCTCTCGCGTCATGCTTGCAGTCTCTTTTTATGATATCGACTTGACAGGCGTATAAAACCTGTTGCGTGAACGCGGCTAGAAAATCGCACAAAGTCAGAAGGTGGTTACTTCAAGGTTGCAATTGCAAAGCATGTATTAAGTGCCAGTTATATTTAGCGGCTTAAATATATATCACCCCAATAAAGTGCCAAAAACAAGGCGAACCTGCAGAACGATGTCAAAGCTTGCTGAAAATGCACAGACGTTCGTTCCGGCGTGATAAAGCAGCCTTCCCGACGCGTGAAATGCAGGCGCCGAACTTCTGACAATGTGCGGAGTTCAGTTGAATTCAAACAACCGCGCAACGCTGACGGTATAACGCGAATGTGAACGTTCAACAACGACGGGTAGGTCTCACGAGCACGGGGAATCAAAACACAGTTGCTTCACCTACAACCGTAACTGGACTTTAACAATGCGAGAAGACAGGGAGTAATCATTACTATAGTCGCTGCGTGCATGCGCCCCGTTACTTACCGATTCAGTTAGTCGGAACGAACGAAAGCGATGAACTCAGACAGCCAAAATAGAAGGCGAGACAGCGCTGTCAGCTATCCACGCTTGCCGCCTTTATTTCTCGTGCGACACGCCCGGGAACCGATACAGTTTAACACGTGAAGCATGTGCCTTGGCGTTGTCTGCACTGTTGTGGCTGCCCACTAAACCGCAATACTTCGGACCGCGCATGCACTTCCGCGGGGTCGCTTCTGCCATCGTGGAAATGCGCAGCTTCGCACAGCAAGCCTCTCGGTTCAACGTACCCAGCTGACGGCCTCCCAGTTACCCGCACCGAGAGAAGAACGCGTGCGCACGTGCGCTACCGCTACCGTGAAAGGGGCTGAGTCGGCCGCGCAGACGGTTCAGAGCTTTCCAACAGAGCCGCAGCGCGGCTGGCGCGGCGCTGTCGTCGCGCCGCAAACTTGAGCTTGGGTTCCCTATAGAAACGTGCACAACAGCGCTTCGTTGTGAGCGATGTGACCCGATTTCCGGCAAACAAAATGCGTTGACTGCAGCTTTGTGGTAATATGTGCGCTCTTCATTGCCGAAATAATGCACGAAGCGCGCCGAACGTTACAACTACTTGTGAGAGAAGCGCATTCTGCCAACGAACAGGTTGCTCGTCTTCGGCGACAGTCGCCGTTTTCGCAATGGGTGACGTTTTCTTGTTGTTTTATTATTTGTACATGTTTAGCTTGTCTTCCACCTACTACGCACTGCTGTATCGCGCGACTGAATTAACTATTTACTTCTTGTTCATTTGGATGCCCCTCAACAAAAAGAAAGCCCGTATTCCTGCGCGATGAGTTGAAATAGCACTTTTTGCACTGCGTGCTCAAATATTCATTTGCATTTCTTATTCAGTTCTCCATGAAATGTAGGACAGTTTATAGGTTTACTGAGGATAGCTACGTGGCTGACAGCGCTTTAGCGCGACGGAGCCGTTTAACACGCACACGCTTGTTTTTATTACAGTAACAGTACACAAAGGTGACTGTACAGCACGGAAATTTATTCGATTGATTACTTGCAGGACAGCAATGGAACAAAGGTCCGGTTATTTCACGGGACCAAAGTACACTTTTTCATACGAATAATGTCCGCTGCCTTCTCTCAATCTAAACAACGCAACACAAACGCTCAAGATAATGTAAAGAAAAAAAAATGTGGCTTCGCGTGAAATTATTATGACATAAATGTAAACTACGCCGTTTGGATTAATTTTGACCATCAGCGCTCTTTAAGGCGCACCTTAATCTAAGTACACGGGTGTTGTATAAATTTCTCCACAAGTAAAAATTGCGCAAGGCAACTAAGTTTTGCGATTTCCGTGTCATTTGATTTTCTGTTCTTTTTAGAGGACAATTTAAGTACCGAAGTGTCAGACGTGACTTAACAGAAATATTTCTCTGTAGTGAGACCAGGACTGTACAAAAATTAAAGCTCATCGCGTAACGTATGAACAACACTTAACCACAACGCTCAAGTACATGCGAGCCTTTTTTTACCACCGCGCCGCTAAAAGGCAATATTCACATGAGATTTAATAGTTCTCATCTTTAGGGCAACGCCAAATGCACTTTGCAATGCGCTTGAACCACAGAGCGGCACCTACACTGATATGACTCTCGTGAACGGAGGGTATGACGACCACACACAGCACTCTCGACAAGTGCACTCTCTGATCTTATTACAGTACATATACAGCCGATCAAGGCCAAATGCTTCTTTACATCGCGTTAGGCATACGTACGAGCGGTTAAAGTTGCACTAATGCAAAGGAAGAAACCGCCTTTTGAGGATCTCCATAACGTACGCGCACATGCAAACACAACGGGGCTAGCAGACGACGCACGGAGCAATCCACACTAGGCGTGGTTCAGCCAGAAGCCGCTAGGCTGCGACTCCGCTCGATCTCGCGGCCAATAAGAAATAATGTACAAAATAAACCAAACTTTCTAGGTGGAGCCTCGCTTCAATCCTAAGGCCTGACGCTCACAAGGCTTAAGCATTGCCCCTTGGACTAAATACCCAGTCTTGCAACTGTACACATAACTCAACCACATGAATACGTTGTACCGGTGGTGTAAAACGAGTGTAAAAGGAGATCACTTTCTGTGCAGGCTTCCTTGAATACCGTGGTAGTCGAATAAAAGCTCTATCTAGGGGCAAATGTGACGATGACATGGAGGATTGGAATGCAAGGTAAACGGGACAATTTGATGCCAAACACGCGTTCTGATGATCGCGGCATGGTCCTTCCTTTGGATCGTTCCGGCTGCTGACGAACACTAGAGGAGGAGGAGGAAGGAAAGGCTGGGGGTTCAATCATACGGGCGTCCGGTTTTCTACCCTACACTGGGTGAAGGGATAAAGGGATTGAAAGAAAGAAAGAAGACCGACGTAATGCCAGACAAATATTTTACTGCAGACTTGTTATGCTCGAGCTCTGCAGCGTGTGGAAGACTATCGTCATCGTGAACCGGCACCCACTCTCTTCATCCTTTTCTTCTTCCTCTTCTGCTTCGCTTCCGGAACACGTCCGCCGGTTTTTCCGGCGTGGTATGCAATAACACTGATAGGTGAGAGAAGGAGTACAGAGACAGAGATAAAAAATTCGGCAGATCCCACGTACCGTGGGAATCGATGTTATACGAAGCATGCGCAGGATGGGCACTGTGGCGTAACTGTTCACATTGACCGAAACGTTACGGAATGACGCTAGAGAAATGTGTAAGTGGTATACGCACACTCATATGTTGAAGACGTACATATGTATTATATAAACAGTTGTTTAGTGTTGCGCAACGATGCCAACAGCAACATGAATGTTATCAACACCAGACGCGGTAAGCTGATATGTACCGATTATATTCTGCAATACTGAATAGCGTGAATCCGAACAAGACAAAGAAGGAACACAGATGCGCAGGACAGCCATTACTCGCAACTAAGCTTTATTCAAGAAAGTTTTCCTAGATATATACACAGCCAAGTGGCACGCGCAGGCGCGCTGCACGTACGTTACAGCCACAGTTGCAGTTGTTAAATCTGTTATGCTTGCATTTGTCCGTTATAACGGAGAACTCACGCCCAGAGAACTAACGCACGCACCCGTGCGCATGTGTGGAAGGGGTTCTTGACAGTTTTTGAAGGTCATCATCACCTTGATCAGCGAGCCCCAGCAGCTGGACCGGACATGTTCTTCGCATCCATTCGTGATCGCGGTTATGAGGGGTCTAAGGGCAGTTAAGTGCGAGGTATAGTACAGCATCTGTGTGCCTCTTACGACGAAATGCTCTATGATGCCTCCTGCGCTGGACGCGGCAACGAGGACTTTTGTTGCCCTGTCCACATCTAAGCCGTCTTTCACGCAGTATAAGGACCAGGCGTTGTTAGGTCTTGATAAATCAATGTTGAAGTCACTGGTAATGATGAGAGGGCTGGTTCTCTCGACAGATTTATTTTAGGAAGGATTGATCCCGGTATTTGAGTAATCCACGTGGCGACCACGAGTACGAATGGATGGTAGTTGAGCGTCTTCCAGGGCTGTTCTATCTTCAGCTTCCTCACTTTCCTTGCGTCTGTCGCGGTGGCGTAGCGGTTACGGTGCTCGGCTGCTGACCCTAAGGTCGCGGGTTCGATCCCGGCCGCGGCAGTCGAATTTCGATGGAGGCAAAGTGTATATGCCCGTGTACTGTGCGACCTCGGTACACGGTAAAGAGTACCAGATGGTCAAAATTTCCGGAGCCTTTCGTTACAGCGTCTCTCATAATCATATCGTTGTTTTGGGACATAAAACCCCAACAGTTATTATTATTATCACTTTACTTGAGTGTCATTGTGTGTGTGTTCGCTGTTACTGTGTTGGTTGAGACTCTATCACCTGTGGCACATACCCGAAAAACATGAACTCTGGTATGCGGGTATGTGCCACACGTGACTGAGAGAAAGGGTTTCATGACGTACGCGACAGGTATTTTGCGTTATTCATGTCATAACCTGTGGATCGTGTTCGCCATAAACTGATCCCCTGCTATGCCAATTTTGGTATAATACAAGTTATGGAGACGACCTTGAGAGCGCGCAGACGTAGGCGGCTAGATAGATAGATAGATAGATAGATAGATAGATACGTAGATAGAAACGGCCAAAGTGCCTGAGGTTCGCTAAGAAATGCTTCGCATTTAAAAAGGAAGAAAGATAGAGCAAGATAGAGAAATAGACAAATTCTCGGCCAAAAAGTTTCTTGGCGAGGACAGATTTCAATATACGTACCTACGTTCCGAAGGTGAGCCTCGTAAGCCCCCGGCTATCCAGGCACGCTAGCAGATCATAGCATGGCCTTGTGTAGTAGAATATAGCAAGGGGGTGGGAAAGGGAAGTGAAGTGGAGGAGGAGAGATGTCAGGGTGAGGAGGAGGGAAAGGAGGAGGGGAGGGAGCAAAGCATGGCATAGAAAGAGAGAGAGAGAAAGGGAAGCAAAACAGAAACATAAAGAAAGAGAGAGAATCAAAGAAAGATTGAAATCCATAGCGAATAGAAAATTGATCAAGAACTAAAAAAGTTTCTGGAAATTGCTTAGAAATGCCTCGGCATGCGTGATAAAGCATTGTACAAGTTAATGTGCAATAGCTAATGGACAACCGATCGGTAACCAATACATTTTTGGAAACTACCTAACATTGCTGAGGTAAGCATTGTAGTACATAGTACAAGCCAAATCGATAGCTAATCAATACCTTTCCAGAACTTTGCCTTGGCTAAAGGGCACCGTGCGCAAGCGCGAGAGCAATTCCCGCCAACGCATAACTTTCCGATCCACTGCATAACCATTGGAAGGACACAGGTGGCCCGTGTGCGCGGCTGAGCGAGCGTTTAGTCTAGCCGCATTTCGTCTCCGCACAGCGGCATAGGCGAAGCGAAAGCAATGACTTCAGCGTCGGTATAAAAGAGCGGTACACTGGCGAGAATGAAAAATAAACAGAAACAAAAAAGTACGCCCACCTCCGCTGTTCTTTCAGGCTTGACACCACTAATGCGAAACTGTCTTAAGTTATTTTTTGTAGTTCTTTTATATATTTTTTTCTTCATTGCGGCGGTGGTCTTCCGTCACAGGGGGACGGACCAATAGTTTCCTTGTTGAGACGTTATAAAAATGTTTGCAAAACTCAAAATCCGCGCATAATTTCCTTGGAAGATGCGTAAGAGTGGTGCATAAGCGTAGAGTTTTAAATGCGCACGCATTTCTGTGCTGACTCAACTAGAAAAGAGTCCGTCCATCCGTCCCTCGGATACGTAAGACGATGATTGCTCAAAGAAATAAATGTACAAATCGAAATAAATGTTCTAGGATGCGCTTGGCTTCGAACACTCTCGCACGCTGTGAATACGAGTGTCGTAAACACAGGGCTACACACTCACGCTTGAAGAATACAAATGCCACCTACCCGCATCGCAAAACGAATGTAAAAGCAAAGCAGTTTTACAGAAGAGCTGTTATGCAGCAGGTTTGTTGTGTGTGTCAGATAAAAGATTATCATCGTCATGAACCGGCACGCGCTCACGACTGCCCAAACATTCTGTACAGATGGTTAACAAGAGGAGCTGAAAGGTGCCTGCCACCTCTCTTGTGAAAGCTTTGCGCGAATTAGGGCGAGCTGTGCAAAATTTTTAAGGTGCTTTCGTGACATTTCGTGGCGGCAGATAAAAAAGCACCCTCTAGCACAACATCGAAAGCCGACATCTAAGAATGTACACATCGGTAAAATTCTTACATGGGGAAAATTTGATGCGAAACACGCGTTTCTGGGGTCGCCAGGAACGCCGGGCATGGGGCCGTTTCGTACGCCGACGAACGCTTGAGAGAAAATGAAAGGCGCCATGCCGATGCTGCTAGAAAACATCGTTCCGTAGATGAGTACAACCCACAACAAGAGTTAGAGCAACGCATCACTCAGAGGACAACTCCCAAAGGCGATTTTGAGCGAATTTCTTTTCGTAGGTTCTATCGTGCGACTCTCGTAATCATATAATGGTTCTGCGACGTAAAACCCTAACCATTATTATTTGGTTGAACGGAGCCCTGTGTAATCTAATGTCAATGTACGGTAATGAATAGGAGGTGATTTGTGGTACTGTGCATTGCACTACGGAAGAGCTGGGCACTATTGACCCGAGGTGATCACACTGTCGGCGGAGCCAAATGCATTTACACGTTGCTAATAAAGGCTATCTACGAAGCCACCACAAGTTCTCTAGGTACTGGGCTAATTTCCATCACAGACAAGATGCAGTATTCAGTGAGATGAACTGAAACCACCGTGCGCTTGTCGGCGGCTAGGAAAAGTTTTCAGTGTCCGCAGCCGCCTGCACATGCAGTTCGTGATCGCGTAGGCTCCGACTCTCAGTTGCGTCTCACCACATCCTCCGCGTCATTCGGTGAGCCCCTTAAATACTGTTGCTCTGTCTCTTGTTAGGAAGACGTCGTCAATACCAGCCCGAAAGAACGCTCACAGCAAACGCGGGTCACAGTGTACGCTGTGAGGTGGTTTTCTGTAGGGTGCCTTCATGCGCGTTTTGTTGCGCGTTTTCTAGTTTTCTGTTCGAATGTACCCGGCGAGCGTTATATCTGTCGTGCGTCTCTACGCGCGTTCCTGCGCGTGTGTCTTCTGCGCACTGAGTGTCCAACGCTCAACGTGGCTCAGCATGGGACCGAGCGTCTCCCGCTCGGCGATGGTCTCTTTGCTTCTTCGGGGGCGTGAGAGGCTGAGAAAAGTGCAAAAAGCGCGTTTGACATGAATATACAAAATTTTCTGATGGTCTGCGCATTGGTTGTCCGTTCCTCGACTACCCGCGGTCGTTCTGCTGGCTATATGCAACACCATGCGATAATATACGCCGCTCATCTTGCAACCAAAACACGCTTCTTTGGCTTGAATTTATTCAGCTGTAGGAGTAGCTTCGCCTGCCTACGAAGAACACGGAAAGGCATGATATCCGATATCAGTTACCGTATGTATGCGAAAGCCACGTGTATGCGGAAGCTCCGTGGCGGTACATCTGCGTATACGTGAAACTATAAACATAGCGGCTGTGTGCAGTGTAACGTACGCAGAGTTTTCACGTTTGTGCACGCAAAGCATCCGCGAACGTGAAAATAAAACTGTCTATTATATCATGAAACACTCATGGAAGATTGTACACAACAGTAAAACTTCGACTTTGAGATGACTTGACACTAGACGCGCGTTTCGGTGGTCGCGAGATGCGCCGCCAACGGGCCCTTCGGCAAGCTTGAGTGCAAATGAAAGACTCGTTTCCGCCCAAAAACATCGTTCCAGGGAAGGATACAAGCCAGAATTAAACTATACGCGTGCGCATTGCATAGACAACTAAGGCCCCGACGCATAGGCTTCCCAAGCAACGCTTAGCGGCGCTGGTGCTCTTGACAGGCAGCGCCATCTCTGGCAGAAAAAGAGAAACTGGGGCGTGATCAGCGAGCGTTTCCTTTCTCTCCACCGCGTTGCCGCTCGCTTCCGTGCACGTGCAGAGCTCTCGCGTTGCACTTGCGGCGTCTCACAATGTACCGCGTGCAGTGCGGCTTCAGAAGGATCTTCAAGCTTGACTGGCGCTTCCGAAAAGCGAACTTGATAAAATGAGAAAGGCTATCACGTTAACGGTGAAGAGCAGACGATCGACGACAACCACGCCCGACTCAAAGCGAAATGCATTTCCCAAGTCGCGATTACAACGTGTAGGACGTATATCTCGAGGTAAGTCTCATTCTGTCATGCTAAAGATGAATAATGGTCCACATGCACTCCGAAATGAAGCCGTACACGCTATCGATGTTCTGTGGCGTGGACTACGAGTCATATGATTGTTGTTTTGATATAGGCACCGTCCACTGACCAGAGGGAGCTGCGTTGCTCGCACTGGTCCGTCCCAAGTTCGCTGGCATTGGCCGTTAGGGGCACGCAGAAAACAGACGCGCGAACGCGTCCCCCGTGTATCCCGGCCGCAGTCCGTCCACTCATTCAGGGAGGGAGACGCGCACATCGCGTTCCATTTTGAGCAACCCCGTCTCATTATTTCGTTTTTTGTCCGCTAGGTTTTGCGTTCTGGCGCTGCAGTCACACTGGAAAACTCGACTGCACGGTGCCTATGGCATGCTTACAGTAGCAGCCGTGTACTTTCGTGAACAAACGTTTGCGGCGTGCGAAAAAAAGATTATACGGCCATGGCACTGCTTCCTGAGAAGGTTAGAGTCAAGTCCTCCGTGCCGCTGGAGAATCACCCGCCGATCAAGACGCGAGGCAGCTAGCTGAGCTTTAACCACTGTGACGCAAGATGAACTGCTCGCCTCGTTTTTTCGGCTCTCGCGTCATGCTTGCAGTCTCTTTTTATGATATCGACTTGACAGGCATATAAAACCTGTTGCGTGAACGCGGCTAGAAAATCGCACAAAGTCAGAAGGTGGTTACTTCAAGGTTGCAATTGCAAAGCATTTATTAAGTGCCAGTTATATTTAGCGGCTTAAATATATATCACCCCAATAAAGTGACAAAAACAAAGCAAACCTGCAGAACGATGTCAAAGCTTGCTGCAAATGCACAGACGTCCGTTCCGGCGTGATAAAGCAGCCTTCCCGACGCGTGAAATGCAGGCGCCGAACTTCTGACAATGTGCGGAGTTCACTTGAATTCAACCAACCGCGCAACGCTAACGGTATTACGCGAATGTGAACGTTCAACAACGACAGGTAGGTCTCACGAGCACGGGGAATGAAAACACCGAGTTGCTTCACCTACAACCGTAACTGGACTTTAACAATGCGAGAAGACAACAGCGAGTAATCATTACTGTAGTCGCTGCGTGCATGCGCCCCGTTACTTACCGATTCAGGTAGTCGGAACGAACGAAAGCGATGAACTCAGACAGCCAAAATAGAAGGCGAGACAGCGCTGTCAGCTACCCACGCTTGGCGCCTTTATTTCTCGTGCGACACGCCCGGGAGCCGATACAGTTTAACACGTGAATCGTGTGCCTTGTCTGCACTGTTGTGGCTGGCCACTAAACCGCAATACTTCTGACCACGCTTGCGCTTCCACGGGGTCGCTTCTGCCATCACTGAAATGCGCAGCTTCGCACAGCAAGCCTCTCGGTTCAACGTACCCAGCTGACGGCCTCCCAGTTACCCGCACCGAGAGAAGAACGCGTGCGCACGTACGCTACCGCTACCGTGAAAGGGGCTGAGTCGGCCGCGCCACGTTCCAGAGCTTTCCGACAGAGCCGCGGCGCGGCTGGCGCGGCGCTGTCGTCGCGCCGCAAACTTGAGCTTGGGTTCCCTATAGGTGGCAAAGTCAATTCTGCGTTCATTCGTTCTTTTAGGTTGTAACCGAAATAGCGTACTATGCAATCAAATATCACAGGCGCTTAATTAAAAGGAGGCCTTTTGCGGTGCTATGCACTGCACTGCACTAGCCAGGTCTACAAGCAGCTGACCATAAGCGAGACCATGCGGGAGCACTGCCGACGGAGCCAAACGAATATAAGCGTTGCTATCGTAACCGATCCATAAAGCCACCATCTTTTCCCTGGGTAATACGGTAATATTCTGCACACTAGCTAATTAGCATTGAATGTTCACTTAACGCCCGAAGAATGATTTTAGGGTACGCTACTCTTGATTTGCATCTTTAATGTGAATATTACAAAATAATAAATATAAAGTGGTGCTTCCTAAAAGTTCGAATGAAGTCATCTCAAAGGTAGCCGAATCCAGTTCTGAATCGGCAGCCATTTCTATGTCGACTCCACGATAAGACTGCGTGTCCACGCCTCTGTCCCGTCTAACTTATCACTATAAAGAAATAATGTAAGAAACAATCCAAGAAAAAGAGATGAAGATGAAGGCCGGGAAGTTAACCAGATATTGGCATGCGGTTTGCTACCCTGCACTGGTGTGGGGAAATATGGGTCGGAAAGAAAGTGTAGAAATAGAGTAAAAAACACACACACAGACAAAAAAAGACATACAGGAAGGGTTTTCTCATTACAGTCGTTCAGAAATATGGGTGGATCGCGAGACTCGCAGCAGCACTTGTAGGGCGTTCATCTGGGTCGTTGTGTCATGTCAGTGGCGTAGGATTCTTCATTTCAACATAGGTCAGTCGTCTAACTTGTAGAGCCTGTGGCAAAGGGGTAGTCCCTGTTAGTTAGAACCTATCAGACTTTCTTGGCGGAACTGCGTATATAGACCATTTCGCTGTTTACAAACAAAGCTGCTGGACGGCTTCCGGTTTAGTGCGCCGGCGTAGCCGAGTAGCGTTGGCGAGGAACAAAAGCCTTAGCGAGTAACCGGCACATTTTCAACACTTTTCTCCCTGTGTCTGGCCAAATATTTTAAAGAAATATTTTTCTAAGCTGCACACACAACATTATAAGAGTTATTCCTTCACTTTAAGCGCCTTCTTTTTACCTGAAAGCGAAAAAAGACTATTTCCTTACTCTGGCACAACTTCAAAAGCACGCTTTCTGCTTCAGCGTTAGAGAGTGATAATTGAAGTGACCGGAAGTTTCTTGGGTGCAACACCTGCTGCTGCTGCTATCACAATCTTGAAACCGACCGAAAAGGCGAATATTTCTTGGCGGAACACTTGCAACTGCGTATATATCTGAACCATACGAATGCTTTGTACCCAGGGCACAACATTAATAAAAAACGAAAACAATTTCTATGGTGATATCTTGGTGATGGAGAAAAATTACACCATTTCCGCTAAAGGGGACCATGAGGCGATGCGAAGCCGGAGCACTTGCACGTTCGTGTTCCGTTGGCGTTCGTTGGGCATGCTACCGACATCGCGTCGTGGAACGCAAAGAGGAACGCTACGCGCGTCTTCCGTCTAGCCTGGACGTTAATTCTCACAGGGCGAGCGGGGAACGCGGTCGACAGCCGCGCGAGAGGAGGCGGTGTAGGAGAGTAGAGAGAGGGGGAGGGGACGCGCATGCGCTGGCGGTCATCGCGGCGTTGCGCAGGAGAGAATTTCGCCATGTCTAGCCCGCGTTTCAAAGAAGAGTGGAGAGGCGGAGAGGAGAGGGTAAGTGGAGAGGGTGAAATAATAATAATAATAATAATAATAATAATAATAATAATAATAATAATATCTGGGGTTTAACGTCCCAAAGCCAATATATGATTATGAGAGACGCCGTAGTGGAGGGCTCGGGAAATTTCGACCACCTGGGGTTCTTTAACGTGCACCTAAATCAAAGTACACGGGCGTCAGACATTTTCGCCTCCATCGAAAATGCAGCCGCCGCGGCCGGGATTCGATCCCGCGACCTTCGGGTCAGCAGCCGAGCGCCATAACCACTAGACCACCGTGGCGGGGCTGGAGAGGGTGAAAGGGGAGAGAGAAAGTGGAGAGGGGAGAAGGGGAGAGGAGAGAGGTGAAGTGGAGAGAAGGCGTGGTAAGGGGAAGTTGAGAGGAAGTGTGCGGAGAGGGTATGCGCATGCGCAGCAAGGGTGGTCACGCCGCACCCCACCACCACCACCACCACCTGTTTGAACACTGCTATAAGATGCTTCGCATCTAAAAGCCTCCTCTAGCACAACGCATGAAGCCGACATAGAAGATTGTACTAATCGGTAGAATTCCTACTTGGTATTAGCTTGATGCAAAATGCCCGTTTCAAAACGTCCCAGGATTCGCCGGCCATAGGGCCGTTCCGGTCGCTAGAGAGAAGATAAAAGGAGCCATGGCGATGCCGAGCGAAAACTACGCTCCAGGGAAAGCTGCAGCCCACAACGAAAATAGGCTTGCGCATCAATTAGACAACTCCTAAAGACGATCCTGCGTGGATTTCTTTTCTTAGGTTTTGACATGCGTTTCTCATAAACATATCGCGGTTTTGGGACGTAAGATTAAAACAAAAGCTGACAGGCCCCCTTATGCTTTCGCCCAGGACGACTCGAAGGCGAAATACCCTTTTTTCTTTTTCTCTTCAATCGATGCATAGAGTTTCTTACAATAATACCTAGAGGGGAATCTGGCGCTAGTGTCTACGCGGGCTCCTTGAGCGGTGCTTCAACCACCATGGGAATGATGGGAAGTACAGGCTTCGGATTTGCTTCGGATGGATTAGGTTCTTAAGATTCGCGACGCTCGTTTGCCGAGTGTAAAACAAAGCGATATGAAGTTATTTTCAATTCGAACTTGCTTTATTCTTTTGTACGTAAAACTTATTGCAAAAAGTTTGCGTGACCGTGAGATAGAACTGAAACCTGGACAAATTCAACCACCAGGGTATGCATTGCTCTGCAATTGTGTTCCAGATTTGGCATCACAATATAATGAATTATTTTCTTTACAACACTTGAAGCAAACGCGCTTATCTTTCCCTCGAAAGTACGCATTATGTATTTATGGAAATAACAGTACCATATTGAGTGAGAAACACTTAACGTATCATCTGCTGCGATGACCGATGCGTCTGTCCTAGTGGCCTGCCCCCAACGCATCTCTCGTTTTGTTGTGAAGTCGAGTCAGAGGAACGTGACGGTGCGTCTACTTAGCGTCGCCGTCGTTTTGCAGTCGATTTGAAAGAGTTTTGGCAAGTAGCGCTTATCCCAAAACGTGAACTCAATGCAATTTCCTCGACTGGCATGGGACGCTGCATCTATGCGCAGCGGTGAGTGCACGACGCTTTGCTAAAACTCCCAAATACAGCCTGTAAAGCTGCAAGGTGGCAGCAAAGCAAGAAACATAACGGTCTTCGGCCTCTTTGGACAACAAAGGCACTGCTTGAGTGCTTTGCAACGCACCCCACTGCCCACGCCTCGCAAAGAACGAAACTGGAACTGTAGAAAAAGATCCGTAGACGGTTCGCTAGCTAACGAAATCCAATCCGAAGCCTGTACTTCCCATCATTCCCATGGTGGTTGAACGATCGCAGCGCCAGTTTCCTCTCTAGGTTATTGTATGAAACTCTATGAATCGATGTATCGATCCTCCCCCCCCCCCCTCCCCCCCCCCCGTTCTGCGCCTAACGGGGTTTGCACTGCCTCCATGACTGGACGCACTTGAAGCTACCTGCAACTCGCCGATGTCATGTGATTACATGAGCATGTGACGTCACGCTATGTGTCGCAGAGATGACGTCACAAGACTTGGCGATTTGTGACTTCATTATGATATCATGCGGGGACGTCATCGCGCGGTGATGATTTTTCGCTTCACTTTTGTTGACGGCACCGACGCCGGCGGTCTATTTTCGCGCTTCATGAGCCATCTAAGGCTTTCGCCTTAAATGTATTATTATTAATATTGTTACGTTCTAACGGAAGTCAAGCGAAATGAGGTTCTAACGAATACTACGTAATCTACTGTCGCACAACTTTTATTATTGGTAAGCGATTCGTAATGCTATGCACCAAACCAACGCCTCCTCTGTTTTTTCAGTGCCAGGCAGATGGGCTCGACCCGGCCGTTCACGACCCTCTCCTCTCCACCTTTCCTACTCTCCCCCGTCGGCTAGCCTTCGCGCCTGCTTTGCGTTCATGGGGGAGAGCACCCTTTAAGGTGGTGCCTCACGACATATATAAGACGCGGTGGTTTTTTCTTCAGTTGTGTTCAGATCCAAGGGGCAGTGTCTTGCATCCCTCAGGATGCTACATTGGCCGTTACGTTGGCTCTCTGAGCTGTCTGAGAGACGCGGTGTTCTGAGATGGCGCGTCTTCGTTCGTGGCGCTATGCGGGCTACCAACGTGGACGCGTCACTGCGACGCTGCTGTATGCGCTCGCTTTAAAGGAGTCCTGACACAAAAATGTTCGCCCCGCGTTTTTTTGCTCCAATGTGTTGCTGGGGGCCTGTTAGTCATAACACGGCACATCGTTTGCTGCAGCGCGTGACAGATAATCAATTACAAGCTCGTCATTACCGACACAGCCTCAGTTTTGGTTTGACAGAGTTCCAAAAACGGCAAGCCGCCGGGTGCAACTATCACCACCTAGCGAGTGAAACGCTCGGTCACGTGAGCACACAGAACAGTGACGCATTTCCGCGCGGTCTGTCGTCGTCGGGCTCATCGTCGTGTGATGGTGACGATTTTCTTGCGGGGGGGATCGAAGGAATTTCTGACGTGGCGAATTTTATTTTTATTTTTTTTATTTATACAAGTACCTGCAGCGCCACGAGGGCATTATTGCAGGGGGGCAATTCAGGAAAAAATAGATACAATAGCAAAATATATGTAAATTCACATACAGACATGAAAATGTGAGCAAGCGATGGACTCCGCGTGAAAAATTGGCAACACATGCGAACGAAAAAAAAAAGTATCAGAAAAAGCAGGGAGACAGGTAATTAATATCTCACGGGAGATCAGCATGTAAAAACGATTGGAAAACGGATAATGTTTTACAATGAGATATACCCTTTGGAAGTCTGTTCCAGTACATGGAGGTGTGAGGAAAAAAAAGAACATTGAAACACATTCGTGCGGCAGCGCATTTCCAAAACCTTACATTCATGATCACTACGTGTAGAGATGAAGTGAGGGGGGGAAATGTACGAGTTTTCATTCACTCTTGTGAGATCAAAGTAAATTTGGAAAAAAAGTTCCAATTTAATGGTTAGGCGGCGTCGAGATAGGGTTTTCCAACCAAGGTTGTCTTTAATTAATGAAATGCTGCTTTTATAGGTGAAATTACCAGTGACAAACCTGGCTGCGCGATTCTGGATACGCTCAAGTTTATCAATAAGACATGAGATGTCGGGGTCCCATGCTGCGCATCCCTTCATGTTTGACCCGCTGGCGAAGAGCGATTCGTCGGGAAGCGCGTCCAAACAGAAATGGCGGCTACGACGTCATCGTAACTTGTACCGGCTGCAACGGTTACGTAGAGGAAGTTGGGGGGTCACCTCGGGTCACCTCCGAGGGTGTCAATGCACTAGGTGCGGCCTATAATGCTGGATCGCGCTCGCGAACTTCAAAATTCATAAAAATACCTTCCAAGCTTTATTCGCTGCCGATATTTTGCAGATGGTACACGCACGTACACGGGAATCGACCCAGCAGGCTATCTCGGCCGCGAAATTTTGTGTCAGTACCCCTTTAAATGTGCCACACGAGCGCTGCGAGCCGGCGACAGTATTTCTTCGAGCGACAAAGGAAGGAATATGAAAGCACAAATTGACAGACGCATGGTGTAGGAGAGGGACGGCGCTGTTATGACTGGCAGTCGGTGGCGACGCGCTGACCATGAGAATGGACGAGCGATGCGTTCTCACACTGCTAGAACACCTGCATCCATCCTAGAAAAGGAATTCCCGGGACGGCAAGCGATCGACAATGAGGAAGAATCTCGACTTAATAGAGGGACGACCAAGGTGGAGACGTTTTCACAATGGGCCACCTGGACTTGGATTGGTGTGCTGCCAAGACGACCTGACCTGTATGTTTTGACAGGAGTCGCCGCAGACCCTTTTCTGCCTTTCGGGGAAGAGTCCTAGGAACAAGCCCGAGGAACCTGTTGCCTTGCTTCCCCCACAAGCGTGCCGTCGACCGCCTGACCCTTGCTGTTTCAAGAGTGCAACGACCCCTCAGCAACAGTGAAATGGACTGTGCCATGGTGGGTGGGGCCGTGACTCGTGTGTGTGATTGGTGGTCATCAAGAAGGAGGAGCCAGCCTGAGGGGTTAAAACGACGGTGTTAAGTGAGAAATGGGGCTCTGAGCCCTCGGTAACAGGCTCATCCAATTCGCTCGTCGCTGAACTCTGACCTTGTCACGATGTAATTGAGTGTACGAAAAGTGCCAGTAAACTTGTTATTGTTTTCCCATCTTGCTAGCATCAATTCCTCAACCCAGAGAGTCGACTACGCTACGAAACGGAGTCCGGGTACGACGGTGCCCTATCGTAGTAACAACATGGTTGCCGAGAAGGGACGGATCTAAATACCGGTCGCAACAACTGGTTGCAGCGGTGGGATGGATCCAAACACCCAGACACAACAGCGCGTCTAGCGCAACTCTATGAGAACACGCTCAGACGCTCGTGCGACGCAAGCATTCGCACCCTTTACGTGGTGTCGCACCACGAACACTCCCTAAGTATAGTCGGTGACAACCTAAGAATAAAATAAGCTCCGCCCACGAGGCCGCATTGTTCATATTTTGCATGCCTCCGCGCTACAAACAAAGTAGTTCCTAAACAATGGCAATAATTTTCAATCATATAAGCCTTATTTTGCAATACTGCACTGATATTGAAATAAAGAAAGCAAAGCTAGATAAACTAAATTGTGAAGGCATGGAGTTCAGCGTCAGCATAACAATATATGTGCTGTTTAAATCGCACCCCCCGCTGCGTTTATCTCGGAGTCTATACGAAAAAGTAATGTACATCTCCAAGGCGATGTTTCTGAGCAGTACCTAATGTGGTATTAAAACAAAGAATGCCAGATTTAACATAAAACTTAAAATAAAGAAATCGTTATTTTAAGGTTTCAAAGAATAAAACATGGACATTAATCACGTTTATTAAGGTTGTTTGTAATTTTTTTTGCGAAACTCTCGCCGCCAGTTTTCTTCACTGTCTGCTGTAACTATGGCAACTGTGACTCAAAGCGAGGTGTGGCGAAGTGGTCTGAGATCGCCTTTGTGAATCTCGACTCTTTGTGTTCCCGTAAATGCCGCATTTGCGTCTCTAGTCGCCGTGCTTGTCATCGTGTTTGAGGAAAACGCCAAGGCTTCGATCATTTGACGTCTTCTTTCATCGAAATAAAAGCGTGTTGCACACATGGCGTGTAACTGTGGGGGTCATTGCTTGCGTTGCCGTTCACGCCAAGGAGGTGCACGCGGCTAAATAATTGGCATTGACTAATACTTTAAGTGGGATTATTTCTCGCTTCGACAACTTGCACTGGCACTGCCATTACCCCTTAAAGGGCCCCTCACCAGGCCAGATACCAAATTTTAGTCAGACGCTGGAAGTTGTTGTGTGCCGAATGAAGAGCAGTATGCCGCAAGAATTTTTCAGATCGGTTCATTACGAGCTGAGAAAAACAATAATTTGTAGCGGCGCGAAACCATGATGAGAGGAGGCGAGTTTCAAACCCTTGCCCCTCGCCCCGTGTAGCCTTCGCAAGCCAAATCTCTTCCCTGCCCTCTTCACTTGACACATACGCATGAACACGTCATGCGCATGCATGGTCGCGTGCGCATGACGTGCCCGAGCCAGCCCGAGCACGCGACCGGCGTTGCACGGCCGCTACATTTTTTTTTATGTAGCGGCCGGGGGCGTTTTGTCGGCGTTCTCTGTGGTGTACTGCCTGTTTCTGCGGTACGGGCATGACAGTTGAGACATTTCTACGGGCACGAGAGTGGCGGTGTTATGGTGGTGTCATGAGCCAATGCCGCATTAACGTTTACTTGGACGCGGTAGAATAAACGAGCATAATGAGTGCTCGAACGCGCCAGAACATTACTTTCGTTTCCAGGGCTGGCGTCTGCTCGATGCGCTAACCGCGGGGACACGAACGCATGGGAAGGGGAGGCACATTAGCCCCGCATCTCGCTGCATTCCACAAAAAAAAATGAAAAAGATGCACACATTCTTTTTGTGTGTCTCATTATTTCTCTCAAGTTTTATTAATCAATTCAAGCAACAAATTACTCAAACTACACATGTCGTGTCAAATAATTATCGCAGCGTCACGTGCTACTGTTGGCGACGTCAGAGCACGGTCGCCTACGTAGGGGAGCGACATCACAGCACTACTATCTACGCAGGGCCATTTTCTCATGTACGTCATCCCCTCATTCTCTAAGGCGCGCGCCCGCGAGAGGAAGGGCAAGCAGCGTTCGCCTTGAAATTTGACCCGTTTCCGCGGCGCGTAGCGTTGCGAATTTTGGCAGACGTGATCGTGAATGCCCAGTGTATGCATTGCGCTCGTTAGCTCAAAATTGTCAAACCTGGTGAGGGGCCCTTTAAGCCCTTGAACGTTCAAGCTTTTAGTTAATTTATTATTTATTTATTACATAACTGCGTCACCCCAGTGGGAATTACAGCAGGGGGGCCCACTTTTGCTAGAAGAGGGGCCCCTACCTTCTATATATGTGTGTACCTGTGCGAAGGTATATATATATATATATGTATATGTAGATTGTGACGAGGCTGTCATCGGTTGCCGTAAGACAAATAGGAAAATGATACACGCTTCTCAAAAGAGTCTATTTGTCAACGTTTCGATCGGAGACCGATCTTTATCAAGGGAAAATTTACGAGGCTTCGATGCGCTTTTATAGCATCGTCCTCCGTGCAGGTATAGCGACAAAAAAAAATAAATAAGAAAAAAAAAATGTAGAAATGAAAAATCAGGAGCCATAAGATGACAAATATACACTCGGACATATAAAAAGCACGTGCATCCTCGAAGAAAAAAAGAAAAACATATAGATAATCTCGGTGGTCGCAATCAGTAAGTACATTCCTCTCGTACATTGTCAGGCCCCAGCTCTCCTGCTCCCCCCTCCTCATTTGTTCGTGAAGCATAGTGAGGGGGTGAGGCTTCACAAGAAAGGATAAGCGCTTAAAAAAAGGGTCTATGCACTATAAGCTTCACGAGTTTAATATAACAAATTATCCCTGCGTAATACATGCACACAATACACGCGAAATGCTAAAAGACGCACGTTAGACAAAAAAACAAGGATTCCAAATATGATATCGTGAAGTATGATGCAACGCCATTAAACAAGCTTTTTTTTTCACTCAATAATAGTTTTTAGCGGCGTGACTTCAGTTACAATCACGATACATGCAATCGACGTGTCACAGCGAGCGCATCATTTCACGGTTTGTAGACAACGATTACCTCGCACGGCGTTTCTCGTTGCAAGGCGTTCGTGCATCGAACGCGATACTTACGCGACGGGCACTTCAACCTAACACATCATTCTGGGCCGGTGGAAATAAATTCCGTTGATACGACACAACTGCGCCAATAGGCACACGTCACATAATGACAAACGCATCAGATGACCACAATTATCTTCTTATAAATCACACACCACTACATATTCTCCACACCTGGTTTGTTTACTATCGCATGGTGTTGCGCAAACGGGTTATGTTGGTCGCTTTCTTTCTGTCACGCTTCGTCTGCACATACGTCACTCACATAGGCACAGAGCACGGCGCATATCACAATAGATCACCAATATCCCCACGTTGCGAGCTCCAAGTAACAGAAACACACGCGGACATGCGGCAACGCTAATGCCATGGCTTTTGCGGGCGGTAAATCGTACACAGAGGCGCACATTCAGACTTCACTTTCACCTCACTGCACACGAATGAACGCGACGATAATCGCCGATTTGGTGACCCTCAGGCGATATGCTTGATGTATCCGAGCGATGGAGGGAACACACGCCGTGCTGCAATTGACGCTGCCCAAACGACGGAACGCGCTAAAGCGTTGTAAAGACTCCGAGCTGCTGCCGCTTCGGTGCGCTGCAAACGGGGCACAGTCACAAGCTTCTACTGCATCGGATGACGACCGGCGAGGACGATGCTGGGTACGTGCGAATAACAGTAGGAAATAGCATCTTCTGGAAGAAACAAACACCGCAGGCAATTCGAAATGACGGATCTCGGTCTCGGTGCAGCGGTACCTCGCCTCTCGTCGCGAACGGCGCCATGTTGAATTATTCATTGGTTCGTCTTAACCGTTACGTCAATGTAAATATCGGCCGTAGTTGGACGCGCATAATACAAATGGACAGTGGTACATTTTACTTTTTATTCTTAGCTTGTCACCGACTATATATAATGTGGACCAGCGGTTCCCATCGAGAAGCGAGCGTTTGCACTGGCACTGGGAAAACAGAGGAGGCGTTGACCGAGTAATGGGAGAGCTAGAATTAGCTGTCCTCACGATGAGAACTCGTGGTACGTAATTGTCCATGGAGCTGAAAGCATTTACATGTTGCTGACAAAAGCTATCTCCATCTCTAAAGCCACTACTACTTCTCAGGGTACAGCGCTAATTTTATTCGCATTACCTGATTAGCACTGTCGGTTCACGCAACGCCAAACGAATGCTTATGAGGTACGTTATCCTTCATTTGCGTCCTTTATGTGAATATAACAAGAAATAAGTATTAAGCACCAGTACATATAAGTTTGAAAGAAGTCAATTCAAATGCGGCCAGGAAACCCATTTTGATCGAGTAGGCATTCTGGTGTTGACTCAACGGTCAGCTAGAACTGATCCAACGAGCTAAACGAATGGACCATGCCAGCGGCGCTTTGGAATAGGGGCACCAATCTGCCGGAGAAACTTCGTTTTATGGCGATATCAATGATATGGACACTGTCGACGGGTTGTGCCGTCGGCGTCGCCATCGCAGTCGCCGTAATGTTTTGAATAAAGTCCAAATAGATAACACCCCCCAGCGCATTGTATGTTCTGACCACGTGCAAAAGAGCGCGAGCGGGGGCGACGAACGCGGCTGAAGCAGAGATCAAAGTAACCGGCCAGTCTCCGTCCCTCGGAGGCTTGCTGTTGATTGCAGTTGAACCAGAGAGGAACCGCCCCGCCCACCTTGAAGGAACATGTAGGCACGCGGGGGTGGGGGGAGGGGGAGGTGTCAGTGGAGGACAAGCTGTGGAGTTTGATGGAAGGGCGCGGTCGCGATCGCTGGCGCACGCGCTATCTCGGCAGGCATGAGCGGAGGGATCGTATACCCTTCTACGTGCTGCGCTCTCAATGCGAAGAGACTACGCAACATTAGCTTCTCTCCCTGGAGCGGCCGTATTGTCTCACACCAAGGTTTCGTTAAGTTACGCGAGACTGGATTTGAAACATTTAGCTGCCAGCCGTAATTTGCTTGACATTACAGCGTGTTGCGATGGCGTTCATTTCTTTGCCCTTGCTGTGAAACTAATTTTTTCACTTCCATATTTTCTGCGGAGCATGAAGGTAGAAGCTGTCCTGTTTCTGTACAATTAAAGTTTTTATCAGAGGAGCAGTTTAAGCCGTCCGTTAGTTCGTGCATAGCGAAGAGAAAACTACTCATCATGAGCAAGTACGCACTCTCTTCATCCTCTTCTTCATCTACTTCTCCACTCCCAGAAAACAAGCGCCGGTTTATCAGACGTGGAATGCAATAACTGTGATTGGCGAGAGAACGAGTACAAAGGGAGAGAGAAAAAAAGAAAGAGATAATAAGAAAACGAAAGAGAAATGGGCAGCAAGACAGGGAAGAAACAGAGAAAAGAAACGGCAGAAAGTCAAAGCTTCAAGCGTGGAGAATTTGAACAAAGAACACTGTGTTTTGAGTGTATATGTGTCGTAAGGAAAGTGTAAATGAGTTGTGCTCGAACAATGAACTTTTGTAAAATGTAAATATAGGATGGGAGCTGCACATGCGTAACTGTCAAGCACTATCTGAAGATCCATGTTTCAATCTAGGATGGACTCCACTTACGGGTTAAAGCACTTTACACACCTTTGCTGCACGATGCGGGGTAGCATGAGGGTGGGACAAGGAGTACCTGCTCGGAGAACCAAAGTGTATCCTGCCTTGTCCATGAATTTCTGATGTTCCCAGAACACTGTCATTGAATCAGAGCTGGTCGTTTCCAGGGCCTGGTTTGGTACTTGTTTCGGAGGCTCTCGATGTGTTTCTTTTGCACAGCGATGGTGAAAAAGTCACAGTTTCGCCGCAACGGCGAAGCAAGGAATGCGTTAGCAACAAATTAGAATGTCACACGAAGAACGGCAAGCAGCTCAGTACTTGCAACGCGCCCCTCGAGCGCAAAGGACTGGCGAAAAAAACACACACAGGATGACCTCGAACTAACAACGGTCAAAGCTCGACACTTGCAGCGCACTGCTCAAACACAAGGAAGGACTCTCGAGAAGAACGCACACGTACACACAGGACGAGCGCGAACTAACTGTTGCGGCTGTTACTTTCTGTTTAAGCGGCGCGCTACAACCCAGCGTTCTCAGATTTCTTTTTCTTTAAAACTGCGGCGCGTCGAGTGTGCTGCGCGGTGGCGTTAGGCGCATCGTTTACTCGGCGTTCCACATCACTAATGGCTACAGAAAGGGTCACTTTTCGTGCGCGTCTAAAAAAAAAAATGTAGGAGCGTTGCTTTAAGCGCGCCCTTCGGGCAATCTCGCGGGTGATACTAGACACACTGAAGCACCTCCGGGCTCTGCTTGCAGTTTGCACTAAATGGCGTATATAAAAATCTCGAAGTTGTTATGCTAAACATCCGCAGGCCCATGGCCGAGCTGTTTAAGGCAGCGCGCTGCGGAGCGAGGGGTCGAAGGCTCGAATCCCAGTGGTGCGCTTCGAAAAATTTTTCCTAATTGTTGTTCTTTGTGGCATTTATTTATGTATGCATACATATACATATCCGGGGCATGACGGCGTCGACAGACGGTGCAGCGACGGCAAAAACTAGCCGAGAGTGTCCATATAACTGCTATCGCAATAAAAGTAGAGTAGGTAGAGTAGAGCCTTGTATCCATGGCACACACCCACGCTGGCCAAGAACCGGGTAGTTTTCATGAAAAGTCTTAAATTATGTTAGAGCGCCTTTGACGAACGCACGTCTTCTTCTTTGCTTGTACAATTCCTGTGGCACAGACTTCGTTTTCGTTGGACGTGGTAGTGGCGCTTGCCCGATTGCTGTGGCACGTACTCGCTCGCGCGGTAACGCTACCGACGGCGACGCCACTCAACGCTGGGACGGGCGCCTAAGAGCTGCAATTTAAAAGTAATAGTGATGTAATTTTATTATGTTCTGCCAGCTGTAATTCTCGATGTAGTGTCATTACTCTTTAGGAGTGATTTTACATTCTCAGAAAGGAGGCCACTTTCTCTCACGCCTTCGTTGAATTTCGGAATACTGGAATAACAGTTATCTCTATGGCAAGACGTTCATGTGACATGTTCCGTAATACGAGGAAAACGAGAAAATTCCATGCCAGCACGAATTTTGAAGATCGCGCTATCGGCCTCGACTCGACAAATTGCACGCAACGGGAAACGCTCAAATCGAGTAGGAAGCCGACGCGCAGGCGCAGCTTGAAATCAAAGTTCCAGGGAAGGCCGCCATCATAGAGTTTCCTAGAATAAATCTCACGCTTACGCCTCCCAAGACAAGATTGTGGGCCGATGTCTTCAAAAAATATACCTTTCCCACTATTTCTCTCCCTCAAAGGTGAATGAGAAGGTAATTGCAGCTCCTGAAAGGTAATGCATTTGTTGCGCATTTGACACTAGACCACGAGAGAATATTCTATATTTAGCTTTCTGTTTTCATGTAATTTCATGAAATTGAACTGAATCTATCTATCTATCTATCTATCTATCTATCTATCTATCTATCTATCTATCTATCTATCTATCTATCTATCTATCTATCTATCTATCTATCTATCTACATCTATCTATCTATCTATCTATCTATCTATCTATCTATCTATCTATCTATCTATCTATCTATCTATCTATCTATCTATCTATCTATCTATCTATCTATCTATCTATCTATCTATCTGGAACCAGGCCCCCTCGCTATACACATTGCTGTAATAAATATACACGAAGGGTCTTCCTTGGTAGTGATCCAACTGATGCATGAGGGTAGAGCGTTCTCGTAGTTTGGAGCTCCTTTACACAATGTTTTCGGGCGCAGTGGGTGTGCCGTCTTTCGTATTCTTTCAAGCGTTTGTCAGCGTCTGGAACGGCCCCATGGTAGGCGCATCTCCTGACCAGGTAAACAAATTTTCGCAAAGTGGGTATTTTTCACATGTGTGGAATCTGCCATGTCATCTTTACATACTGGCTTACAGCGCGATATCCTTACACCATGACGAAATTAAACGCGGCCTTGTCGAGGGAAGCATGTTACGAGCTTCAGATTTCGGCAGCGGCGGCTGTGCTATACGCGATATAATCGGTAATACCGATTATCACTTATTTGAGGAAGGGTCTGTAGTTGGCTTAATGGAAGGACGTGCTTTTCGAGAGCTCGTGAACGGCAGCGGCATAAACGAGAACGGGGCGCGTGGACGGTGTGGTCGCTTGTGTAGGACATTTACCGTGAATTGTGGATACGGACAGAAAGCGAAGGATAAGTGTTCGTTTTAAATTATGCATGAAATAGGCGAAATCGGCGACCAATGCAAGTTTAAAGGAAGTTTGTGCATTACATGCTCTTTGACGTGAGCTCACGCTGGTGCTGACATTGTCCACGTCTTTTATGAAGAAATAAGTGGCGAGGAGGAGCTAGCGCATGTATGAACGGTATAGTGACGGTGAAAGAAGAAACCACTCTTTCGTCTTTGAACTCGTCGTGGTTTAGGGGCCCTTTTAATGAAACACTGTATGCACTGTCTTTGGCAAACCAACGAAACGCACATTTTGCTCGTGATACCTAGTATTACTAAAGTAGTTAAACACCAGGCAATATTTTTCTTAGGAATTTACAACATCAACTTTGTACGCATGATGATCTTGGCTGTCGTCAGGGCCCCGATATTCCTGCTCATGCTTCTACTGCCTGAGACATTCGGGGTGGCACTTCCTGACACTGTAAACGATAATAAGCAGCTGAAATCAAGGTGAGATGAAGTTGGATAAGGGTTAATGAGGCTGCAACAGGGGCTAGTTAGTACGTCTTTATCTAGTAATACGCTGCCAGGTAGGACACAGATCGAGAGATAAACTGAGAGATAACACTTTTACGCATCACCCTGTTTTGTCTCTCCTTTGTTTTCCTTGGTCCGTGTGATACCTGACAGCCCATTTCATGATTGGAAGGGTTTTATCGATAAGGATTTTTTTATGTCACATCCGTGACGGAAATGATGTCAGTGAAGTTTTGGTGGACCCCGACATAACACACTCTCGCATTAAAAATGCTTGAAACCAGTCACGTCTGTGCATCTCTCCCGATTAAAGCGTTATGAATTGCAGTAATACAGAAAATAAGGCGGGTGCCACTTAGCAAAGTCATAAAACTGTATTTCTTGCGAAGTACAATACAACTGCTAAGTTTACGAAAGCGTTGACTTGATGGCTGGAAATGCTTAGCTGCGACGAATAAAGAAATGTCCGGATTAACGCCTTGTTTGGAGACGATTCTCATAGTCAACGGCAGGTGCTTATCATCGACCTGACTTGGAGACCTTCAGAAGGGAGAACAAGTGCTCGCGCAAGTAGGTCCTAACGTATCGCCGGGCCATGGTGGACCGCTAGCACGACCTGCATGTCGCGTGTTTGAGACCCCTGCCGTAGATCACCGCCTTCTTGTGCATTGTCTCTTTATATTTATGCCTTGTTTTTGTTCATGTTCTTGAGGTGTTCAGCTCACATGGGGCAATAATATACAATGCTATTTAACAGGGACGTGCGAGTAGCGAATTTTAGGAATCGATTCAATTACAAAACCAATACTATTCGAATAGCTTTCAAATAGTGAGGCAACAATTTTCATACAGACTTAAAAATACGCATTTATTTGAAATAAAATTACACCATCTCCCGCTAAAGGGGACCGTGAGGCGATGCGAAGCCGGAGCACTGCACGATCGCGTTCCGTTGGCGTTCGTTGGGCATGCTACCGACCTCGCGTCGTGGAACGCGAAGAGGGACGCTACGCGCGTCGCATCTTCCATCTAGCCTGGCCGTTAATTCTCACAGGGCGAGCGGGGAACGCGGTCGACAGGCGGGCGATAGGGGGGGCAGCGTAGGAGAGGTGAGAGAAGGGGAGGGGACGCGCATGCGCTCGAGCTCATCGTGGCGTTGCGCAGGAGAGAATTTCGGCATGTCTAGCCCGCGTTTCAGAGGAAGAGTGGAAAGGGGGAGGGGAGAGGGGGATGGGAGAGGGAAAGTGGGGAGGAGGTGCGGAGAGGGAAAGTGGAGAGGGGAAGGGGAGAGGGAAAATGGAGAGGGTGAGTGGAGAGGAGGTGTGTGGAGAAGGTATGCGCATGCGCAGTAAGGGTGGTCACGCCGCACACCACCACCACCGCCGGATTGAGCTCGACCTTAAGATACTTCGCATCTAAAACACTACGTTACCGTTACTTCCAACTGACAAAATGTGCAGCACAAGTGTCACCTGAGGTAAGCATCAGTGACAAGAGCCTTCTACATATTTTCTAACTGTAGGTTGAATACGGCATTTAATTCACTCTTTAAGGCGATACATTGTCACCCACTTCTTCAGTAAAATCGAGACAAAATTACAACGTTTCATGAGTCAGCATGAGGTATTTCATGATTGTGATAGTGAACTGAAATCAAACTCGCTTCGGCAGCACTATTGATGCAAGAACAGCTTCGTCCATTGATCAGTATAGCTACAATAGTCACTTCAAAGCTTGGGCTGCAAGCATGTTGGCAATTCAATATTTAAAACAAGAAAAATGATCTATCGCCATTCAATCTTTTGTTCCATTGGGGTTTTTACGACAATGCTAATCAATGTATTCTCAAAATAATCGGTATTTCGAATTTGCAGCATTTTGTTTCGAGTACTGAATCAAGTAGATAATAATCACCTCGTTATTCGAAATTACAGAATATTTTTACATCCCTACATTTTATAGGTGCACTTTAGATGAAACTGATTGCTTTCTAATGTAAGGTCAAGTATTCTAGATTTAGTTTATAAATAGCAACACCAGACTGGAGGTACAACTTGTATGCGCAGTAGTAAGAGATTTCTGATGGGTTTTTTTCAGCACAATTTGATAACAACATCGAAACAGATGTTTAACTGGAATGTCACGCAGGCATGTTGTTGTGGAACACAAATGTTTTCGTGCTCCACAAAATAACCCCTGAGTTGTTCCTTCAGGTACAGAGCAAGTATACGAGAAAATTTAATGCTGACTTGTCTGACTTATGTGTCATATCGGTTTAGTTGTGCCAGACATATGGGTGACACTAACCGTGGTCTGCATGAATTGATGCCACGAAGTGACGAGAAAGTAAATCATCCGTACCTTCGTTGCGCTAAACATGGCAATGTAATTTTTTTCGATGCATCTGGAAACAGCCGTACTATCAGGTAGGACTGAATTACACCAATGAAAGAAAGTATTTGCAAAGTCTTGAGAAGGACCTCTGTAAAGGCTGCAGAAGTTGCAGTGCACTGTCCTGCTTAGGATTTGGTTTACATGAATGCCTGCTTTATCACGTATACGGATAAATTTGCAATAAATGTATGCGAATGATCGTTCTGAATAGTATACGTGGAACAGTGCTACATACATACCTATACGGAATTACTGGAAATATGATCCAGGTACTAAATAGGTGGAACGCCACTGCGTACACAACTCAATGAAAAATAACTGAAACGCTGTTCCACACAGTTGAATTTTTTATAAGAGACACATGTTGCACGTATATAGGCGGAACCTTTTTGCAAAAAGTTCCTCTTACTAGCTGTAACTTATGGGGAACCAGATAGAGTGAAGTGTCGACTCTGTACAACCAACTAGCCCGTACTTTGGCTCTTTTAGCTAGGAGCTCACTCCTTTCACAAACACGGCTGCTGCAGCGAGCGAAGTGACCTTCGTGCGGCTTCAACACAAACTTCGCCGTGAAAGCACAACACGTACAACTGCCTCCCCCCCCCCCCCCCACGAAATACGCGCGCGAACCATTACAGCGCCCTTCGCTACATCTCGCGGGTGGTAATGAACATGCTGAAGCTCCTTGGAGCTCTGCATAGCACCAGTGGTAAATGGTGTACATAAATGGCCCGCCGTTAGTATGCTGGATGACTTATGGCGCGTGACAGAATTGTCTAACGCGACGCGCTGCGAAGCGGGGTGCCGCAGGTTCGAATCCCCGGTTGGGCTTCGGAAATTTTTCTTCTGATTTTTCGTTGTGGCTTTAATACATGCATGTATACATACATACATACATACATACGTACATACATACATACATACATATACGGAACATCACGGTGCAGGTAAAATCCTGCCGAGAGTGTCATAAAATTGCTATCGCAATAAAAGAATAGGCGCCCCCTACCCTCTGATGCGAACAACCGTATACATAACAATGGAGTTGTCGATCGCAGGAATATCTCCAGAGTCCGAGCAGCCTTTCTCAGAACTGGTTGTTTGGCCATCAAAGTTGCTCGTAGTTTGGGGGCATGTTTGCTGTATTTGGAGACGATCATTCCTTGGGAAACGTTAACAGCGCATAGAAGGTGTGGAAAGCGACAGGACAAATAGAGGCAAAGAGCGCTGACTTGGAACTGGTTTTATTCCGATAAAAAGTGCATTTATAAGGCAAGGTAGATGGCGCGAGACAAGAAAATAAAAGGTGCTCACATCGTGGCCACATCACCTGACATGCTTCGAGCGTACAGCTACCTATGCCAGGTAATCAAATTCTTGATCTGAAAGCATAATAGAGGGTGAACTAGCACACTATTCACCCAGCTTGTTTATCGACTCAGCTTCGATAATTTCCCGAGTTAGATGAACCTCCTCCTTTGGCGCAGTCCATCATTATGAAAAGGCAGTGGGATGCCAGGGGATGGACTTGGTTTGGCTAAGAGCCAGATGTATTGGTTGTCATCCAAAGAGGAGTGCTAGAGCCCAAGCGCGGCCACCACGTATGGAAGGACTCAGCCATGGAGTTTAATACTGTACGGCCTCAGCCAGTTGACACCTATTTGCTCCGCTGAAATGAGCCTGTGGTTCGAAATCCCAAGCCTGTAATTTCTTTGCTTCTCGTTTTACAGATTGGAATAGTTTGGTATTCTGAACTATAGCGTCTTTTTTTAGTATTTATTTAGTTCTTCTGTGTTTCGCTGAACAAATACCACTAAAAAGAACGGTGGTCGAGCATATCTTGTTATTTACCGAAAGGAACGACGCAGGACTACGGAATACACAAGAATGACCCAGTGCTGAGTCCTCGTGTTTTCTGTCATCATGCGTCGTTTCTGTGTTCGCAACCTCAACGTATGCACTCAATATGCGCATTTTTGTAATATATTTCACCTCTCGTTCTATAACATTCCAGGAACACTCCTCGTTCGGCAATCGTTCTTTAGAGTGTCAATATGGTGTCCCGCGATTTATGCGTTGTTTGTTTTTATATAATATGTTGTTTATCATTGGAGTAGCTATCACCACCAATTAGTATTCAAGAAAATAAATACCATCATTTATCAAAATGTAGCACGCATGTATTTTTCATCTTTATTCCACCTAACAAACAAACAGATGAAGTGAAATGAATTAGGATGAACTATAAACAACGTTCACGCCTTTTTGCCCGTCAAAACATCGATTAATCGATTAATCCATGAAAAATCTTTACCTATAGCGATCAATGGATTAATGGCCAAACCAGTGAATTATTAAAAGTTAATGGATTAAAATATTTAATAGACAATCTCTAGCCAAGGTGTGTGATACTGATACGGTTAATCTTAAGGTCGTGTTTTTCAAACAATTTCAGCAGTATATCCCAGATGGACCCTGCATCCCAACTTGGTCTGCATAGTCTCTGGAGAGCATGATGACAGATTGGAATACTGAACCTCCGCGACAAACAAAGGTCACACGGTCAGTCGTGCATTAGCTTAGGCCGACTGGAAGGCTAACGCCACATTTTTCTAGTGTTTCTCAGTTCATTGATTTGAATCCCCCCCCCCCCTGAAAGCTTTCTTCACCCATCGTGTTTTCGCACTGCTTACGGAATCGGCCCATCTCACAAAACGACGACGTCATGTGATGACGCCTTCACGTAACGGCGAAGTGACGTCATGATGACGGCACCAAATTTGACAGTCTGTGTCGTCATGTTGACGTTTATAGGGTGATAGCACCCAAACCAGGATGATTCTTTGCATCACTCAGGCTGACGCCGACGCTGGAAGTCACTTTTGGTGTTTGACGGGGCATCTAAGGCCCGTATTCACAAACGCATCTTATACTTTACTTATGACTTAAGTAGCCGATCGACGCTTAACGCGTTTCACAAACCAATCTTGTACTTAAGGTGAACTTAAATCGGCACTCAAGCGCCGGAAAGTAAAGCACAGCTACTAGCTACCTTAAGTGCCACTTTCGCTGTTTTCTCGTCAAACAAAATGGCCGACTACTACGGCAGTATCGCCGACTTCGGCAATTCTGCTGGCCCAGTGGAAGAAAGTACTCAGAATGAAGTGTATCGTTACGCGCCGCCGTTACGTCCAGTTCTCACGGGTCGGCAGGATTCCACAGAGACGTATAACGATGCGGTATTCCTACCACGGTATCTATTTCTTATGCGACCGGTGTTGCGCCTGTTGGAAACGCTGCCGCTGGGCACAGATGTCGATGGACGCGAGTAACCTCCTCCGCCACTGAATGGTGATGACGTGCGTGAAATATTTTAGGGGCGAAGCTCCTTAAGGCGGCACCCGTTCGTCCCTTGTAGTCGTAGTCGTAGTAGTCGTAGTGCGTAACCAGTCTTACGATTTGACCTCCAAGGTGGTGCCGGAGGAAGATTTTTCCTGTGCGTTGTTGAGCAATAAAAAATTTGCAGCGTGCGCGTTAACTAAAAGCCGAATTCTTCTATCTCTCATTCCCAATTAGCAGCCATTAGCATGTTCCAGTAGGAAACGTTAGTAGAAGTAGAAGTGTAAGTGTTAGCTAAAAGCCGACTTCTTCTGTCTCTCATTCCCATTAGCAGCCATTGTTTACCTCCAAGGTAGTGTCTGGTGAGATTTCTCCTGTGCGTGATTAAACAATAAAAATTTTGTTCAAAATGCCGTTGATTGATGAAATAAACCAACGAAAGACGCCAGATGTTTTGTAAAAGCAAAACGAAAGAACGCCAGATGTTTCTAAAGCAAAACGAAAAGACGCCAGATGCTTGACGAAAGACGCCAGATGTTTTTTAAAGCAATAGATTTCTAAACAATGAAAATTCACAGCCTACATGTAAAATTAAAGTGAGCTGCAAGTCGCCATAACTCTCATCGAACCTTTAGTATAAGCGCGCCGATCTCACGTCGGTGATGATGTACTGGGCAGAATTCACGGAAGATTCACGGTTTACCGATGAACCTCCGCAGCTTCGCCCACTCATCATCATTCACTCCGTGGATATGCTGTGATTTTTTTGACAGGTGAGGCTCTTCGCTTGATTAAGCGGCTTTCGTTGCGCGTCCGCAGCTCTGCAGACGCGGGCTTTCATCAATGTGGTTGGCAGCGCGCGTCCGTAGAGCTGGTGCGGGCGCCCAACCAAATCTATTAGCAGCATGCGTCCACATAATCAATGCCACCTAGAAAAAAAATTTCAGGCCTGCTCACTGCCGCCGTGACGTCACGCGTCTTGACCGAGCGAGCGAACGTGCGGGAGACAGTGAAGCCATTGCCACTATAGTCTCCTATGAAATGATAAAGCGTTCGCGGCTAGTTTTACATGCGTAACAGCTTTATTTTGCCTTTTGCATTGGCGCTGGCTTAAGGAATGTGTTACGCTTTAGAGTCTTTGGTGATTGGTCTGTAAGCGACTTATTATTGCATTAAAAATAAGAAAAGATTGTGCGCTGTCGAAAATGTGACCGATTTATAAATGCGAAGGTTGATGGCCCCGAAAAGTGACGAAATAAATAAGGCAAGTTTGATTCATACTTCATTCTTTATTTACCCACACACACACGCACACACGTCACACTGTCCATAAGATGCGCATGAAACTGTTCCTATTTATTTGGTAAACTGAGAAAAATTGTCGGCACTGCGTCCATAGGTCCAGAGTCAGCCGGGTAGCCCCCATAGGAAGCTACTACTGTCCTGCCGGTTCTTGTATCGGTGTACTTGGCAGTCGTCCTTACGTGTCTGGCTTGAAATCGAGCTCACACACCTGAAAACCATTTAAGAAAGCGGTTTATCACAGACTTTCCGCTCCACTGTGATACTTATTTGCTCAGTTACAAAACAACAAATTCTATGAGGTGTCTACAGGCATCCCAATTCGGCTGACTTGCAGCAATACACATTTCAAGAAAAAAAATTAGGCGAAGGTGCTGGCAAGACTGGCGCATAATTATAATACCACAGAAAGTGGTCGGTGCACCGGTCAGAAATACTACGTATACAAAACAGATGCACAACGCCATGCACCGCCACTGCTTAGCGTTTCTCAGTCAAAAGAAGCCCGCGGTGCTACGCGCAAATAGCGAAATGTTTACCGACCCTGAAGGAAACGCCTGTTCTGAGAATATAGTGCCACGTGCGTTTATTGCTCAATTTTTATGAGTTCGGGGTGCGAGCAGCGGAACGCAAAAGGCATCTCTCGCACCGCTTGTGAAGTCGCTTGATTGCAGCATGAAGGTGCGTCTACTTCGTTTCGCCGTCGTTTAGCAGCCCAGCTCACCGCGTCGCGGCAAGACGCGCTCGTCAAAAACGGCAAATCTATGCACTCTCTAGAGACGCTACATTATCGCGGGGGTGAGCGTCTGCGACGCTCAGCTAAATGTGCCTTATGTAAAGGCTTACGCTAACAAGTCAGAAGTGCACACGGCATTATTTTATCGAAAAAATTCGGCAGATCCCACGTACCGTGGAAATCGATGTTATGCGAAGCATGCGCGGGATGGTGACTGTGGTGTAATTTTTTACATTGAGCGAAACGTTACGGACTCACGCTAGAGAAATGTAGAAGTGGCATACGCACACTCATATGTTGAAGAGTCGCATATGTATTATATAACCAGTCGTTTACAGTTGCCTAACGATGCCAACAGCACCAGACGCGGTAAGCTGACATGTAGTGCTTATATTCTTCAATAATGCTTATATTCTTCAATAATGATAGCGCGAATCCGAACAGCACAAGGAAGAAACACAAGCAGAAGAAACACATATGCAGAGGACAGGCGTACTCGCAACGAAGCTTCATTCAGGAAAGTTTCAATGGACATACACACAGCCGAGTGGCACGCGTAGGCGCACTGCACGTACGTTACAGTCTCAGTTGCAGTTGTTACAGTTGCGTTACAGTTGTTATGCTTATACTTGTCCGTTGTGACGGAGAACGCACGCACGTTTCACGAACCTGTGTGTACGTGTAGAAGGGGTTCTGACAGGTCTTGAGAGGTCATCATCACCGGGGTTCAGTGAGCACCAGCAGTGGACCGGACTTGTTAATCGAGGTCCGTTCGTGATTGCGGTTATCAGGAGTCTAAGTGTAGTGAAATGCAGGTATAGCACCAGGTGGAAATCCTGGAGCTGGACCGGACTTACGATGAAATGATCTATTATGCCTATGTCCTGTGATTGCGTGGCAGCGAGGTTTCTTGATGCCCTCTCCATATTCAAGCCTTCTTTCACACAGATAAAGAGCTAAGTGTAGTGAAATGCGAGGTATAGCACAACTGGTGGAAATCCTGGAGACCTCTTACGATGAAATGATCTATTATGCCTAATGTCCTGTACAGAGGCCTGGCAGCGAGGTTCTTGATGCCCTCTCCATATTCAAGGAAGATTCTTTCACACAGTATAAAGAGCAGCGTTGTTGGGTCTCGAAAAATCATGACCCTCACCGGTTTTTGCGTAGACGACTGGTCCACGGAAGATTTATTGTACGAAGCAATGACTGAACGAGTGCATGGTTTTTGCGTAGTTGAGCGACGTCTTCCCGGGTGAACGAGTGCTGTCTTCAACTTCCTCACTATCCTTGCGTCCGTTGAGCCGCGGTGGTGTACGGGTGTTCTGTCTTCAACTTCCTCACTATCCTTGGTGCTCGGCTGCTAGCGGTTACGGTGCTCGGCTGCTAAGGTCGCAAGTTCGATCCCGGTCGCGGCGGTCGCATTTCGATGGAGGCAAAATGCTAGATGCCCTTGTACTGTGCGATCTCGGTGCATGGTAAAGAGTACAAGATGGTCAAAACTTCCGCAGCGCCTCGCTACGGCGTCTCTCATAATCATATCGTGGTTTTGGGAACCCCAACAATTATTATTATTATTATCACTTTCCTTGCGTGTCAATGTGTTTGTTCGCGGTTACTGTGTTAGTTGAGACTTTGTATCACCTGTGGCACATACCCGCATAACATGAACTCTGGTATGCGGGTATGTGCCACTGAGAGAAAGGGTTTCGTGACTGAGAGAAAGGGTTTCACGACGGTATTTTGCGTTATTCGCGACAGGTATTTTGCGTTATTCATGTCATGACCAGTGAATCGTATTCGTCATACACTGATCCCCTGCTGTGCCAACTTCGGTATACTACAAGTTATGGAGACGGCCAGGAGAGCGCCCAGACGTAGGCGGCTAGATAGATAGATAGATAGATAGATACGTAGATAGAAACGCCCAAAGTGCCTGAGGTTCGCTAAGAAATGCTTCGCATTTAATAACTGAACGTGTTAGAGGTGGTGCCTTTAAAACATCTGAAAAGCAAGTAGCATAGACTGCACATACCTTTGAATCACGGAGAGAATGCATATCGATGTCATCCCGATGAACGGCACGCTCTCATTTCTCTTTTTGGTCGCCTTGGGAGAATGAAACCACTGGAACCTTCGGTACATCGCCAATATCGGCAACACTTGGGCCCACAGCACTGCTCCATTGGGAGAGCTTGCAGGTGTACAACATTCCGTGAACGAAGCACATCACATCACCACGCAGCACTTCACAAACGCAGACCACGGTCTTCAAGCAGACGCCAAAAGAAACACCAGTATACCACGGCAGGCTTCGCCAGGCTTAGCAATCCTGCTCTCTCGAACGGCGTGAGCATGCATGCGCACGTCTACTCAGCAGGAGACGAGGGTCAAAAATGACTGACGTCAGAGGCCATGCCCGGAGTAGTGAGCAGGCCTGAAAATATTCTAGAGGGCGCTGACATAATTGCTTCGGACGCCCAACGAAACTATACAAAGCAAGCGAAAAACTCACGCTGTCAAAAATGTGTTCTTTTTTATTACTGTTGGCTCATCCTGTTAGGGCACGCTAGCCTCATCAGAATAAATTGGAACGCCATGTGGACGCTGACATAATTAAGAAGTTAGCGAGATATACATACATTTAGAAGTAGAAGAAGAATGCAAGGAGCGAAATTCACGCAAGATGACAAAAGAGCCGCTCATATAGGACGCAATATCCACACAGTAGCAAAACATCTGTAGATGACACGATAACCGTGAGTTGTGACGGTCACTTTATAGCGACGGCCGCTGAGCGGTGGCTGTGTGTGTGGCCAGCCGAAGGATGAAAAAACCGACAGACAAAAAGAAATATTTATTCCGTTTCTTACGAAATGTACCTTATAACTACTGAAACATTTACGTCCGGTGTTGCGCTAAATTATTGTCGTTTTTGTGCTTAATGTAGTGAATTGAAGTATGAAATATTCTATAGCCTCGTTCTCAGGAGACTTATTTAAACAGAAAAGTGGTACTTCATAAGTGAGCCTGAAGTGCAGTTTGTGAAACTTTCCCCACAAACTTAACTTAAACTTATACTTCCTCATACTTTCCTCAGTGCCCTTTTCGCGATGGCTTCGTGATACGAAGTACCACTTTCGTGTTTTTCTGTAAAACAAAATTGTCGACTACTACGGTAGTGTGGCTGACTTCGCCGATTTTGCTGACCGTGTAGAAGCAGTTTCACAGGATGAAGCATACCGTTATGCGCCGCCGTTACGCCCAGTTCTGAGGGATCGCCATAATCCCATGGAGGCGTACAACGACACGGAATTTCTCTGCCGGTACCGATTTTCCAAGCAAGCGGTGATACGCCTCATGGAAATGCTGCCGCTGCATCCAAGAGACAGCGAACGCGGCCACCACATTCCGCCCCTCCTCCAGCTCCTCATCGCGCTGCGATTCTACGGCGCTGGAACCTTTCAAGTAGTTACCGGGGACCTTGTGAATGTGTCGCAAGCAAGCGTATCACGCATCAACGAACGCATGTCAAGAATGATAGCCGACACATTGTTCCCTCAGCTTGTGAAATTGCCCAACGCCACTGAAGCGGCCGTGGTAATGATGGAGTTTTATGCCATTGCCGGTTTCCCTGGTGTAAGTGGGTGCATAGACTGCACTCATGTGCCCATGAAAACTCCTGGTGGCGAAGACGCAGAGGTCTTTCGGAATCGAAAGGGGTACTTCTCAATCAATGTCCAGGTATGTTTACAACACTGCCATTGATATAAATAACAAATATGCGAATGCTCGATCGATTATGTTTTCATAACTAGCAGTGTAACATTGTATTCACAACATGAGTTGTACTAGGTTTCAGGAGCATTCTGGGCTGCTTAACAATGAAAAAAGTTGTCTTGTGTTGCAGGCAATCACAGGCCCTCAACTTCAATTTTTTTATTTGGTGGCCAGCTGGCCGGGCTCAGCTCACGACAGCAGGATACTCGACAACAGTTTTGCCAGAGTGCAATATGAGAGAGGAATTGTACCTGGTTTCTACTTGGCGACAAGAGGTATCCCTGCAGGTCCTATCTCATGACTCCATTTAGGGACGGAGGCACGAAAGGCAGCCCTCAGCACATGTGAGCTGGAGTTGCATCAATACTATCGCGTGTACGAAAGAATGCCTAAAATAAAAAAAGTGCTTTCTTTAGGTACAACAGGTCCCTGTCAAGGACTCGCTGCAGTGTCGAGAGGACGTTCGGTGTGTGGAAGAGACGCTTTCCGTGCCTCGACATGACGCTTCAGATAAAAACAACTTCTGTTCCTATCGTCATTACAGCTTGTGCCGCACTGCATAATTTCGGCCACCTCCTAAGAGAACCCGTACTAGAGCACTGCACGGGCCGTGATTTTCGGCCCGGGCCCGGCCCGGGCCCGGAACTCGTTCAAGTTTACCCGCCCGAGCCCGGCCCGGTGATTCAATGCGCGACCCGGGCCCGGCCCGAACCCGAGAAAAAATTTCGCCTACCCGGCCCGGCCCGGCCCGACGGCAGATCAGGCCCGACAGAGGCCCGATCCAATAAAATAGGTGGTGTTGCCAGAACATAGAATATAGAGCAAAGTGTTAAGTAGCAAATATCTAAGCTTTCATGGCGAATGTTTGGCTAACAGTTCTAATTTAACCTACGGTAATATGGTGTAAAAGGGGGCTCACAGTGGAAACAGTTGAGTGGACATACTGGGGACAATGAATCTTTGCTCGACAATGGTATACTATAGCTGTTTTTTTTGTTGTTTTTTGCAAATGCAATGGGGATCATCAAGAGCGTTTTGTAGCAGATATTGCAGCAAGGAAAGTGATTTGTAGCATGAGTTCAGTTTCGATAGGAAGTGCAATAAAAACAGAGAAGACAGAGAACAGAACGCTCGCTTCAATTTGTTTTTATTGCGCTCTTTATTGAAACTTAAAACATGCTCCAACGACAAATGCAATCGTGCACCCGGCTTCTGGATATGTAACACCTGTCTTCAGCATTGTAGCGCCTTGCCACAGCAAGATAGAGGAAGAAAGCCAAGTTTATTACCTTGTTGTAAATACACTAATCTAGATAAAAATTATAACGAACCGTGTGCACCACATGTCCTTTTAGAAATACGTATAGGCAGCCGCAAGGAAAAAAAAAGTATTTGTGGTGGAATTCCTTTCATATATCACACCACTGCTTCTATATACAGTCCATAAATCTTTTGTGGCATATTTTATAGCTTATTTCTTCACGTGTTATTGTGCAAAAAATCAAGTTATCTAGAGATTCCGGCTTAAGCAAGCCATACACCGTTGCATCACATATCCTGCCACGCTGAAGTTTCTCGCACTGCATACGCTTGCCTCAGGGGTGCACATCTGCCTTGCGAATTGTGAAGGTGTCGGCAGTCGTTGTTCTTAACTTCCTCCACTGGAGCAAATTTGCGATGTCATTGTGGACCTCTGCAGAATGAACGTAGATGTGCATTTCTACAGTTCCCGAACATCGTGTCACTATTCAGTACCACCTATAAAGCTCCTCTTTGAGGGCTTCTCCTGGCAGTTTTTAGCAGTGTATGTTATGCACGACTTGCACCGCGCTCTTTTTTTTCTATGTCATAATGCTCTATGCCTTCCTAACGATGTTGTACTCAGGGGCGTAGCCAGAAATTTTTTTCGGGGTGGGGTGGGGGGCTTCAACCATACTTTATGTATGTTCGTTCGTGCGTTTGTGTGTTTGTGCGTGTATATATACGCAAGCAAAAGTGAAAATTTTCGGGAGGGGGGGGGTTGAACCCTCCCCCCCCCTGGCTACGCCCCTGGTTGTACAGGTAGAAGGTGATCACTAGAATACGCGGCTAGTATTGGCAGGAGGTGGACGAAGCTATTTCGATCTATTTTCGGTGTTCGTTACAGTTTGGTAATAAAGACTTGAATAAGCTTCTCGGCGCTTACTGATTGGATGCATATGTTTCGAGGTAAAGGGACATCACCCGGCACGGAATTCGTAATTGCCTTTTTTCAAGCGTGATACTTCGTCGCGCAAGTATATCTTGCCTGACGCCTTATGCTGTTTGAACCTATGCTATTCCTGCACATTCCAAAGGTGTTGCGGCAGTATCATGTCGCTCTCACACTGTACCTGTATAGCGAAGGGGACCCAAACACGCGGCCAGTGGGCCTCTCCCTAGAGGCCCGCGGCCCGCGCATGACTGTCTTCGCCCCATTTTTTATTTCCTTGGTAAGTATGTTTTTAAAGGGGTACTGACACGAATATTTTCAGTTGTCGTTTTTTTGCGTCAAATGAAAGTTCAAGCACTGAAGAGCCTAGAAAATGTAGTGCTAAGCGCGAGTGCGCCCTGAAAAATTAATTACAGTATGTTTTTAAAAGCTAGTTTCGGTTCCTACTGTACGCTGACGTCACAACACGGTATGAGCTTCTCGTCACATGCTCACGCAATATATAGTGACGTTTCCATGGCCGCACCGCACCGTGGCTCTGTTGGTGACGCACAAGCGGCCATTTTGTAAGTTTTGATGACGCACAAGCGGCCATCTCGGATGTTTTGGTACCTAACGTCATCACAATTAGCCAGACTGCTGCATGAAGTCACCAGAATTTCTACTGTAGCCTGACGTCAAGCTGTTGTCGATGTCAGTAGGTGCTCCATGGAAAAATTGACTTTAATATCAAAATAAAATATCTTATCACCATTTTCTGAGCTTCACACTTGCTCAGAGCAGTCTCTGCACACAGCAGAATTGTATGGCAGAGTAAACTCGCCTTCTAAAAATGGTGTCAATACCCTTTAAAGGCCAACTCCGGCGATTTTTCGAGTTCGATGGATCTCAATGAAATTCGCTGGGTACGTTCCGTTGCACGTTTCCGTCATTTATGCCAAATTACAGGCTTGAGACATGTGCAGATTGTTTGCAAATGAATTTTAAAGCGTTGCTGTCATGAGGCATCCCCTGCGGCTACAATGTGTTGATACCTAACCGTGAAATAAAACTCTATAATTCAAAATCGGCGTCCAGATTGTAGTAATGTTCGAGATAGGTATCGATATGTTGTTGGAATCCTGTCGCTAAATACCGTTCACAAACGACCCATCTGTGATATATCGAAAAGCTCTTCTTTTAAATGGCAACGTTAGCTATACGACCTAGCCTCTCCCCACATTAGCATTTTGGATATGATAACGAATGCAAATAAAACACAGAATAACGACATGTTAACTGTATAAGCGCCTGGTATATCTACTTTTAGTTCACCCGTTTAAGTTAAATTAAGTAGTCCCATAAGCAAGGAGCAAAACAAGTTCAGTACTTGTCTCTAATAAAATTTCTCCAAATAGCTTTCCCCACATAAAAAAAGCGTTTTTTCGAGAGAAAATGTGAAACATATAATTATGCACAACGTATTTGGAACAAACTTGAAGGGGCACTAGAAAGAAAAACAACTTTTCTATTATCAGTAAATTACTATTTTGCAATTTCTAAATCACCACGCTCGCCGGGACAAGACTCTTCGTAAGTGAGAAAACGCGCAAAAAGATAAATGCGGGTGGCGACGCCCCCTTGAAATTCGCGCAGCAGACGCCATGACATCTTAGATTCCGACGGCGCCTAATGAGGCCTACGTAGCTCCTAATCACTAAAAATGAGGTACATTGACCTTTGAGGGGGCCATAGACTTAACATACCGAGTGTCAGCAAATTTTGTAGAGCCAATATCCCCGAAATACGACAACTACAGTTTGAAATCCGTGACGTCATGCTCGGAGTTTCGGCGCGAAACTTAAAAATGGAATTTTGACCTTCATTTTCTCGTCTGATAATAAATTTATGATGGCGAAGTGAATGACATTCGAGTTCTTAGAGTACACTTTATCAGTCTAAAACGATTCAGTGCTTCACTACAGTGTCCATTTAAGAGCCGAACAAAGTCCAAGCCCGGCCCGACCCGAGCCCGCCACCTCAAACCCGGGCCCGGCCCTAAGCCCGGAGCTTCAGGCCCGAGCCCGGCCCGGGCCCGTGAGCTTCAGGCCCGAGCCCGGCCCGGGCCCGTCGTGAAAGCTACTTTACCCGGCCCGGCCCGGCCCACGGGCCGGGCCGGGCCCGGGTTTCCGGGTAGGCCCGAGCCCGTGCAGTGCTCTAACCCGTACCACCTCCACCACAAAGCCCCGGAATTCATGCGAACGGTTCGGCTGCTTCTACCTCATCTGTTCCACCACCACCACCACCAGCCATGCCGCCTGTGCCAGACACAGCAAGTGGTTTCAGAATGAGGGAGCGCATAGTGACACGGTATTTCACTTGAACGAAATGACACGAGATCACTGACATGTTACTTTATTCATACTGTTTTTTTTAGTACATCCAACTGCAGTTTTAGCATTTCCGCCTTTAATTTCTGATTGTATATTTTCAGTCGACAAAGCTCCAATTTCTCAGTGTGCAGTGCTTTCTTCTGTTTGTGCTCAATGCGCATAAATTTCAATCTTCATAAATGTTCTTTCTTTTTTCGCTGACGCTCCTCTTTGATGGCATCCAAGCGGGCACCCAGTTCAGTAGAGACCGCCGTTTGCCTTTGGATGCGGCTAGTTGAGCGTTTAGAAGGAAGCGCAGCGGCACTAGAAGTCGACGCTGCAGCGGCGCTGGCAGGTGTTGTTGGTGGTGCGGCTGCAGCCTCTGGTGGGCTCTTTGAAGTGTCCGGTGCTTGGCCATGGGCGAGTGCAGTTCCCGTTGAGGCGTCTGCAAGCGGACTGCTGATGTCGTCCCATGACCAAGGATCCGTAGGTTCGTCGTAGTTGTCACAACCTGCAGAAACAGTTGAAATGAGCACAGTGCCACGTGAATACTGCTTAGCTACACGAAAAGTGTCGGAATGTTCTGAACACCTTGCTGATTATGCACACTATGCAGCTGTGTTGTGTGAATTATAGCCATTCCATTTTTATGAATGGCCCGCACTGCAACCTGTTAATGTGTCCAGTGTTCAAGCTTTCACGTTCCCTTGTTCATTCCTCACTCAGACATACTCCATTACGTCAGCCGCTAAAGAGTGACAGCATCGAGAGAGAGCGAGAGAGAGAATATAGGGATAGAAAGGCAGGGGAGTCAACCAGATTGGCAGCGTCGAGGTCTGACAAACTATTGGGAAGACAACTGAAATACTCAACGCTGTATATGTGTGCGTCATTATTCCAACGTAATAAACGATGGACATTTTTGTTACAGCCAATTCAGCAAAACAAACATAAAAGATGGGCAATGAAAAGAAAATACGAGAAAGTGTTACAACCGGACTCTTCCACAGGCCTGTCTTGGGTCGCTGACAGCAGAGCAGCGACAGCCGGTGTGCACTGCGCTTTCGAAGACTCCGATTCCCCTGGCACAGCATCATGTCGGCTGCGGTCGCTGTCGCAGGGATTGGGCAGCCGAACGGCCATGTGCGACGCGATGTCGCCAACACGCTGCAAATCATCTGTCCATTGGCTTGGCGGTGGTGTTCCACCGCCTAAAATCGCAAAGAACCAAAGAAAAGGGTGCATGTTGGCTAAAAATGAGTCTCCCAAAGGACGTTTCTTTTCTAAAAGCACGTCGTAATCAGCAAACGTTGAACAATCGCGCAAAACGCACAGAGCAAATGTGCAAACGCAGCGATGCATGCCATGCTCAGCGGATTAAACACCGTAATTAGAGCTCTTTGCTGTACCAAGTGCAAGTGTAAATAAACGCGGTCGCGACTGTAGACGCTGCGACAAAATTACGGCGCGCCAACTCTATAGCTATTTTGATGCGTTTCACTACGGCACTACGGCGAGACGTGACTGATGCGCTGGCGTCCCTTCTAATTGCCTAATAATACGAGTGCGTCTCTCAAGCCGGGCCGTGGTTCAGGTTATCGAGGGCAATTGCACGCTGTAAATTCACACATGCAGGATATGTCGCCAGTATTATGGCAATTTCAGCCAAAGTAATGCTTACCGGTTGCAAAGCGTTCGCGCATGTCCTCAGCGCTCGTCCTCCGCCACTTGTCCTTCATATTCTCCCAGCATTTCTTCAGCTGAGTCCATGTTCGCGGCGTGACGTTGTGGCGGCAGTTGAACTCATCTTTTATCTTCTTCCAAGAGTCCCGCTTCTTACTCATGGACGCCGCATCCGTCCTCTTGTTCTCGACGACGCTGCGGTGACGCGAGAGCAGGTCCAGAAGCAAGGTGCCCTCTTCCTCGGAAAAGATTTTCTTCTTCTCCATCGTCGGGAGGAGTAAAAACAACGATTGCGCCCACCCCGTAAAAGCAGCACAGGAACACTGTAAGTCACGTCACGTAACAAACGCGACGAACCTATCTGCACGGCAGGAGGTAACGACGACCGTGGTGTTGGCCTCGAGATCTTGGAGTGGCGCCCTCTCGCGTGTGACGTCAGAGCGGGGGCTCCGCTCTCAACCGCGTGCAGCAGCCGCTCCTCCTGTATGCGGATCGTCTGCTTCAGGCGGGAACATTGTCGAACGAACAGCCTCGCGACGGTCAACTAACGCCTGCAACGAATGTTTTCGAGTGTAATCTTGCACTTGTTTTAGTTGCGGCCCAATCGTCAGGGCCAAGAAATCCCCCGGATGGTCGACGATTGCGCCGACGCCACCGGCCGCATTGCTGGTTAGAAAGTGAAACTATGTGTGAGTGTTCTCGCTCGTTATATTGTTTCCGCCGTACGATACTAATTAGTTTGGGTGGTGCTTTCGATATTTCTGTAAGCGTGCCCTTCTCCAGCATCTACAAGTATATAGACAAAGCTTGTGAAAGGTAGCGGTGCCTCATCGAGGGTGAGGCAGTGTACGACGCAGGCCACGTTGTTGAATGCGCGGTGGAGGCCGTCAACGGAGATCGCATCACCGCCGCTGCTTTCGTCCTGCAAACAAGTGCGCAAGTGCCGCCTTGTTGCACACCCCCCTGCCGATGCCCATGATCGCAGTTTGTCCCGTAATGTTGGTTCAGTGAGAACGATATTACGTTGTAGTTCCTATTAATACCGCACAGGGCCGTCGCATGGGTATTAGAATATAACAAATAGTTAATCGCTGATTATACCACGCACAGGGCCACAGAGATTAACGTCGCAAAGGCAAGCTGGGTCCAGTTTCACGCCACGCAGCCTAACGAAAAGCTTAAAGAGCTCCGCTTTTAAAAAAGCGTCTGCACTGCCTCAGGGGAGAACGTTTAGAGAATGTGCACTAAACAGCGGCGACAGGTTTCGCTTATGACATTATGATAAGCAGTCCGCTAGGCGCGCGTTTGCCTTCATAAGTAAAATACGTATGTACGCCATCCAAATGCAGCCGTAATCTCAGATATCCTGCGCCGCTCAGCTGAGCTCACGAGGCGCGCTTTCCTGCGAGGCGATTCGGAGGCCGCGCCGTCGGCTCTTTGTCTAGGGGCCTTCGCGGCAGGTTGTGGGACGGCACCACACCTGGTGTAAGTCGCCTATGCTTATAGCCTGCGTGCCATAAACGCCTTAAGTATTGGCGGGGCGCTTAAACACGGTCACAAGCTTACCTAAGAGTCGCGCGTATGGTGGGCAGCAGAAGTCACTGTCCGCGAAGTGCTTGCTGCACACGGTCGATGAAGGCGTGGAGCGCTTTCCCATTCTGAGCGTGCGATGCACTTCTTCAGCTTTGGGTCCTTAGGGTAGTTGTGAAAGCTAACGCCTTTTTCACGAGCGGACGAAGTACACTGAGGCACAGAGCAGTACTTCACCATTGCGCAGCACTCGCCGCGGCGACATGCGGCCGCAGTTCTAAAAAACAAAGAGTTGTAGTTCTAAATCAACGTTAAAAGCAGTCCAACGGTTGTTCAAACAGCGTCAGTAGCCACCATACGCAAGATAACCAATTGAACAGCTTTTTTGTTGAGATTTACCACAACGGTGGTTTCAACACGGCGCTGGGCCTACGTAGCAGACGAAAGCGCGCGAATCCCCGCTCTGATGTCATACAGGCGCCGTCCGCAGCGCCGCCATCGGTCGCACACCAGGCCAATGCCCGATGGTAAACCGATGGCGACTACAGGACAATGTGGCCAGACGAGTTCTAACAAAGCACTAACAAGGCAAAATATTTCGTTCTTTCACTCAAAACCATGTGCATGAGATCGTCGCAACATATCTTTCCACTTAATTTTCAACTACAGGTTATTATTCTGGAATTAAAAACATCTCACACGTCAGTTATTCGCGCAGCCTCGACACCAGGCGGCATATTTGTCCCGAAAAGTGCTACTTTGGAACGTAATACTTAAGTGTCGATCACGAAATACTTTCGTGCAACTTTCCTTATACTTGTACTTTCCTCAAACTTACTGTCCCTCCACTTAAGTTTTGTTTGTGAATACGGGCCTAAGGCTTTCGCCTTCAAAAACATCTTCAAAGAACAAATACTTGAAATACGCGGGATATCTGAACGTTCCACAGACACTCTAGACTTGTGTGTTTATTCGACAGAGGGATGGACGGATAGTTTCGTAAAACGTTTCGTAAAACGAGGGTCGCGATAAAGAAATAAGTGTACAAATTGAAATAAATGATCTAGGAGGCACTTGGTTTCGAACAAAGCCCGGCGCGCAGTGAAGACATATGTCTTAACCACAGGCCTACACTCCCACGCTTGAAGAATGTGAGTACATCTGAACCACGCGGATTACTCTAATCCACGGCGCCAAACAAATGTAAGAGGAGATCATTTTTACAGCCGAGCTGCTTTGGAGGAGGTTTGCCGTGTGTCGTAGATAGAAAGTTGTCATCATGAACCACCACGCGTTCAGTGACGGGCCAAGCGTTGTGTACGAAGTGAAGTGTGGGATTGGGCTAGCTGCTATTCCATTATTAAATTGCTCAGAACAAAAATTTAGACAAAGTACAGATAGAAAAGACGAGGACCTGCGCTGGTCCTCGTCTCTTCTATGTGTACTGTGTCTAAATGTTTGCGCTGAGCAGTTTAATAACATTCTGTACGAATGGGTATCAAGAAAATCTGAAACGTGCCAACCAGTTCTGCTGGGACCCAGCCTTGCGCGGCTTTGTGCAAGCTCTGCTAATTTTCTTAGGATGGTTTCATGAAATTTCGTGGTGGCGCATAAAAAACACCCTCTAACGCAACTTATGAAGCATCTAAGATTTCGCACTTCGGTAAAAGTCCTATACATGGCGAATATTTGATGCGAAACGCGCGTTTCGGGGGTCGCGAGGTGCGCCGGCCATGGGGCCGTTTCGCAGCCTGAAGAACGCCTCAACAAAGGTGAAAGGCGTCGCGCCGACGCCGCCAGAAAAGAACGTTCCAGGCACGGATACAACCCACAGGAAAACACTCAGAACACTTAGAAATCACTTAGAAAAAAAATACCAAAGGCGACTGCGCGTGGATTTCATTTCTGGGTTCTAACGTGCGCCTCTCTTCATCATGTTTTGGTTCTGGGACGTAAAACAACCAAAGCTTTTGCTACGTTTTCACCGAATACATACTGTGTATACGTGGTGCTGTGCAATGCACTACAGAGGAGTCGGGACAGAAACTACTGGTATTTGTCGTTGGAGCCAAGTGCATGTAAACGTTGCTAGCTTAAGCTATCTATAAAGCCACCATCATTTCTCTGGGTACTGCGCTAAGCTTCTTAAAAGTAGCTGATTAGCATTGTTGGTTCCCTAAACGCTAGACAAGTAGTTTTAGGACGCCCTGCCCTTCATTTGCATCCTTTATGCACGTATGACGAAAAAGCAATTATTAAGCTACAGTACCTATAATTTTGCATGAAATCAATTAGAAAGGGGCTAAGCTGACAATTCAATTTTGAATCGGTGACAATTTTTATGTCGCCTCAACAAGAAAACTGCGTCTCTTCACCACCGTCCGTCCGCCCCTCTCCCATGTTAGACGTATTAGTGTTTGAAATATGGTACAAAATCGGAATTTCTTGGTGGAGCCGGGTATCAAGCCTGAAGCTCATAAGCCGAATGTGTTGCTGACTCGGCTAAATACGCACACTTTTAACTGTAGATATACCTCGAACGTAAGACTGAGTTGTACCGGCGGCACAAAACAAACGTAAAAGGAGACTACCTTCAGTGAAGGCTTCATTAGGTTTTGTGGTAATGAAATGAAAGCTCTCGCTAGGGCAAGACGTGAAGGAGACCGGAAGCGCAAAAATTTAATGCCAAACACGCATTTTGGTGATGGCGGGATTGGCCTGCCTTGGGCCGTTCCAGACACCGACGAACGCTAGAATCAAGAAGAAAGACGCGTTGCCCACGCTACTTGCAAACGACGTTCCAGGAAAGGCCGCCATGATAGCTTTCCTTAAAGGGCCCCTCACCAGGTTTGACAATTTTGAGCCGACGAGCGCAATGCATGGACTAGGCGTTCACGATTACGTCTGCCAAAATTTGCAACGCTGCGCGCCGCGTAAATGGGTCAAATTTCAAGCTGAACGCTGCTTGCCCTTCTTCTCGCGTCCACGCGCCCAGAGAATGAGGGGATGACGTACATGAGAGAATGGCCCTGCGTAGATAGTAGTGCTGTGACGTCGCTCCTCTACGTAGACGACTGTGCTCTGACGTCGCCAACAGTAGCACGTGACACTGCGATAATTATTTGACACGACGCGTAATTTTTGTAATTTGTTGCTTGAATGGATGAATAAAACTTGAGAGCGATAATAAAACACACAAACGGAATGTGTGCATTTTCTTTTTACATTTTTACTGCGAATCGCAGCGAGATTCGAGACTAATCTACCTCCGTTTCGCACGCGTTCGTGTTCTCGCGCTTTGCGCATCGTGCAGACGCCACCCTTTACAACGAAACTAATTTTCTACCGCGTTCCAGCGCTCATTAGCTCATTTATCCTCCCGCGCCTAACTAGATGTTCATGCGGCACACCGCTAGTCTGTAACGTTGCGCTAGTCTCGCGTCCGTACAAATGTTGCAGCTTTCGCGCTCAGTAATAGGTTGAAAGCCAAGTGATCGGCGAGGGCGCATTCGGCATAACTTGCACAGATGAAGCGCAAAGAACGCCGCCACAACACCGCTCGCGTCTCGGGGGCTCGGGCTGGTTCGGGCGCGTCATGCGCTCGTGACATTTTGTGCGCATGACGTGATCATGCGTATGCGTTATGTGATCCTTCCGCTCGCGTGGCGAAGAGGGCAGGGAAGGGATTTGGCTTGCGAAGGCTACGCGGGGCGAGCGGCAAGGGTTTGCAGCTCGCCTCCTCACATCATGGTTTCGCGCCGCTACAAATTATTGTTTTTCTCAGCTTCTAACCGACCGATTAGAAAAATTCTTGTGGCATAATGCTCTTTATTGGGCTCGCAACAACTTGCAATGTCTAACTAAAATTCGCTAGGTCACCTGGTGAGGGGCCCTTTAAAATAAGCCTAGACGATTACGCACCGCTCAGGCATCTGCCAGAGGAGATTCTGCTTGAACTTTCAAAAGTGGAGGCGTTGAAGCTCACGGTTTAGGAGAGCAGAGCAAATAAAAACTATCATCATCACGATCGGCCTCTACCTTCTAGAGCAGGGGTCTCAAATTCACGACAGCTGGCGGGCCGCAGTGACGAAATTCAGTCCCCCGAGGGCCGGATCAGGAAGCAAGGTTAGAGAGTGGGGGGCGTATTAAAAATGTGTTGGCTAACGGGGAGGAGATCTGACGTGAAAATTCGAGAAACATAGCGATGCCCTTCTACGGAAAGACTAAAATCTGGCGACGCCTATCTTGAAATATAATTGGCCTACTGCGGTTATTCAGCATATGGCGACCGCGTGGGGTGCCTGACAAAAAATATATGCTTGAAACCAGTAAGGTGTGTCTATCTTACCCGAATAAAGGTTTATTAATCGCAATAGGGGAGAAAATAATGCGAGTACCATTTAGCAAAGTCATAAAAATTTAGAGCCTCGAAAGTTACAGCGCCAAAGGAACAAGGACAAAAGAGAAGCGAACACCACAGTACGAGCGCTGCATTCGTTTCTCCTTTGTTCTTGTTCCTTTGGCGCAGTAACTTCCGTGGCTCTAAATTACGAACCAACTAGCCCTCATCAAGCTGTTACTAACATAAAACTTTATTCGATGTGAAGCGCGTAATAACGGCTAAAGTTCTAAACACGCTGACTTGATGCCTGGCAACGCTTAGCTGCGGCGAGAGAAGAAACGCCCACATTGACTTCTTGTGCGGAGGCGATGCTCATGGTCGACCGCAGCTGTTCATCCTCGGCCACACTTGCTCACCTTCGCCAAGGAGAACAGTTGTTCGCACAAAATAGCTATTTCGAAACATGGCAATGAACCTAGCAGCCTGTCGACGTAGCGCCGGGCCGTGGCGGGGCCGCTAGCGAAAGGTCCGCGGGCCGCGTGCGGCCCGCGTGTTTGAGACCCCTGTTCTAGAGAATAGCTCAGTCGCCGTGTGTCCTCTCAGTCCTCTTGTAGATCTTCGTCGCTCCCAGGACACGTGCGCCGATTTGTGTAGCGTGGCATGCAATAACTCGGATGGCCGAGAGGACGAGTGCAGAGAGAGGGAAAAAAAAGATAGAAAGAGAGAGGAGGAGAGACATCGAGAGAAAGAAATTGAGATAAGACACAAAAAAGAGATCGTAAAAAGAGAGATCAAGACAGAAAAAAATAGAAAAAATAAACGAGAGAGAATCAAAGAATTAGGAAGAAAGAAATAGAGAGAAATAAATAGAGGGAGAGAGCAAGAGAAAGAAACCTTAGCGTAGCTACGTATAGTATAGTATAGCAAGGTGGTTGGAAAGGAAAGTGGGGGTGGGATGTAGGGAGAGGAGGAGGAGGTGAGAGGGTTAAGCATAGCATAGCTATTTATAGTATAGTATATCAAGGGGTGGGAAAGGGAAGTGACGGTGAGGAGGAGGGAAATGAGGAGGGGACGCCACCAGATCAGCTGTTTCCTCAGTCTTCGCACCACTTGTGCGTAGCCGCACCATTTATTTATTGCAATTGCATTTATATGGACACCATCGACGTGTGTTTGCCATCATCGTCACGTTCCTGTAAAGTCCAAATCGATAGCATTTCCCCGCGCATCTTATGTTCCACACGCGAAATAAAGCACTCAAGCGCTGGGGACGAAAACGGCTGAACCAGACATGCAACCAGAAGGCCGTCTCCACCGCACGGAGGGCGCATGCGCTAGCGTTAACCCGCGTGCGAGGCCTGCCGTCGATTGCTCCTCAAGCTGCTAGGTTGCAGCTTGAGGAGACATTACATGTAATTAGTAGGGCTAAACTTAGTCTCTTCAAGTGCGTAGCTTTCTAGGGGCCCGCTTCTCGTCCATCCATAGATCTCATGGGGCGTGATCACGATCAAAATCAGGTGGTCAATACAGGTCTAAAACAAGGCTAGCAAGGCTCAAACCGGGCTAAAATAAGGGAACAAGGCTTAAAATAATTAAAAGAAATAACGAAGAAGTAATCGCTGTATTTAATTTGAAATCGCTAACAACAATTCGGAAACATATGGCCGACTCCTGCGCCGCCCAGGAGAGGGCGCCGCCGCCTCTCCCAGCGTGCGATGGCTCTTTCCACCGGCGCTTCTGAGGCGTCTTCGTCGCTACATCTGAAGGGAGAAACAACGTGACGGAAGTCGCTGCAGACGGCACGTAGCAAAAAAGTAGCGCCTCAAGATTGTACTCGTGCCGGGGAAACCCCACACGATTACCTCAATCATTGATGTCATCGACGGTTTGGTAACGGAACACAGGGAACTCTACGGACGGGAATGGCTGGGTACCCGTGCTAAGCACGTCCTCAGGTTTCACTGTAGTTGAGCAGCATTTAGCGCAGAAATTAGAACTACACCAATCACTACACAATTTTTTTCACTAATTTCTGCAGTATATCCCAGAAGGACCAGCATCCGAAATTGATCGGCATAGTCTATGGAGAGCAACAGTGGAAGATAGGAACGATGAAAATCGGCGATCAACAGAAGTCAAACGGCTCTTTGGGCATTATCCTAAGCCGACTCGAAAGCTACAACCACCTTCGTCTTTTTCTTTTTTCAGTCCATTGAACTTGATCCCCCCTTCGGAAACCTTTCTGCACCTAAAGTCGTTTTGCACTGCCTACGGGATCGGTCCACCTTTGAAGAAACCAAGTCCTTATGTGATGACGTCATTACGTAACGCAATAGTGATGCCATGATAACGACGCCATTAACAAGTTTGATGACCTGTGACGTCATATCGATGTCTTGAGGCTACGCTTGACGGGACACTTAAGGTTTTCGCCTTCAAGAACATGTTCAAAGAACAAGTATTTGAAATACGCGGTATATGTGAACGTTCCAGGGACACTCGAGATTAGTATTGTGTGTTTAATTTGTGTTCAACCACACCTGATTTAAAATTTTTGAATTTTCAGTGTAATTGTAACCGTGGGCTCTTTTCTAATGAACAAAAAGTGTGTGTGGTTCCGTGTTTAACACACTTGCCTCGGGCGTCTACAGAGGGGCCTGGGTAGAAACGCAGCTCCGTCAAAGATATTTATTAGATGCGAAGCATCTTATGGCGGAGTTCCAACCGGTGGTGCTGGTGTGCGGCGTGATTACCCTCACTGCGCATGCGCGAACCCTCTCCACCCACCTCCTCTCCACTTCTCATCTCCCACATTACTCCTCTCCCAATTTCCCCTCTCCTCCTCCCCTCCCCCTATCCAATTCTCCTCTCCGCTTCTCCTCTCCCATCCCCCTCTCCTCTTTCCCTCTGAAACATGGGCTCGACATGCCGAAACGCTGATTTTTTGTTTTATGGATTTATTCGCTTATGACGGCAATCGTCTTAAGCGACGCAGGGATGGACGGACAGCTTTATAAACGAGTCGGCATAGAAATGCCTACGCATTTAAAACTCTACGCTTATACATCACTTAGAAAACTTGCAAGGAGTCTGTGCACTGATATTAAAATTTGCTAGTATTTCTGTGCCGACTCAAATACTTGAAGGCCGCTTGAGGTTCGGCTTAAATAGCGGAACGCGGTAGCTTCATCGGGTTCCGTGCGCATCGTCTTCTCAATCGCTAGACTTGCTTCGTTTCTCGTCGATGCCTCAACCGTGCCGCAAGGAAACGAACGTCTGTGCGCGTAACATTGACCGTTTCAAACTATCTCAGAATGCCTACTGCAAATATAGCTGCGAAGCGCCCACTACGCCATAATTCTTCTTATTGCGAATCAGCAAAGGGCCCGCTACGTTTCCTTAAATCAACACGCGAACCTAGCAGCTGCTCGCTCTGTGATGCTTTCGCAGTTGATGATGATTAGATATGTGTGAACGCTTTGTAATAGGTGGGCCTTCAATACACCCACTCCTTGCCCAATTCACATGTTTTGACGCCTGGTGCGATTCTACGCTTTTGCCGCGCATTATTACATATGTTAAGGATAGTCCTTCCACTACATGACATTTATATGGTGTTCTTTGCCGAAGCAGCTACGAGCAATGGCGTGGATCTGTGGTAGAACACCTGCTTGCCACGCAGAAGGCCTGGCTTCAATTGTTGCTCGAACAGAATATCTTTACTATATGTTTTATCTGCATCTTTCTCGAATTTGCGCTCCCGGGCAACACTGATTTTTCGATCACAACCAACGACGACGACAACGACACCGGAATTTCTGCGAAGCGAGCTCCCTAACGCTATCGCTTTAAAAGAAACCTGTCCGTCCGTCCTTCTCTCCCTTTCTGACGCGGAAAAATCATCGGTTAAATGAAATAATTGCAGAAATGAAAATAAATGTTCTAGGCGGTGTTTGCTTAGGAAAGCGGGCCCTAAGCAAGAAAGGGGAGTGCCTATAAACCTCACGGCTACGCGAGCACACTTGAAGAATGGGAATAGATGTGAACCATACTAATGCTTCGTAGACGCGGCGCAAAACAAATGCAAGATGAGACCAGTTTCTATGTCGGTGTCATGAAATTTCTTGGTGGCGGCTTAAAAGCCCCCTCTAACACAACATGTTAAGCAGACATGGAACATTGCACACAGCAGTGCGATTCCTGCTTAGGGAAAATTTGATGCGAAACGCGCGTTTCGTTGGACGCGGGATACGACGGCCATGGGACCATTCCGATCGCTAGAGAAAAGATGAAAGGCGCCATGTCGATGCCGCCTTGAAGACAACATTCCAGGAAAGGATGCAACCCACAACAAAACTACTCTTACGCACCACAAAGACGATTCTACGTGAATATTTTTTCCAATTTTCTAGGGTGTGTCTCTCAAAATCATATCGTGCTTTTCGGACGTAAAACACAGCGATTAGGTTTTATCGGAGGATCATGTAATCTACTATCCAAGATCATTGATTAGCGGGAGGCGATTGGTAGCGTATGGCACTGCAATACGGGAGAGCTAAAAAAACGTCAGAGGGAAAAGCCTACTGTCCATGGAACCGAATTCCTTTACACGTTGCTAACATAAGCCATCCATAAAGCCACCATTGTTTCTCTGGGCATAATGCTAATTTTCTTTACAGTAGCTTATTAACATCGTCCATTCAGTAAACGCCAGACAAATGTATTTAGGATGGCTTGATAAACACCCGTTATGCGAATATGCCGAAATATTAATGTTAAGCGTTAGTAGCTATAAGTTGGAAAGAAGTCAATTCAAAGATTGCGAGGAACCAAATTTTGAATCGGTGACCGCTACTATAAAGGCTGAACGAGAGAAATACGTGTCACGTCCTTCCGTCTGTCACGTAAGACGAATCGCTGTTAAAAGGGCCCCCCAACATTCCTTTTGAAGCGCCTACGTCGGTGCCGACCGCATCAAGCCCTCGCCAGAACTATTGCGGGCGGAAATGACGACGCAGAGCGTTGGCCTGCGACTGGGTAAATGTAACGTTAGAAGTGGCCATGGCGTTGCATCAAAAGAGAAAGTATTATTGGGTTTCGTTTTAGGGGCGAAGCTCCTTAAGGCGGCACCCGTTCGTCCCTCGTAGTCGTAGTAGTAGTCGTAGTGCGTAACCATTCTTACGCTTTGACCTCCAAGGTGGTGCCGGTGGGAGATTTTTCCTGTGCGTTGTTGAACAATAAAAAATTCGCAGCGTGCGCGTTAACTAAAAGCCGAATTCTTCTGTCTCTCATTCCCCATTAGCAGCCATTGGCATGTTCCAGTAGGAAACGTTAGTAGAAGTAGAAGTGTAAGTGTTAGCTAAAAGCCGACTTCTTCTGTCTCTCATTCCCATTAGCAGCCATTTTTTACCTCCAAGGTAGTGCCTGGTGAGATTTCTCCTGTGCGTGATTAAACAATAAAAATTTTGTTCAAAACGCCGTTGATTGATGAAATAAACCAAAGAAAGACGCCAGATGTTTTGTAAAAGCAAAACGAAAGAACGCCAGATGTTTCTAAAGCAAAATGAAAAGACGCCAGCTGCTTAAAGAAAGGCGCCAGATGTTTTCTAGAGCAATGGTTTTCTAAACAATGAAAATTCACAGCGTACATGTAAAATTAAAGTGAGCTGCAAGTCGTCATAACTCATCGAACCTTTAGTATAAACGCGCCCGATCTCACGTCGGTGATGATGTACTGGGCAGAATTCACGGAAGATTCACGGTTTACCGATGAACCTCCGCAGCTTCGCCCACTCATCATCATTCACTCCGTGGATATGCTGTGATTTTTTTGTTTAGCATGTTTTTTTACTAAACGCCGAATAGACTGATGCTCTTAGACATTTTCGCTTTAAAACAGCGGCGCCCGGCAAAGAATGCTCCGAACGCTACGGCGATGGAGGAAACGCGCAGGGCGCCGTTAACTGAAGAAACTGAAGGAAAAAAATGTAAGACCGTCGATGTAGACGCCGTCGCAACAAAAAAATATCGCTGAAACTACAAAATATGATAGAGGCGTTCGCAAGCTGCCTCGTTTCGCACGTGTGGTTCGCCCTGCAAGCATCATATTGTTTGTTACTATCGCAACGGCGTCCTCAATACGTTGGAAATAACGGGCAACATGGTATGCCAGCTTCGCGTACGTAGGATCTTTCAGTTAATTTCATTGGGGCGCCATCAAACGTCACAGGGCGAGTCGAACGTAGTCAGGTGACCCCACGAAAATCAAGTTGAGGGTAGACCTCCCTGTTATTGTATTTTGAGTTTTCTAGGCTGAATAACTTCTGACTGCGCGCCCCTGTCACTGCCGTTCCTGTTGCACTAATCTCTTCAGCCTTCAGTCTATGCAACGCGCAAGTAAAAGATGTAAAACAGTGAGGTCTGGAAAATTGTTAGAGGGCCCCTTTAAGAAACAATGTCCAAAAAATCACAGCATATCCACGGGCTGAATGATGATGAGTGGGGCGAAGCTACGGAGGGAATCATCTGTAAACCGTGAAACTCTTCCGTGAAATGCGCCCAGTAGATAATATAAAGAGTGTGAAACATCGTGTATATATTAAACATCAAACTTTTATTGTACTGTTGGTTTACGTGGTCCCTTCATTATCACTTGTGATCGGTGAAATGCAAGGAAGAAGTCCGCTCCCGAGCGAAAGAGCGCCAAGAGCGACCGCATTCCCCGCTCGCCCTGTGCGAATTAAAGGCAAGGCTAGAGGGAAGACAGGACGCGCGTTCCACGACGCGAGGTCGGTAGCATGCCCAACGAAAGCCAACGGAACGCGATCGTGCAAGTGCTCCGGCTTCGCATCGCCTCATGGTTCCATTTAGCGTGCTAAAACCAAATATATTGCTCAAGGTGTGCCTTGCGTTTTTCGTAGAAATAATTTCTTTATCATGTACATTAAGACGAAAAGTTGAAAGCTCACTAGAGTGTATCGCCCGCAAAGTATGTCTTTTAGTGTGATTTAACTCTCGTACGGCAGGGTCCACGCGCCGTTGCCGGTCCACCTCGCCCGTTGACGATCGGGCGAGGTGGCTACATACAACTACTACTACTACACTTTAAGAAAAACATCTGGCGCTCTTTCGTTCTGCTTTTACAAAACATCTGGCGTCTTTCGTTGGTTTATTTCATCAATCAACGGCGTTTTGAACAAAATTTTTATTGTTTAATCACGCACAGGAGAAATCTCACCAGGCACTACCTTGGAGGTAAACAATGGCTGCTAATGGGAATGAGAGACAGAAGAAGTCGGCTTTTAGCTAACACTTACACTTCTACTTCTACTAACGTTTCCTACTGGAACATGCCAATGGCTGCTAATGGGGAATGAGAGACAGAAGAATTCGGCTTTTAGTTAACGCGCACGCTGCGAATTTTTTATTGTTCAACAACGCACAGGAGAAATCTCCCACCGGCACCACCTTGGAGGTCAAAGCGTAAGAGTTGTTACGGACTACTACGATGACGACGACTACGAGGGACGAACGGGTGCCGCCTTAAGGAGCTTCGCCCCTAAAAGAAGGGCAGTTCCGCACTACTAGTACGAAGACAGGTAGCAGCGGATCGGGTGGCGTTCCCCTCCTCCTCACCTTTACCCCTCTCTTCTCTATTTCTTTCTCTTTCTCGGTCTTTTTATCTTTCTTTCTTCATCTTCCGTTTCTTTCACTCTATCTCTGTATTGCTCGCTTCTTTCTATCTCTTCTCTTGCTCTCTATATTTTTATCTCCCTTTTTTCCATTCTCTCTCTCCACATCTTCTTTCTGCCTTTCCTTCTCGCTGTTTCTCTCTTTCTTTATGAATGTTTTACTTTCTCATTTCCTCTTTTTTTCCCTCACACTCTCACATGTATCATCTTCTCCCTCACTTTCCTTTCCGACCCCCTTGCTTTGCTGTACTATACAAGGCCATGCTGTGCTCTTCTAGGCGCTCGCCTTCGGATCGTGTGTACCCTGGTTCGAATCTCGCCTCGCGAAGAAATATTTTCCCCCTAGAATTTCTTTCTCCTTCTCTCTCTTTCTATTCTTACTGTAGTGGTCGTCTCACCCATCAGGTTTACTGCATACCACACCGTACGGCGCTTGTGTTACTGGAGCGAAGCAGGAGATGAAGATGATGACGACGCTGAAGAAGAGGACTAAGAGAGCGCGTGCCGGTTCATGATGATGTTTTTCTGGTGACACCGCACAAACTATATCGAGTTACAACCGCTTCGCTGTTAAAGGTTTAACCGCTTCGCTGTTAAAGGCCCACACGAAACTCTACCGCCCGATGACGCCGAAGGCGTCGGTTGCAGTCAGGCTCAGAGAGTGTGAGCGCCTTAGAATGTGTGAACGGGCTGCTGCTCGTTAGGTTTTCGAGCAGGAAATTTCGGTTTTGAAGAAAATGGCGAGGGACCGTTCGACTCACCGAGAAGCGGTTGCTGTCGTCAGGCGACATCGTTCTCGTCGCAGACGCTCATCTCGAAAGTCTGCAGGTATCAAGCCTGCTGTAAAGCCTCCTTTCGTTGAATCGGCCTCATCACCACCGCCGAACAGAAGGAACACGCGCACTGAGAGTGCTGTTTCTGGAAAGGACGCTGTGGAAGAAACATGGCCATCACTCCCAAGGATAACTCCTGCAGAAAAACTGGAACGCGCACCGGTAGCACCACGCTCCGCATCTCGCCTAGATGAGGTGACAGAGCGTGACCGTGAAATTTTGATGATGATCAAGTCTCTCATCAATGCTATTCGCACGCTTGTAGGCAATACGAACACGCCTACAGCACGATGCGCAGTGCAAGTATTGGATGCCCTGAGTCCAGTGCTTGCCAACTTTGCATAGACACAATGGCTCGTTCACTGCCTTCATTCCGAGATGAAGTACGTAGTGCGACAGTTTTCCAGTGGAATGCCAGAGGACTTAAATCACGGATCTCATGTTTTCGCCAGTACGTTTTCCGCAACAGGTTTCCTGTATTAGTAATATGTGAACCAAATTTGTAAAAAGCGATAAAGCTCTCTGGCTACGAAGCCTTCACTTCATCGACTTGTGGTGAGCCCAGCAAAGTAATTGTGTATATCCGTACAGACTTAACCTACATTCCACATTTGGTGCAACCCCATAACGGAAATCAGTACGTGTGTCTCCGCGTTGCGCAGAAGAAGGTAGCCTTCACGCTTATCGGCGCCTACATCTCACCATCGGGTCGGTTCGACGGTGAGAGACTGCATGACATCTTGATGGCGACACCTGGACCCTGGATTGTTACTGGCGATTTCAATGCTCATCATTTGCTTTGGGGTAGCACCAAAATTGATTCCAGAGGCCGGAAACTTGCTGAATTCGCCTCACGCCACGAACTTAACGTTATGAATGACGGCAGTCCAACGTATTTACGTGGTTCGAAATATAGCAGTTGCTTGGATCTTGCATTGGTGTCACGGCGATTCACTCAACAAGTGCGATGGTTCACTGATATTGAGACTCACGGCAGTGACCATATTCCAACGTATTTGAAGGTCACAGGTTTTACAACTTCCTCCCCATCAACTTACAGAAGAGTTAATTGGACAATATACAAGACAAAGATGGAAGAGGCATGCGATGATATCACGTGCGGCCTCGAGGAGGTAATTATAAATGTGATGGAAACGGTTAAGTGCGCCTTTACGTACGTATCAAAACGTACAGATTTCGATGTGGAACTTGAACGATTACAAACGATTCGTAGGCGGGCTGAGAGGAGATACAGGCGCACTAATTCGATTCATGACCTCAGAGATGCTCGACGTCTACAAAAGAAAATCCAACGTCGAATGGACAAGCTGGAGGACCAACGGTGGAAGAAGTTTTGTGAATCACTCGATCCTCGCAAGCCTATGTCGCTTATGTGGAGGACGGTGCGTGGCCTTGGCTCGACTCCACAACAACAACATCCATTCAGCACATTGGCTCTCCATCAAGGCCGTCTGCAGGTTGACGTTGCCGAAGATTTCTGCGTGAAGATTGCGGGCAATGTGGTCGCCATGAGTGACGAAGTTCTCGGTGATGTCCCTGTAGCGCGCGTCTCTGAACTGAATGTGCTTTTCTCACTCGAGGAACTAGATGGGGCTTTAGCCACCTGCAGGCGTTCATCGTCACCTGGGCCGGACGGCATTACATACGCTGCTTTATGCCATCTTGGAAGGCGCGGCCGAGACCAACTGCTGAAATGCTACAACCAGTCATGGAACGATGGCGTCGTTCCCGAAAGGTGGAAGTCCAGCCGTTTGGTACCGCTCCTCAAACCTGGAAAGTCGCCGCTTGATCTGGCATCATATCGACCCATTGCGCTGTCCAGCTGCGTGGGGAAAGTAATGGAAAGAATGGTTCTGACACGTCTCGAGTGGTACCTAGAGCGCTACAATATATATCCAGAGGCTATGGCTGGTTTTCGAAGAGGCCGCTCTTCTATTGATAATGTCATCGACCTTGTAACCTCTGTGCAACAACAGAAATACCTCAAGCGCATCTCGGTTGCAATGTTCCTCGATGTGAAAGGTGCATACGACAACGTAACGCACGATGCCATCCTCGATGCCTTGGCGAACGTTGGAATCGGTGGAGAAATGTTTCGATGGATTCGAAGCTACCTACTCAGGAGATCCTTCTTCGTGCATACTGCGGAAGGCCGCACCGTTGACCATTACACCACTCGTGGCGTTCCACAAGGCGGGGTGCTCAGTTCTACGTTGTTTAACCTCACGATCATTGGCCTTGTCCAAATTCTACCTCGATCAGTCAACCTCTCTGTGTATGCTGATGATATATGTATCTGGGCTTCAGCAGTGACACGACCCCAGGTACGCGCACGGCTCCAAAAAGCAGCGAGAATAACGTCGATGTACCTCCATGCTCGAGGCCTCAGAATTTCCACCGAGAAGTGCGCCTTAGTCCCTTTTACCCGCAAGCCCATGATCTGGTATCCCGTTTCCATCGACAACGAGAAGCTTTCGTATACGAGACGTCACCGATTCTTGGGCGTCATTATCGACAGAGATCTTTCGTGGAGTGCTCACATCTCGCACTTGAAGAAGAGGCTCACCTCTATCACACACGTAATGAGATTTCTCGCTGGGAAAACGTGGGGCACATCAGTGTCATCTATGCTTCAGCTGTACAGAGCGCTCTTCTTGGGATATTTGCGGTATAGCACGCCCGTGCTTTCCAACGCCGGAAAAACTAACACCCGGGTCCTGCAAAGCATTCAAGGCCAAGTACTGCGCACATGCTTGGGGCTACCTCGGTGTGCTAACACAGTAGCAACGATTGCTATTGCTAAAGACCACCCGATCACGACATATATAACTGTCGACACACTCCGGGCACATATCCGCTACATATCCAGAGTGCCTGACCACCACCTCGCTAGCTTGCCACTAGAAAGACCAAAGGCAGCGTTTTCCAAGGTTGTTGCGGCTAACCAGCATTCCATCTCGTGGAGATTCTCGCCCGCAACAATACCACTATCTCCGGAGTGGTGCATGAAACGGCCCACTGTGCACCTTGAAGTGCCGGGGATATCTAAAAAGGCAAGCCTGTCATCTGCAGCCCTCAAGCAGATCTCACTGGACCTTTTGCATTTGTCGTATGCTAACCGAATACATATTTACACAGACGGTTCGGTCTCGGGTAGTTCGACAGGTGCCTTTGTGATACCATCTCGATCAATCACCGTCAAGTTCAAGACATCACACGTCACGACATCTACGGGCTCCGAGCTCGCCGCTCTTCGAGCCGCTATGGAGTTTGTTATGCAAGAATCCCCTAGTAGATGGGCCATATTCTGCGACTCCAAGGCAGCCCTTCAATGCGTGCGAAGTCTACGACGTGGAAACTACCACCAGTTGGTGTCTGATATCAATGCAATTTGTCATCGCGCCGCTAATCAAGGACACGACATTGTTTTACAATGGCTGCCGGGTCACTGTGGCATCAGTGGTAACCACCTCGCTGACGACGCTGCCCGATGTGCCCACGATGGAGCACCCACACTGTTCATACCCTTGTCAAGAGTAGATGCAGCTAGAGAACTTCGTCGCATCGCGCATAATACCACGCTTGCGCACTGGAATTCTCCGCTTAACTCCAATCCTCGCCCTAAGAACCTTGAATCATTACTCCAGCTACAACTCCCATCCAAGATTTCTCGACGTGACGCTACAATGCTGTGCCGGTTGTGGATCGGTGTAGCGTTTACCAACTCATTCAGCCATCGCATTGGCATGGCCGATTCATTCATGTGCGAAAGCTGCAATTGTATAGAGACTACTGAACATCTCTTGTGCCACTGTGCCCAATTTGATGAAGATCGCCGGATTCTCCAGTGTGCCTTGGATAGACTGGATGAACGTCCCTTTAATGAAGCAAAGATCTTAGGAGCCTGGTCGCGCAGCATATCAGCCCAGAAAGCCACACGAGCCCTACTGCGGTACTTGAAGAGAACCCTATTGAGCGACCGCCTGTGAAACTCGGCACTGTGTGTGTGATGTGACATGTGTCTATCCTTCTCTCTCTCTCTCTTTTACTCCCCTATTCCCCCTCCCCATGTGTAGGGTAGCAAACTGGACGCATTGTCTAGTTAACCTCCCTGCCTTTCCTACATTCCTTCTCTCTCTCTCTCTCTAGGTCGCAGCGGATACGGATCCGTGGCGCCGACACCACAGGGGGTCGTCGGGATAGATGGCTCGAGAGCTGTGGCGGCTTTCCCGGAATTAATGCCTAGAGAGGTTGTGTCGGGGAGCGAACCGCCGCAGAGGATTCTTGGGACGGTCAGGCGGTCGCCGCGGTCCAGGCCACGTAGCCGCAGCGACGGAAGAGGAGAAGCGGTGTCCGAAGCGGGATATCGGGTTACGTCCGTCGGCAGTAATGACCAACTCGGGTGGTTCTGCCGAAGGAGAGCGTCGAGCGGATTCCTTTTCTCCTAGCTGAGAGCAAGGAGAGGGGAACATATACTCTTTGTATTATTGTTTTTCAACTGAGCGGGAATGGCCCGGTTTGAAAGACGGAACTGGGGAGTTCGCTGGGGTCAGCCCGTGCGGACGGTCGTCGTGAATAAGCGCTGCCTTCAACCAGACTCTGGCTCTTCCTTCGCGTTGCCAGCGTGCACTCGGATCATCGAGGGGCTGTCGATACCAAACCAAAACCTAACTGTTGGTAAGCGTTTGAATCGTTTGAATACCCTGACGAGTATCGTTTGAATACCCTGACCATTCCCACCGATCCCACAGCGCTCCTTGCGCCGTGTCCGTTGTTTTGAAATTACATCAGATACAAACAGAAATGATTTGTTTCTCAGAAAGCACAAACAGGTGTTCTATTCTTTTTGGGGATCAGTAATATGGCCTAGCTACCACCATATAAAAATTACATGGTACTTGTCGCGTCAAGGCAATCGAAACGCACAGCCTTTGACGTCACTGCCACATGGCGAAACGTCACTTCCCATAACAAACTGAGCCGATGTGTGTCATTGCAGTCCGAAATCAAGGTAGTTTAACCGGGGAAATAAAATTATAGCGGCTCCGTTTCCGGCATCGCCACTTGCGCAGCGATGTCGGCGCATTCCACAGGACCAGAACAAGCGCTGAAAACGACATGCTTAACTTGCGTCACAGGACCCCTTCAATAATTCATAGCCTTTTCACTACTGGGAAGATGGGAGCCAGGGAGGCTGTGACTATGGCGCATCTGCTATAGTGAGTACTGTCACGCAGGTGACGGTGAACTGGCCGGCGCACAGACACACACAAAGGCAAACTGCGATGGCAGTAAAAGTAAACGTAGTTTATTGGGCTAACTAGTGCGAGCGAGCAAGCCCAAACGATCAAGTCGGTGACGGTGAAACGAACAGCGTGCCCGAACAGCGGCTGACAGACTTCACGTAGGCGGATGCGGCGATCCCTTTATTCGTTGTGCCGCAACAGATTCACGCATCAGGCTGGCGTACGGGCACACTCAATCACATGCTAGGAAGTTGTTGCAGGAGACAAAGGAGATGAGATATTCTAGTCCACCTTTTTTTCTTTATGCACGTGGCCATATTATTGTAGTAAAATTACATATTATTATTACTGACTATACTGAGCGAATAAGGAAACACACGCTCTAACATCCCGGTGATTACGTGATACATATTATCTCATCAACGGCGGCCAACGACACTCTAAAAATGGAATCCTGTAGTGCATACTGTAGTCCCGTTGTTTGGAAAGTACAAAACTGGCATGACGGTCGTTCGTTATTGGAGTGGTCTTGTCTTTGAGGGAAAAGTGTTCACGTCATTCTGCCATGTCGGTGATATCATGCACATTGATGTTTATTGTAAGCCATGTCCATTTCTTTTATGCAAAACGCTGGATTAGTCGATTTATTCTGTAAGCCGTGAATTGTTATTTTACGCGTCTTTTCTCCAAGGACGCCATACGCCAGACCTCACGCAAATGATGGTTGAGCAAGTTGACAATGAAATACAGGAAAAATGTAGCTCGCAAACGAACGGAACGAAGAACATAGCCATAGGAAGCTTCCCTATGAAACAAACAGAAATTTCTTGGCCACGTTGGGTTTCAATCCTAGGGCCCCACGCTCCGAAGCCGACTCTCTTGCCCAGTGGGCTAAACACCCGCACTCTGCAACTGTGAATGTAGCTGAATGGTACAGATACGTCCTATTGGTTGTACAAAAATGAAAAAGTAGGCGAGTGTCTGTGAAGGCTTCGTTGAGTTTCGTGCTAGTACAATAAAATGTCTCTCCAGGGCCAAGATGTAAAGGCGACGTGGAGTATTGCAACCGCAGACGGGAGCAAGGTTCTTCATTATGCGGGGAAGGTGGGGGGGGGGTGGAAATGAAGCGGCGCTTCTCACAAATGCATGTCATTACTGCGCTGATTTCCGCTCTAAAGACAAGTGATCCGATTTGTCCGGGTGTGATGTAATCAATAACTCTGATGGGCGTGAAAACTAGTACGAAGGGAGAGCAAAAAAGAGAGAAAGAGACAAATTCTTGGCTAGCCGGGATTCAAACCCGCGTAGCTGCAATTCGAAAGCTAGCGTCGTAACCACTCGGCAATCCAGGCACGCTTACAGAGAATATCATAGCCTTGTATGCTTTAGTATAGCAAGGGATGGGAAAGGGAAGTGAGGATGAGGAGGAGAGACAAAAGGAGGGGAGAGAGCATAAAGCATGGCAGACAAAGAAAGAGAGAAATATATGCATAGAATGGGAAGACAGAAAGAAAGAGAGAGAGTGTTTTTCATCCAAGTCCACTGCATTGACCCACCTCCCCCCCCCCCCCTCTTTCACATGCTTGCTGCGTCTTACGTGATTTCGCAATGCCTCCGGTATTAGCGTGGTTTTGACCAAGCGAAAAAACCGTGCGAGTGCGTCATCATGTGAAGATTTGCTCTAACCTCGTCATGACAACTCGATGGCCTCACAATTGCTGGCGATCTGCGGCGTCAATGATGACGTCATGTTATATTGAGGTCATGTGACGTTTGGTATGAAGACTGCACGCACCCATTCACTTGAGTACTCATCGCGCGAGTTTTGACCGGTTTTTATTGTTTAGTTTTTTCCTGCTTGCGTCATTCGCGTTGACGCCGACGCCAGTTTCGCGACGTATTGTAAGGTTTAGCCAAATCTCGAAAACCTCTTGACTCACGAGATATATTTGTTTAGCTAATGTCTAAACAACAGAGCCGCAAGCTCACGCTTGAAGAACGTGAGTACATCTAAACCGCACCAATGCATCCTACCCGCGGGGAAACAAGAATGTAAGAGGAATCTTCTGTCGTCTAACTTTCCGAACTTTGTTACTTGGCGCTGTAGCGAAACCTTGGTAATTAGGACCAGTTCGCCTGCATTGAGACTCCGGTTCAATAAAAGGAAAACACTTTCGATCGCGGTTCCATGAAATTTCGTGGTACTGTTCGAAAAGCTCCCATTAAGAAACGGAAATTGACAACCATCCGTTTTCAGCACGAAGCCACATGAAACTCTGTACGGTTCTCTCGCAAGAAAAGCTTTTTATTGCCGAAAAATTATATCCTCGTCCGGGAATCGAAACCAGAAGTAAAGCTTTACCATAACGGTCGCTCTACCAACGGAGCTGAGCAAGCTATCAATTGGTAGCGCGAGGCCTGACAAATTAATCGACAACTCGAAGCGCGTGGAGAAATAATACTGCAAAACGGTTCCACGGAACTTCAGGAACTTTTCGACTAGTAAGATTGCCTAGGTTCTGACATATTCGTATAGATTTCCTTGTGGCTTCCCGCTCAGAACGGGTGGCCGTCCATTTCCACTTTTTAAACCCGCAGTGCGGCGGAAACAAAAGTGCCCGTCTAACACAACATTTAAAGCCGACACGGAAGATTTGGACATGGGAGGCCCATGGAAGATTGCATATACATATTACTAAAATTCCAACTTTGGGAAAATTTGATGACAGATGCGCATTGCAGGGGTCGCGGGATGCGCCGGCCATGGGGCCGCTACGGACGCTGACGAACGCTAGAGAGAATATGAAAGACACCATGTCAATGCCGCCCGAAAACCACGTTGCAGTGAAGGATAACATCTACAATAAAAACTTGGAGGACACACGAGCTTGGCCTTGACGAGTAAAAGGGGATAGCGTAATCGGGCCCTGTGCGCATCGCCTTCTCACTCGGTAGCCTCGCTTCGCTTCTTGGTGCATGCCCCAACCGTGCCGCAAGGAGACGAACGTCTGTGCGCGCACCATTGTCCTTTTCAAACTTTTCTAGAATGCCTACTGCAAGTGCCCTTGTTAAGTACCCACTACGCCATGGTTATTCCTTTTGCAAACGAGCGAAGGGCCCACTACGCGTCCGTAAAGTAAAACGCGAACCTACGAAGCTGCTCACTATATGTAGATGCTTTTGCTGATGACGATTAAACATGTCTGAACGCTTTCTAATGGGTGGGCCTTAAAGACACCCCATGGTTGTGCAGTTCACGTTTTAACAAATGGCACGATTCTACGCTTCTGCCACGCAATATTCCATGCGTTAGTTAGACTCCCAACCACCACATGATATTCATATAGTGCTTTTTGCTAAGCAGTTTCACGCGCACGTCACCATGCATGCGCATGACGTGTTCATGCGTATGCGTCATGTGACCCTCCGACTCCGCTGCCGAAGGCGACAGGAAAGGGATTTGGCTTGCGAAGGCTACGCGGGGCGAGTGGCAAGGGCTTGAAGATCGCCTCCTCGCATCGTGGTTTCGCGCCACTACAAATTACTGTTTTTCTGAGCTCGTAATAAACCGATTAAAAAAATTCTTGTGGCATAATGCTCTTCATTCGGCACACAACCACTTCCAGCGTCTAATTAAAATTTGCTATGTGGCCTGGTGAAGGGCCTTTTAAACATAGCGACTGGGAGTACTACGAAATGCACATTAGGAGAGCAACAGGCAGCTCTCCAGGGCGGGCAGGGACGGGCGGTACTGTCGATGGAGCCAAATACAGGTATGCGTTGCTTACAAAAGCTATCCATAAAGCCACCATCCTTTCTCTGGGCAATATGCTAAGTTTCTTTACAGTAGCTAGTTAGCATTGTCGGTTCACGTAGCAACAGAAAAACAATTTAAAAAATATTACGTTTGATTTCCATCCTTTATGTTAGTATGAGGAATTAATAAATATAATTTGGCGGTACCTATAAGTTCGAAGAAATTAACTCAAGGGAAACCAGGGATCCAGCTTTGAGTCGGTAACCATTTATATCGACAAAACGAGACAACTGCGTGGCGATCCAACTGTCACGACTGACTTATTGCTGTTAAGAAATAATGTACGAGAGAAACCGAAAGAGAGAGAGAGAGGCAAAAGCACGCACGCATGAAAAAAAAAAACACATGAAGTTGGTTGGTCCCACTCGTTGCGCAAATCCCGTTGTGTGACGCTTGGTTGTTATTTTAATATTTTACCATGCTACATTATATCTGTTAAATGGAGGAAAGAAGATTAATTTTAAGGGCTCGTTTTAGGGGCGAAGCTCCTTAAGGCGGCACCCGTTCGTCCCTCGTAGTCGTAGTCGTAGTGCGTAACCAGTCTTACGCTTTGACCTCCAAGGTGGTGCCGGTGGGAGATTTTTCCTGTGCGTTGTTGAACAATAAAAAATTCGCAGCGTTAGCTAAAAGCCGACTTCTTCTGTCTCTCATTCCCATTAGCAGCCATTCTTTACCTCCAAGGTAGTGCCTGGTGAGATTTCTCCTGTGCGTGATTAAACAATAAAAATTTTGTTCAAAACGCCGTTGATTGATGAAATAAACCAACGAAAGACGCCAGATGTTTTGTAAAAGCAAAACGAAAGAACGCCAGATGTTTCTAAAGCGAAACGAAAAGACGCCAGCAGCTTAACGAAAGACGCCAGATGTTTTCTAAAGCAATGGTTTTCTAAACAATGAAAATTCACAGCGTACATGGAAAATTAAAGTGAGCTGCAAGTCGTCATAACTCATCGAACCTTTAGTATAAACGCGCCCGATCTCACGTCGGTGATGATGTACTGGGCAGAATTCACGGAAGATTCACGGTTTACCGATGAACCTCCGCAGCTTCGCCCACTCATCATCATTCACTCCGTGGATATGCTCTGATTTTTTCTTTGTTAGACACAATATTAATGAGAACTAACAGACAATAATGCCAAGGAATGTATAGGAATGTATAGGAATGTATAGGGGGCCATTTTGGAAATTTTGATGACGCACAAGTGGCCATCTTCGAAGTGTTGGTACCTAACGGCATCACAACTAGCCAGACTGCTTCGTGAAGTCACCAGAATTTGTACTGTGGCCTGACGTCAAGCTAGTTTCGATGTCAGTAGGTGCGCCATGAAAAAAATTGACTTTAATATCAAATTAAACTATCTTATCAGCATTTGCTGAGCTTCACACTTGCTCAGAGCCGTCTCTGCATACAGGAGACTTGTATGGCAGAGTAAAATCGCCTTCGAAAAAAGGTGTCGGTACCCCTTTAACAATATTCCTTGCCCGACATGACGCCTGTATGGGGACTTTTGGCTAATGAGTTTCAAGTACCGGCGTTTCTCTGTGGTAGAATACTCGAGTGCCACGCAGAGGGCTTGGGTTCATATCGCATCCCATCCTAGAGACTTTTTCTTCTATTGCGCGATAGTGGTTACGGACACCGGCGGCGGCGGCGGACAACTACAGCACCAACATCGGCTGTTGTTGTGATATCATAACTAAAGGCACCGTGCCGATGCCGCCCGAGAACAACGTTCCAGGGAATGCTGCAACCCGCAAGAACACTCTACGCTCACGCATCACTTAGACAATAACGCACAAAGGCGATTCTGCGTGGATTTCTTTTCTTAGGTTGCAGTGTGCGTCTCTCATATTCATATCGTACTACTCAGACGTCAAACCCAAACTGAAACTGAGAGGCTCCCTCATGCATACGCCTAAGACGACTCCAAGGCGAAAGCTGTCTGCTTCTTTTTTCTTCTCACTCGATGTATTGATCCTACCCAGCCCCACACCGAAAGCTTGCTCCATCTAACGTGGTTTTACACTGCTTCCAGGATCGAAGGCACTGCAAGCTTTCAGGACCTTACAGGGTTTTGCACTGCCTCCGTGATCGGCCGTGACGAAACCATGTGACGATATGAAGTGGTTAGTTGATTATGTGACGTCAGAAATTTTGAAGATTTGTGATGTGGTTGACGTGATCACGCGGTGATGATATTTTGGGTTACTTGAGTTGACGATGCCGACGGTCAATCTGAGGCTTTCGCCTGAAAGTTTTTCTTATTATTATTATGGATGAGTTGATTGAGTTGCTAGCTGACGCGTGGCGCGTGGCCACGCGCCGTTTGCCATCAGTTGTTGCCCGGCGTTTTTGTGTTTGGGCCACCAAATGTTCCTAGCATCGCCGCTCAAAAACACGGAGTGCGCACATCTGCTAGCAGAGGAGCACGCGAGCGTCTGTGGTGAGTCGTGGGATTTGCCCCATTTCTTTGGCACATATGCGCTACATGAGGTTTCTTACTGACGCCACAAAATTTTCAAACCAAGGAGAGATATACTAATGGGGAGAGAGGAAGGAATTAAAATTCAGCACAGAGAAAACTAGATATTTATTCACACGAGGGAAGTACAAACGAAGTCCACCCATATTACGCCTTGGGAGGAATAAAATTAAAATGGAACCCCAGCTAAGAATTCTGGGAGTAATCATAGACGAAAAAATGTCCTTCCTCCCACACCTAAAATATCTTAAAGAAAAAGTGTCTAACCTATCGATGAGTCTGAATAAGTTTACGGGTAGAAATAGGGGAATAAAATCAAGTCAGTTACATAAAATATACACGAGAGGCATAGAAAGAATCATTACTTACGGAGCACCAGTTTGGTATAAGAACACGGTAGTAGTCCAAAAAAAGCTCAAAGCAATTCAAAGAATTCCGCTCATCACTATCAAAAAGTCCTACAGAACGGTATCAAATAATGCATTAAATGCCCCGGCTAGCATAACCCCGATCTAACATAGAATTGAGAAGGAAGTAGAACTCTACAATATTCTACATAACGATAAGCAATTTAAATGGGAAAAAAAGAATGTAATTTTTAACTCACAAGACATATCAACAAAAACAGATCTATGGAAAACACACCCAGCTGAGAAATTAAGTTTCCAATACCAAAAAGAGGTATTCCCTAACGCTTATATTAACATATACACAGATGGCTCCAGTACGGAGAATGTTACGGGGGCAGCGTACGTGGTGATTGACACAAATAACAAGATTCTAGAAACTAAACAATTCAAGCTACCAGACTACTCGAATAACTATGAAGCGGAAGTCTCAGCAATCATTAAAGCATTGGAGTTTATTAATACACGAAACAAAACAAAAACATACCAAATACTTACAGATAGTTTGTCCACTTTACAAGCTATTAGCAACTCTGGAAACGCCAATCCGTTAATTGATAAAGCAAAAAGTTTAATTAAAGAAATAAATATAAATGATAAACTAATTCTCACCCACGTTAAAGGACATAGTGGGATGACCGGAAATGAATTGGCTGACGAATTGGCAGCAAAAGCGGGGGCATACGGAGAATTCATTTCAATCCCGGTCACAAAAAATATTGTATCAAAAGAATTAGAGAAGGAAGCTAAACGAAGATGGATTAACGATTGGAACATTAGAAAAAATTCTAGTAGCTACATCTTTACTTGGATCCCCACATTGGTGGGTCAACCGAAAGGATATATCGCGAACCATTTAAGTTCGCAGTTCTTAAGCGGTCACGGCCGATTCCCCCACTACCTCCACCGGTTCAAAATTAGAAACAACAATGTATGTGCATGCCAGCAACCGGTCACATCATTCGACCACTATCTAACTCAGTGTACCCTAACGAAAAAATACCAAGGCAAATTGAAAGTAGAGCTTGGAAACAACTTGATCGAAAAAAAGACACATATGTTCAGCAACGAAAAGGCACTTAAAATATTGGAGCAAATGGTGGAGGAAATAAATGCAAAAATTTAAATCATGTACCAATTCAAAAGCCAAATATTACAACCACATTCGGCCAACTTACTCTCTCCAGGAGGGGATTTCGTCGTAAGAGGAGGGTGGCTTTCGGTGGTGGACACGCAGAGGTGAGAATTCCCAAGTGAGACCATTATGGGCTCCCACCCGGGATAACAAAGGAGAGTGTCCTTCCCACAAAATAAATGGAGGGGAGGCCAATGGCTCTAGCAATATATTTCCCACAACAGGGATGGAGCACGGGCAACAGAAAGGACGAAGGATACCACCCAAATTCTCTACCAGCTGAATTCCACATAAGGATGCATCCATGAAAGACATCCAGAAGAAATCCTCACCAGTAGGGGCACACCGCTATCGATGAGAGAGGAACCTTACTAAACGGTTAAAACAACTCTCTCGAAATCGGCCCCTAACAAAAATCCCACTGGTTATACACCCACACTTTGTGGCATGTTCCTCCTCTGGAGAAGCTATTAATAATTAGAAAAAATTTTTTTTTTGACTAACGTATATTCATCTGCCATATCCTCTTTTAAACGAAACGTGAATAAGGGTTCTTTACCTAGAGAAAAAGACGATGTCAGCAAATATAGTTTCAATCCATATTTCCTTTATAATCTCAGAGAAAAAAAAATAGGGAGAGAAAAAAAAGAGAAAAAAATAATGTTTTAAAATAATAACAATAATAAAAGACACGAAAGAGAGAGAACAAAAAATAATACAAAAGAAAAAAAAGAGAGAAAATGAAAAGAAAAAAAAAAGAGGGAAGAAAAAGAGAAGAAGAAAGAATAGAAGGAAAACGAAGAAAGAAGGGAGGAAAAAACATGAAAATGAAAAAGAAGATAAGAAAAACAAACGGACCAAATATGTACTGGACATATTGTTATCAATCCTTGCCATGAACGCGGCCTGGCTGATTTGGCAATTATTACATGATTGACTTTGTGTGATTATACTACATGTACTTGAAGTGATTTGAAGCCGATACAGTACATCTTTATATCGTTATGATATTAATACAATCTCTCAATACCTTTGTAAGAGCCGGTGGAGCTAGGGAGGAGCCGGGGTAGCAAATAAAAGTCATAAAAAAAGAAAAAAACCATAACAACTAACCTGTATTCAATAAAATCCTGTTCAGTCACTTATCAGTTTGACGAGTTTTACAGTAGGCCTCAAAAGGACATACTGGAGGACAAGCTCAACACGGACCCATCTCTCCAACAGTGAGACCCAACAAAGAGAGGAATGGAAAGCCTACGCAAGAGAGACAACAGGAAAAGAAAAGAATAGAAGACTTGTTAGTCAAGACGAGCTCAGCGGAGATCCATTGTACCAAAACAGTTGTAAGTCAAGATGAAGAGAAACCGTAGTATGTAATCTAGAGAATTATGCCCTTGGAGGTGGCTTCGCTAGGTGGTGAGATCAAACTGTTACTTTTTATTTTCTATTTTTTCTTTTAATAGAAATTTTAGTACATTTTGTTCTTTTATCTAATTTATCAATTTTGGCCTGCGATACTTAGGTGGTGCAGGCAGGGCATAGTTTTTTTAATTTATATTTCATTTATTTTCGCCCAACTCCACTTTAAAGTAAAGTTTCCTTGTAAATATTGTGGGCAGCTCCACTCTAACTGAATTCTGGTAATGTGCAATGCGCACCCTGTCCCTGTGCTTCTCTTTTCGCATTTTCTTCGCGCCTGCGCCTCGGGATCGGCTTGATACCGGCGTTTCGCTTGTGTTTCCTTGGGTGTCGCCTTGGGGTTTCCTTGCGTTGTCGCCATTTGGCTACTGTGTTCGTTTTTCCCATAATATTTGAGCTATCGACGTATTCGTTCTTCCTCCGCTCGCTTAGCCCTGAAGGCGGAGTGCGTTCTCCGTCGGCACTGCCGTTCTCGGGCGAGCGCGCACCGTCGATCTCGGCAAGCCTCTTCAGCGGCGTCCATGGCGGGATAGACGCCAGCCGGCGTCTCCATATTGGATGGATGGATGGATGCTATGAGCGTCCAGTTTAGAACAGGGCGGTGACATGTGCGCCACCAGACTCGAGAAAAAGAAAACAAAAAAAAACCACTTTCTTTTGGATGGATGGACGGATGCATGCTATGAGCGTTTACGCCCCGAGGAAAGGCAGTTGCAAACTTTAAATTCCAACCAGACAAATTACGCATTTGCATCACGCAAACGTAGTTTCGTCGTCTCGGCACAGTGCAAGCCGAGATACATAGCGTCAGAAACGAGTATTCAAACGATGGCGAGTGAAAAACAGGTAAAAATATCAAAATGCACTTCCAAGAACGCAGTCACGTCAGAGACGCAATAGATAAACTCTGAGTCTAAAGTGCTTTATTTTCGCTGCTTCTTAGAACAGCGATATTAACTGTAATATCGTGCTCTTCGCGAGTTAGCCATGTTTAAAAACAACTGTTGCCCAACTGCAATGAAGCTATATATGTGTTGCTGCGAACGCAAACCGCATACTCACTTTTAGTTTTTCGGAACACGGAATAATAGTGCGGAACTCGGTCTTCAAGTATCCGTGCACCATAGCATGATGAACGAAAGGTGCGGGCCATTAACCATCGCAGCAGCAAGAGCGCACAACACGCAAACACAACAAAAACTGCACATGCCGCCCAACGCTCGCTTCGTGTAACAGAAAATCGTGAAACATAGTATCAAGGCCGGCCTTTAGATAGGCTCCGATACGGCTGCCGCGGAGCACCGCTGCGGTCGCCGGTGCGACGGGCGCAACTTTGCCGGCACGGCGGCAGGCTGCCTTCGGCTGCTTTCATATTGACTCGCCATCGACTCTAGCGCCAATTCCGCCTTCAGTTATCGCACTTCTGGCGGGCGGCGCACTTCAAGGTGTGATTACTTGGGACGCCTGAGCCAGGGGCGTAGCCAGAAATTTTTTTCGGGGGGGGGGGGGGGGTTCAACCATACTTTATGTATGTTCGTGCGTGCGTTTGTATGTGTGCGTGTATATATACGCAAGCAAAACTGAACAATTTCGGGGGGGGTGTTTGAACCCCCCCACCCTCCCCTTAGCTACGCCCCTGGCCTGAGCGGCAGTCTTCCCGACCGTTGATAAAATCACAAAATTATAACTAGGTTCTAAGAAAATATGAAGTAATCTCCTATCAGAGAACGGTAATTATTAGGAGGCGTAGTGCATTACCCTGCAATAAGGGACAGCTAAACGCAGAGCAGCCGATTTTCACGGACTGTAGGTGGAGTCCAATACCTGCTAAGGTTGCTAACACAACCTTTCTAAAAGCTGCCATCATTTCTCCGGGTACAGCGCTAATTGCTTTCATATCCCCTGATTACCTGTGTCGGTTCACTAAACGCCGGACAAATGCCTTTAAGATACTTCATCTTTCATTTGCATTCTGTATGTGAGTATGACGAAATATTAAGTATTTAGGCCGAACAGGTACACAAGTTCGAAAGAAGTCAAATCAAAGGTGTCAAGGAAATCAAAATTGAATAGGTAACCGTTTCAATGTCGACTCCACGAGAAAACTGCGTGTCCGTCCGGCCATCCCGGTGTCACGCGATACGAACCGCTATCAAGAAATAATGTGGAAAGAAATAAAAATTTCTTGGCGATGTTGGTATTCATTCCTTGGGCCCCACGCTCAGCAGTCGGGTGTTTGGGCCGCTGGGCTAAACACACACACATTTCATTTACTTGTTCGAGAGAGGCCCTTACGCATAACATATTTACATGTTATCACAAGAGGTGGGTCACACGTGAACAAACAAGCTTAATTCGTCCACAGTGGCTAATAAGGATGGGTGTAATGGTCCATGTATTCATCCTTGTAAGTCCGGAGGGTGACGGGACGTTGTCTGATTGCTCGGAGTTAGCGAAGTGCTTGACCTTAAGACGGGTGGAATAACTGTACTTGTCTATGCTGCTTTGAGGTAATGGGCAGCAAGCACAGATATGCAGCGAGGTCACAGTCTGTTTTTACAGACGACATACCTAACATGGCTCTGCCCGATGTTTTGGTGTGTCGATGACTTGTGTCAATGCAATTCGCTGCATACATCGGCGGCGTCGTGTGAAATACAAAAATAGGCCTGAGTGTCCGCTTCTCTGTAACGAATGGTTGCCAGCGGCGTCGGAAGACCAACGTGAAATTCTGCTACCTAAAGTTAGCACATAAAGTGGCTCTAGGCCCCGGCATGGTGTAACGTTCACTGCAGTTATAGAATCGTCACAAAAGGGGCATGTGGTTCCATAGTATTCACGTAAGTGTTGCGGCGACTGGACGGTCACCTGTTGTCGGTGTAAGCGCAACACTGGTGCGAAGTGCCTTGCAACTGTGAATGCATCTGAACCATAAAAATACTTTGTACCGGTGGTATCAAACACATGTTAAAGGAGAACACTTTCTGGGAAGGCTTCGTTGAATGTCGTGATTGTGGAATAACAGCTCTGTCTCGAGAAAGATGTAAAGGCTGCACATAGAGAATTGTAGCCACAAGAAAAATACAGACAGTGCGGAAATTTAACTCCACACACATGTATCGACGATCCTGGAATGGGTCTTCCATTGGGTCGTTCGAGGCGGTGAATAAAGTTAAAATCAAGAAGACGCAGTGGTGATGCAGCCCGTAAGCAATGTTCCAGGCAAGGCCGCAGTCACAGAGTTTCCTATAGTCGGTTTCAACCTAACAATAATAAATTGGGGGACCCTTAAGCTTCGCCTTTGAGAGTTGAACGCAATAGCGAAATCCGGCCCCTGGTGCGCACTTCAACCACTAAGTGCGTACTTGTTAATGTGTATTGTTACACACACACGCGCACAGACACACACACGCGCGCGCGCGAGAATGGTACAGGCTGTTTCATACTTAGGGGAAATCTCGGAGCGCCTGGCATCGCGATGCGACTAGCGCTGCAATCTCGCGCCGGCAGCAGCTCGCGCGTGCGCAGACGCTTCAAGGGTGTAGAGTTGTACATCTGCGCACGCGCGAGCTGCTGACGGCGCGTGGTTGCAGCGCTGGCCGCATCACGATGCCACGCGCTCCGAGATTTCCCCTAAGTGTGAAACAGCCTGTACATACAGGTTCTTGATCTAAAGCAAGAGTCGCATGGCCTCCAAGATGCACGCCGCGCGCTTGCCATCTCGGTGGCCATAAAGAGTCTCACAATGCCTCACAGATGGCAGCACATTATCTAGCGTTTGCTGTTTGCTTGATTAACGCCTACTCTGGAAAGGCGGCATTGGCTTGATATGTTTTCCGCTAGATGGACATAGTTGTCCATTTCCTTTCTCGATTTTTCGCTCACGGATGATTTTTCGCTCACAACCAACGCGACCAACGGTCCTGACACCGACGACGGAATTTCTGCGACACGAGCTCTCTAACGCTATCGCGTTAATACTTACGCCGCTTCCATAACTGTGGCGCGCCTGTCATTTGTGTGTGCAGCAGAGTGGTGCGAGATGGTTGTCACGCTTACATTAGGGTCATTTTCTCTCCTAATGTAGGCACTATGCAAATTAAGAATTAAAGGTCCTTGTACCTACATAAAATGTGACGGTTGGCTGAGCAGTGTTGTCAGAAAATTTCCTGAAATATCAGGAAGTTTCAGTTTCGGACCGAGAACCAGTGACGCCAAAATAACCCTGACAGGTCAAGAAGACGACGGACAAACGAGAGAAGTAGCAAACAACGACACTGGACTATCAACTGTGCTTTATTGGCAAACATCTTCCAGGAAATCCAGGGACGCATGCAGTGTTCAATCAACAATAAATGGGCACCTTGAAAATCGAAATGCTAACGCCAGAGTGATCGAAACCATTGTATAGTAAAATATAGCAAGGGGGTGGGAAAGGGAAGTGAAGGTGAGGTGGATAGATGTGAGGGTGAGGAGAGAAAGGAGGAGGGGAGAGAGTAAAGCATAGCATAGAAAGAGAAACAGAGAGCACGAATGCAAAGAAGAAAGCAGAAAGAGAGAGAATAAAAGGAATACTGAAGTCGACAGCGAATCGATAATCTATTATTAGCTAATAAGTTTGTGCAAATTGCTTACAAATGCCTCAACATGCATCTGAAAGGATACTATAGGCGAACCGATAGCGAATCGAGAGCTGCTAATCGATATTCGACCAATAACCAATACATTATTGGAAATTACTTAGCATTGCTCAGGTAAGCATGGCGATACATAGTGAACGGCAAATCGAAGGCTAACCAATGCTTTTTCAGAACTCTCTCTTGGCTACATGGCACCGCGCAAAAGCGGGGTGCCATGTTTAATGCGAAAAAATCCCGCCACAGTATAACCTTCCGATAGATTGCATAACCTTCGGAAGGACACAGGTGGTGTGTGTGCGCGGCTGCGCGTGCTCTTCGTCTAGTCACCTTCTATTTCTCGATCCACTCTGCACAGCTGCGTAGGCGAACCTACAGCCATGACCTCCGCGTCGGTTTAAAGAGCGGTGCAGTGGCGAGAAAGAGAACATTAAGCATAAACGAGGAAGGTTGTCCAGCTCGACTGTTCTTTCACGCTTGGCACCACTAGTTCGAAATTGTCTTAAGTTATTTTTTGTCATTGTTTGATGCACTTATTTCCTCATGGTGGGAGTGGAATTACGTAACAGAGGAACGGACGGTTGAGCCGTTACAAAAATACTTGCAAAGTTGAAAATCCGCGCAGAACTTCCTTGGCAGCTGTTAAGAGTGACGCATGGGCGTAGAGTAATAAATACTCTTTAAATACGGAAGCATTCCTCTGGTGACTCCGCTAGCAAAGTGACTCTCCGTCCGTCCTTCGGTTTCGTAAATTGAGGGTTGCAATAAAGAAATAAGTGTACAAATTGAAATCTTGGAGGCGCTTGGTTTAGAACAAAAGCCTGGCGTGCAATGAAGACAAATGTCTTAACAACAGGCCTACACACTCACGCTTGAAGAATGCGTGTATATCTGAACCACACGAATGACTCTAATCCACGGCGCAAAACAAATGTAAGAGGAGATAATTCTTACAGCCGAGCTGCTTTGGACGAGGTTTTCCGTGTGTCGTAGATAGAAAGTTGTCATCATGAACCACCACGCGTTCAGTGACCGTCCAAGCATTCGGTACGAAGTAAAGTGTGGGATTGGGCTAGTTTGTATTCCCTTATTAAATTGCCCAGCGCAAAAATTTAGACACAGTAGACATAGAAAAGGCGAGGACCTGCGGTGGTCCTCGTACTTTCTATGTGTGCTGCGTCCAAGTTTTTGCGGTGAGCAGTTTAATAACATTTTGTACGGATGGTTAACAAGAAAAGCTGAAACGTGCCCACCACTTCTGTCGTGACCCAGCCTTGCGCGGCTTGGTGCAAGCTGTGCTAATTTTATGATCGTGGTTTCGGGAATTTTCGTGGTGGCGGATTAAAAGCACACGATAACGCAACATCTAAAGCCGACATCTGAGATTTTACACATCGGTAAAATTCCTATGTATGGCGAAATATAATGGGAAATGCGTGTTTCGGGGGTCGCGAGGTGCGCCGGGAATGGGGCCGTTTCGCACGCTGACGAACGCCTGAAAGAAAATGAAAGGCGTCGCGCCGATGCCGCCGGAAAAGAACGATCACTACTTCTTGCGCAATATTTTTTCTAAGACGACGGACGAAACAGACACGGACGAGAAAACGAAAAAAAATTTCGTCCGTCGTCTTAGAAAAAATTTTGAGCAAGAAGTAGTCATCATGGAGTACCAACTAGCTCGAACCCACACCTTGGGAAAAGAACGTTCCAGACATGGATACAACCCACAACAAAACTCGACGTTTGCGCGTATCTTAGAAAACAAATCCCAAAGGCGATTCGGCGTGGATTTATTTTATGGGTTCTAACGCGCGTCTTTCGTAATCATGTTGTGGTTTTGGGACGTAAAACACCTAAATGTTTTCTAGGTGATAACCGAGTACTGTGTATTCGTGGTGCTTTAAAATGCACTACAGTGGAGATTGAAAATCAAGCAAACGCAGCCTTCGTCCTGTTCATGGAGCCAAATGCATGTAAACGTTGCTATCGTACACTCACAGATGTAGAGGGAGTACTGCAAGAGTAGAGCGACTGTATTACTCTCGCCAGAGTTCTTTAACGCTGTGAGGGAGTAGTGGAGAGTTAGCCGCGGAACTTACTCTTTCCTTGAAGGCAGAGTAAAGGAGACCGCGAACTCTCGGCTACTCAGATAGAGTTTCCAATCCACGGAACTCCCGGCCCACCGTAGCGTGAACAGGGTCGGGAACTCCCTCCTAAGCAGGCGGAGCTGCGGAGTACAAACTAGCGCGAGCTCCTGGCCGACGCCGCACAGCGATATACAACTGTCTCTTAACCATAATCCTCCGAGCGTAGACGCCACAAATGTCGCTTTAATGTGCAAGTTAATGGGAGAGCTTTCAGTAATAACAAAAGAAAGTGTTTGTGATCGTAAACCTTTGGTTTCTGAAACGCCAACAGAGGCATGCTTCGAAGCCTCGAACATCGGTAACTCCTAACGCATCGCCAACTTAGTTTACGACACAAAGTAATTGCCACTGGAATAAGATAGACATTAAAGCATTATTGGAATAAAAAAAAGAGGCGTGAGGAAAAAAAAATAACGTCCGGCAGGAGGGATCGAATCTGACACCATCAGATTCTCAGCCGAGGTCACTTCCACCACGCCACGCCCCCCCCCCCTTCTTTTTTTTCTTTCTTTATTGCCTATGTACTATCGTGAGCAAAATGAGCTGGAACACGCGAGCGCGTGGCAAACAGCCTCAAAGCCGAGATAACGTGATACGTGGATGGCGCTGCCGAAACCGGAGGTGAAAGGAGGGCGCTCTTCCGCTGACTGTTGGCACTCCCGCTTCGCTAGCGTTGCTGCGAAACAGCAGCTGATTGCGTGCCATCGACCGCTAGCAATGATAACGAAAAATATTGCACGAAAAAAAATTAAATAAAAGAGGCGTATCAAAATGATCAGCCAACACCATCCATATATAATACAAGCGGGTGTGTTCAGATAAGGACAGACCTAGGGGGGTCCCGACTATTTTTTGTTTTGCACGAAATTTTTATATGAGCTGGGCAAATGTCTCTATAGAAAGGAATGAACCTTCGTTTTGCGGAAATTATCACGGATTACTAGGAAAAAATTCCCGTTTCACAACAGGTGGAAAAAGGCAATTCTGCAACTTTCAGATTTCACAACTTTGGAGGCCTATCACTAAAAACTTAACGCATTGTGGACATCAGTGTTAATTTTTCGTAAATCTTCAGCAATAGTACTATCGGCCTACGGAAAGTTAAATTTGTGTGACTCACAGTACATTTTTGAAAAATTGCCAAACTTTGATTTTTGAGCGGCTGCCTTTGGCTGACCCCAAATTCAAGGGTCTTTTTTCGCAGTTTTCGCTAAAGCGCTGAAGCTGAAAATATTTCTCGCAAGTCTACGAAAGGTTTTTCGCTAATTAAGCAAAACGTTATGCGACTACACTTCATATTTATTTCGTTATAAAATCCCAAAAATGCCATAATCCCAGAACTAGCGAAAATTGCAACATTTTAGGGTCGTTTTAAAAAAAATAATCATCACCGATTTTTATGAAAATGATGGACTATACCCGGCCATGACTGCTAAATATTGTGCTGCAAAAATATGTTGCATTATTTTGTTTGAAGTGAGAAAATTGAGCTTATTTTAATACCCATGTATGGTCTTAACATCAATGTGTGGCGTTCTTATAATAAAATAAATTTAATAGACATACTTAGTTCGTAGCTCGCTTTTCTGGTTTTGATAATGACGATTGACCCAGCTTGTGTCTTTTTGATCGCTTTGAGTGACAGAAAAGCTGAGCTTGAATTTTCAGAGCTCCCCTGTCTGTGTCCCTACCAGTACATTGAGGCAGCCGGCGCCCGAGAGGGCGTACAAATGAGAGCTCGTGGTGTAGAGTGCAAATTTTTCTGCACGTCAACCATTTTAGTTCACATCATACCACCTGTCTAACGCAAAAGAGATTTAACTAGTATTTCCCTAACAGTACGGGAAAATGTTATTTTTGCGTTAGTGTGCCTAGACATAATTGCTCGCTGCTGGGTGGTAGAGAAAGGGGACCCGAAATGTGAGGTTCGCGTTTGTTTCTTTAAGGAAAATGGTTATAACTTGCCCTAAGACTACTTGAGGGCCATATTTCGATGAAAATCCTGCAAAAATATCTTCCTATACTTTATTAATAATAAAAGTTTTCGTGTTACCATCTTCAACTGCGTACTTACCCTGATTTTCTTCCATCAAGCAACGAAATTTATGGACTAGAGTTGGTTACAATAATGTACAGGTGGCTCGAGCATTACCATTGTACGGGAATATTAAGACCGTTGCGGTCTTAATATTTCGATGAATTTATCATTCCCAGAAACGGGTTGAGATGGTGGGAATGAGGGAGTTATGAATCTACAAGAAGCACGTTCATGTTGCGCATTAAATAGTTTATTCATGTCACCTAGAATGAGTAATATCCACTCGGGCAATCAAATTTTGCACACTGCAGATTCACAACTCCTTCCACTCTGTGTCTGCGCACCGCGCTACGTACAGGAAATTCCCTTGGTCCGATTTCATGTGTTTGCACATGTGGGTTGCCTGAATACCTTGAACCCGTCTGGCAAGTTTCCATTTCTCCTTCTTCAGTTCTCTGAAGGCTTCCACTTCACTCTTCTCCATATGCAGTAAGAAAACCTTTTTAAGTTTACTAGCTACAATAGTAACAAAATCACTTGCGCAGTGAATGACCTCGGTGGCGGGTGAACGCAGGTTATGTAGTGTGGCTTGTTGTTTCACAAGGCCACCGACGCCGTCGCAGGCATTTTTGCCGTCCCCGTTGCCGAAAAAAGCCACTTGGTTGTCTGAAGCTGTTAGTTTCGTGTAAATTGGAGCATAATCTTCGATGTGATCCTTGATTTTTCTCAGGGCCTACACTCTAAGAAAAAAAAGAGTCAAAAGAGGGTCACGGCCGCGTGACTCTCTTCGGGTGTCCATTTGACCCCTTTGGAAGGTACAGGCAGAGAAAGAGAGTTCGCAATTCGACTGGAGTCACGGGACTCTCCTGAAGCGCGTTTCGATTGATCGCGCGCTTGCCCTTTGGCGCCGTGGTGGCGCGTTGGCTCGACGACGGAGGCGAGGCAACGCGCCACAACGGCGCCGGGGTGGCGTGCCGCTTCTGTTTTCCTCTCTGTCTCCTCGTCTATTGGAATGCATTGCGTGTTGGTTGCGCGGGTTGTGTGTCTGTTCATGCGCGCCTTCGGTGGTGTTGGTGTTGACGCCGGCTCCGTGCACGAAGTGACGCGGTGACGCTTGGAGGACGGAATATTCCTGGAGCTGCGGACAGGAACAACGGGCGCCAGTTAACGGTGAGTGTATACTGCTTTCGTAGGTACTAATTATACAGCTTTAGCTGGGCGTCTGCAGCAGCTCTGCGGCAGTTATATGCCAGCCATTTCCAACAGCAGCCTGTGTCCGCAGGGCTGTTGCGGATGCCCAACTAAAGCTGTCAGTTAACGAGTTGCCACCGCTATGCGCGTTGCTGTGCAAGCTCCCTTATAGTGAGCGATGCAAACAATTATCAAGGGTCATTTTTTGCTGATCGCACGTTGTGTCTGCGCTACTGAATGTGCAAGATGTCGTTTTGAGATGCACTTTAGTCTACTTCATAACATTTCCATCGATCTTGAGTGTGTAGCGTGCTTCGGCGCGTGGGAACGTGAAAAAAAATGCCTCTGTACAGAACGCTCAGACGCACTATATATAATGGTTTTTGTTGGCCTAAAGACGGTAGTTTGAGGTGCAGATATGGTACGGTGCTTCCAGAACGTACGCGGTAGTCATTCAAGTTGGACACGCTTCACCGGTAAAGTGAAAAAGCTCTAGACTTTCGACGGCGCGCGTTGGTGCGGCCGCGGCCGTGCACTCTTCCCTCGTTTCTGTTTGCTGTTTTCGTGATTTGCATACACTGCGATGACGTTGGGCGTTATTACAGAATCGAGTGAGTGTGCGTGATTGTGGGAGCTATGTGCGGTAATTCTAGCATATGACATGTCTGATCTCGACGTCAAAAACTTGGTTCCTGACCATGCCTGTTTGCATTTGTTGTTTGTTGTTAGCCTTTATTATGTCTGTGTGAATCATTTATTGTGTAGGTTTTGCAAACCTTTACTGCAATTTCATTTTCTCATCATAATGTCACGTTCTTATTTTCAGATACCGTTTTTCATGGTGCTCACGCTGAACAGGAGCGACAACCTAGCAAGCCACAAGTCTGATGTCTCCAGCCGTCACCACTTCTTGATTTATTCTTAATCATAAGAATAAATATGGAAACATGATGCCAATTTCTGCTGTTTATTTAGCACATATGACACTGTGCACATCACAGTCACACATTTTAGTTGGCTATACTATACAAGCATGTAAATGAGGAATACCTTAACTTCTTAATTGGAAATCACTGACCATTTTTTCGCGATTTCTATATAACTTTGCTAGAAAATATGTGCTGTTTTGACGAGTTTTAATAAAATAATGCTAAAATTGAACTATTCTTTTTTTGCAGTCGCTGGGCAGAACGGCAAGTATTATTGCACATGCTTAAAATGAATACTCCACTATTTTCAACAGTAGTCGCGCAAAAGTAGAGCAAGGGTCAAAGGAGTAGCTTAAAATACTTGGTGAGTCGCTTGACGCTTCGGTGTGGCTCACTTGACCCCCGTAGGAGTGTTACCGGCAAGAGTCGTCTGACTCCCTATAAGTGGTAACGTGATCCTTCGGATGAGAGTCTTTCCACTCTTCCTAGAGGGTCAGGGGACTCTCCTAGAGCGAGCCGACCCTGACCCACCAAGAGAGTCACCGTGACTATTTAAAGAGAGTCCTATACGTGGCAAGTCAGAACTCTCCGAAAAGAGTCACGCATACTCTTTTTTTTCTTAGAGTGTAGCAAGCATGTGCAGAGTCGTGGCAAACGACATCGCTAATTATTGCGTAGTTCCATGTCGACTTTCTTGTCGATACAACGCAAGTAAAGATGCTAACTTGCGTACTTTGCCAATGGTAAGGTTGTACTTCATCTGGGAGTACGATGGACCAATTTTCGGCAAAATCAAAGTGGAAAACAATGGAACCCTTTTCACAACACTGTTTTTCCTCGTGTATGGTATTTGCTTGCGTGCGCGAGGTAGTTATGAGGGATCCATTTTATGGTCACATTTTGAAATTCCTTTAGGAATGCTGGAGGCATCATGGTCTTCTTTATTAGTTCACCTGATTCCCAATTAAGTAGCAAATACAATTTCTTCGTCCGGTGCTTTGCACTGAGTTCCCAGGCTGAGACCATTCTTCACAGGACATTGTTCGCACTCGCCTAAGAACATCAAAGACCCCGACGCATTTTTGATCCCAATAAGGCATAGTTCGAAATTTGCACAATATTCCCATACATACCCCTCCCGATGCGGTGAGCATTTGACCCATTCTGGGCGCAAAGATATGAATTTTGTCAGACCAACCGCTGACAGCGGATTAGCAAGTTTGTAGACTGAGTATGTCTCTCGTAGCGACCGCGTCATGAAACGCTTCGAAATGAATTCGGCTTTTCCATCGATGCGCACGCGCACCACATCTTTCTTGTTTGGACTCTGCTTGAACAGTCCAGCTCATCTTTTGTGTAGTATTCAAGGATTTTGTTGGTGTCTGTTTCACTCAATTTTTCCTTGCAGTACGGCTCCAAAAGGCTCCACACACCTTGTTCTGCAGCTATCTTCCTGGCCTTTAGAATCGCGTGCTTCGTTGCCTCTGGAATGAAGCGTTGCACCTCTTTTATTGTTAGGCTCAGATGTATCAAGGATAGCAGACGGCAGCGCTCTCGAAAAGATGTGCACTTGATGTACGCTGTGTGTAGGTTTTTCTTCCAGCTGGCACAGGCGCAGCAACTGAATTGTGATGGAATGTCTTTAATACCGTATGGCTGTGCGAATTCCGCATCGAATGTTTCTTACAGCAGCTCTAGTAATTTCATTTGCCTTGCGCTTTGCGTACGAGAGTCTCCTCCCTTTCTTTACACTCCGAGGAGGCTTTAGTGGCGACACTGCTGATGGGGCACCAACGACTGCCTTAATGCTTTCCATAACTTCCTCTGTAGTCTGGAAACCCTCATTGGGCTGACTGGATTCCTCTTCCATATGCTCAATGTCTTCCTTAAAGTTCCTAAAGCAATTCTGGCACACAAAGTGCGATTCACGCACTCTGAGCGCTGTGTCAGCTTCCAACACTTTCTTTAGATTGTCAATTCCCAAGTCTTTGACACTGCGGAAATTCCTTTGAAACCTGATCTTCCGCTTGTGTCTCTTTAAGTAGTCGGCGCAGCAATTTCGTTCAGGAAACTTCGCCATCAGAACTGTGCCACAGTGAGGTCTCTCGGTGACACAGTAGGTTACAGTGAGTATAAGGTACAATCACTTTGGGGTGAAGGTAGCGTCCAAGGAAGTTCTTAGTGCAACAACGAAAGTTCAGTAGCCGGATCGCAGCTGATGTCTTGACACAAGGGTTTACGAGAAGAGAGCTGCTTGCAGTGGGCTTCTTACTTACTCCGCAATCTCTATCTTATCTGCTTACGAAATAACTTATTATTAATAATGGAGGACGACACTAGAGTAACTACAATGTGATGAAAAAACTGTATCATTGACACACGTAGAAAACAACACGACTTCTTTGTTAGAGTTCACTATCCAGACTGACATATGGTCTACACCCAAAAGACTGCTTTTCAGGTGTGAGGGGAACGCTCTCTCCTGTCTGGGTCCGACCGTTGCAGGCGCACCGCGGTGCGTCTCGCATTTCACGACGGTCATGTGTTCTCCGTCACAGGTTCTCGGAGTGCTTGGCTGTTATACGTACTTTTGTTTCCCTCTCTTGCGGGTGGCATTCAATTACGCTCTGGTCTTGCTGTACGCGCTCTCGCGTGCCTGCTGCCTCAATGTGCCGTAGTATGGATACAGACAGAGGAGCTCTGAAAAATTCAAGCTCAGCTTTTCTGTGACTCAAAGCGGTCAAAAAGACACAAGCTGGGTCAATCGTCATTATTAAAACCAGAAAAGCGAGCTACGAACTAAATATGTCTATTAAATTTATTTTGTTATAAGAACGCCGCACATTGATGTTAAGACCATACATGGGTATTAAAATAAGCTCAATTTTCTCACTTCAAACAAAATAATGCAACATATTTTTGCAGCACAATATTTAGCAGTCATGGCCGGGTATAGTCCATCATTTTCATAAAAATCGGTGATGATTATTTTTTTTAAAACGACCCTAAAATGTTGCAATTTTCGCTAGTTTTGGAATTATGGCTTTTTGGGATTTTATAACGAAATAAATATGCAGTGTAGTCGCATAACGTTTTGCTTAATTAGCGAAAAACCTTTCGTAGACTTGCGAGAGATATTTTCAGCTTCAGCGCTTTAGCGAAAACTGCGAAAAAAGAGCCTTGAATTTGGGGTCAGCCAGAGGCAGCCGCTCAAAAATCAAAGTTTGGCAATTTTTCAAAATGTACTGTCAGTCACACAAATTTAAATTTCCGTAGGCCGATAGTACTATTGCTGAAGATTTACGAAAAATTAACACTGATGTCCACAATGCGTTAAGTTTTTAGTGATAGGCATCCAAAGTTGTGAAATCTGAAAGTTGCAGAATTGCCTTTTTCCACCTGTTGTGAAACGGGAATTTTTTCCTAGTAATCCGTGATAATTTCCGCAAAACGAAGGTTCATTCCTTTCTATAGAGACATTTGCCCAGCTCATATAAAAATTTCGTGCAAAACAAAAAATACTCGGGACCCCTCTTGGTCTGTCCTTATCTGAACACACCCAAGCGTGGCCTGTGCATCACGTCAGGCTACGTCACAGCCGATATCTCAGCAGCTACATAGGCTGATGGGTCATTGGGCGTGGCTGCGTGCGTTGATGTGAAAAGCAGGCACCACGGCTCTCCGTGTAATGACGAAAAATGGCATAATGCCTGCTTTCCTACTTCTAAAAAATTACATTGATTTATAGCGTAGTGGGTTCCTCGCAACTGCACTTGTGTTGGTTGACAAGGAAGCCCATAAGCGCATGATCCATTTCCTCGGGGTCTAAGTAAAGTTCTTCGCCTCCCCCCCCCCCTCTCTGTCCCACGTCAACGTATGTTATACAGCATGACGGGAGAGGGAAATAGCGACCGGGCGTCACCCAATGCAAATTACATAACTGGTGGGCCGTTTAAAGCTCCCAACCCATTACAAAGGGCTGAGCCATAATTCTTCATCGTCATCAGTCGTCGCGTCAACAAAGTGCACATAATGCCCTACATACGTGTAGCTGGTGCCTCGCTTCTCCGCAGAATGACGAATAATGGCTTAGTAGGTGCTTCCCAACTTCACAAAAATTGTGATTTATGGCGTAGTGGGTACCTTTCTAGTCTACTTGTATTGTAGCCCCAAGATAGCTTACAACGGGCTCTAGAAACGCCGCTCTTCCAGCTTTCGCTGTGACTGTGCTGCGGTTTCATCGCAGGCCTGGCGTTTTTTATAAACGTTTATCCGAGACGATAAAAACGTTTAGAAAACGTCACGGAATAGAAGCTAAAGGTCTTGAAAACGTTTTATATCTCGTCTAACGTCCGGCTAGAATCCGTTTTTAAGACCAACTGGAAAACGTTTTTAAGACGATCTAAAAAACGTTTTTAAGACGATCTAAAAAACGTTTTTAAGATGATCTAGAAAACGTTTTAAAAACGTCGCAAAAAATTCCATTTTTAAAACAGATAAAATATCCCATTGCTTCGTCTTTGAAAAGACGTTTTCCAAATGTTTTTAAGGCGATCTAGAAAACGTTTTAAAAACGGTGCAAAAAATCCCATTTTTAAAATAAAGATATCCCTTTGCATCGTCTTTGAAAAGGCATTTTCTAACCGTTTTTAAGACGTCATGCAGGATCTCCTTTCTTTTAGCCGTTTTGTTTTTGCGCATGTAATTATAATAGTGCACGTTTTTAGGAAGCCCTCTCTGTTATAGTAATTACAGTTACTTTATTCTGTAATTACTATTACAGAGTGTGAACTCAGTATATTCACAGACAAAAGTGGTCATGTCATAATTTATTATGTAAAACAGCAACGATTCCTGTACGACATATAAACGTAAAAGCCGCGAAATGAGATATAGCATGCGACTATATACCATTATTCAGAAGCGTCAAAAGAGTGCAAAATATCACGGTAAATAAAATGCAGCTCTATAGTACCCAACCTTCAAGAACACTTTTTGTTGCACGATTCATCATTCGCAAAATTGTTGTCAAACAACTAACAGTGCAATATGACAAAATTTAGGATCTGGCACAGCCATTCTGCAATATGTAAGCGTCGTCTCATTATCTTTACTTAATCAAACGCAAGGATGAAGTGAAGAGAAATTGTCGAAAAGCGAATGTCGCTGAAGCCAACGACTCGACAAGGGGACTAGTTTCCGTCTGGCAGGGGCGTAGCCAGCAATTTTTTTCGAGGGAGGGGGGTTCAACCATACTTTATGTATGTTCGTGCGTGCGCTTGTATGTGTGCGTGTATATAAACACGAGCAAAATTGAAAATTTTGGGGGGGGGGGGTTGAACCCGCCCCCCCTGGCTACACCCCTGCCGTCAGGGCCCTCACGAAGACAAGCATTCATGATGACACGTTTCCTCAACGCTTCATCTTCCGCTGAACTTTTTTCTTGTAGGAAGGAGAGAGAGAGAGAAGGAACAGGGGGTAGGCAGGGAGGTTAAATAGCGTCCAGTTTGCTACCCTACTCATGGGAGGAGAAAGAGGGAGTAAAAACAGAGAGAAAGAGACACATTTCACAACACACACACAGAGGAGTGTATCACAGGTGGTCACTCAATTTGGTGGCTTGAAGTACTGCAGGAGGGCTCGTGTGGTTTTCTGGGCTGATGTGCTATGAAGACAGACTCCTAAGATCTTTCCTTCAAGAAAAGGCCGACCGTCAAGTCTCCTGAAGGCACACTGGAGGGTCCGGCGATGTGTTTGAAATAGCATACAGCGGCACAAATGATGATCGATAGTCTATGCAGTTGCAGTTATCGCACATTGATGAATCTGCCCTACCAATCCGATAGGTGAATGAGTTTGAAGACGCTACACCGAGTCACAGCCAACACAGCATCACAACAAAAAGACGTGGACAGTAGAAGTGGACAGGACAGCGTTTACTCCTGTCCACTTCTACTGTCCACGTTTTTTTTTTTTCAGTGTGTTTCAACCTAATTTTCCAAACATGAACATAAACCAACAGCTCCAGCTCGCCATCATGCTCCAACACAGCATTCTAAGCAGGAAAGGAGGCATGCATCAAGCACCTGGTGTGTGTCTTTCTTCGTTTCAAAACAATCGTTCAGTAGCGCTACTTAAGACCACAGTTAGTGGAAATCGATTCCAATGTGTTGAAATCACTAATAGCAAAACAAAACTGCAAAATAATATTTGGCCCACCCAGCCAAGAATGCGTAGTGAAAAAAGAACATAAATTGCTTGCAAAATCACTGTTGCTGAAGTGTATTGCTCAAAAAATGAAACTTTTAGAAACGTTTGACAACATGCGTCTGTTGGAACATTTCTCACTGAAAAAATGTTGGCAAACAACTCTGGCATCATTACAGAAGTACGACTAGACGTTGGGAACAAAAGGCGCCATTTTAGACATGAGCTAAAAATATTTGTGGATGCAGCATATGTGTTTCAAACGGCGCCCACTAAAGAAGTGAGGTTTCAGTTATCACAGAAATTATGGCCTGACATCCCTAGAGAGCACACAGTTAAGCTTAAATGTGCCATGGCTAGCAGAAAATATGAACACTGTAAATTACAGCGACATATAACAAAAAGTACAACTAAACCAACTGTAGCGCGAAAACAAAATGTATGAACAGGAAACTAATCGAAACGAGCACAAAAATTACAATGAATGAGCCACTTACCAAAATGAATAAATAAAAATTAGGAATACGAAAATACCAGCCTGATAAAAAAAAACAACTTTCTTTTATGATGCCCAGTATTAGAAAAGATCAGGCTAAACGAACAAATTAAGATAATGATAAGACACATCAGCTAAAGAAATTGTGACTCTTCCCCATTTTTTACTCAATAAGCACACAGCTGTACACTCAGGATTGTCAGAGGCAGATCAGGGTATTGCACTTAGTACATCACATTGCTCAGTGTCAAAATATCACAATGTGTGGCAAGTCAGTCTGAACACATGGCTTCATGACAGGTACTTGATGGAAATCACTAGGCACATCCGGAAATCTGCAAAGAACACTACAAATAGCATAGACACGAAAGTTGTTGCGTCATTAGCAGCACGGGGCAGCGTTACACGTTAAATATATTTTAGCACAATAGCCCTAGTGCGGTTTCTTGAATATCCCGACAAACAAAGACGCTCAAACAAGTTATATACTTTACAAACTTTGACCTTTTGTTTTTGAAAGTTTCCAAGGAAAAGAGAAAAATGCCAATCTCTTGACATCCATCTTTTTTCATACTAAAACCTGTCAGTCAGCTCAACAACACGAAGAAAGTAATAATTTAGTTGGTGTAGCCTTTGTTTCCAAACATCTAGGGCAAGTACCATGTGCAATAAATAGGAGAAAAGATCATTTCATTATTTGTTATTATACCTATAGGACGGTGTGAAAAGATGAAAACTCGATAACACCGTACGGCGACAGAGAGCGAGCCTGCTATATTTAACCAGGCACAAGAGACGCGCAAGAGAACCTCTTGGTTCTGCTAAGAGCTGCAGGCTTTACCGAGAAAGGAGGAGGTTAACAGAGTAGGGGAAACATAAATCACAAGTCTGAAAGCGCATCGAGATAGTCAAGGCAGCACTGAGAAAAAATGCCGAACTCCTCCGCGCGAAACGCGTCTTTGACTCTCATGCCCTCAGAAATTCGCAACTAACAGAAAAGCGTGCCCAGCCTCTCGTTACGTGCAGCTAGTACTGTGGAAGAAACCATCAACCAGCACGCTGTCGCTGCAAAGATTCTCTCATCCACAAACTTCCGACACAATAAAACAGATGACACATGCCGTAACTTCCAACAATGCAGTTTTAAAATTGGGTGCGCGAAGCTTTGCGTTCGTTCATCGTTATTGTGCATGCATTATACGCTACGTATGCAACAAACGCTATCGGCGTATCCCACTGTAGAACTGGCTACTCCGCATGCGTCGTACGCCATCCTCTTGCGTACTCACGTTAAGTGGCGGAAATAGCGTATGCGCCCAACGAACGCTACCTTTGCGTACCCTATTCTAAAACTGCTTCTTACGCGGCACACGTAGCTTAAGCTAATGTGTATCTTGAAACTACCTCATCAAGCGGCCAAGAAAAGAGTCATTTTACTGAAATTAGGTTAATAAATATAAATATGGTTTTCGCTCATGTTCGTTCGAGCATGAACGGAAACCATGACATGCATTTACGTTTAGACAACTTTATCATGTATGCTGAATAAACTCCGCAGTAACGTACTGCTGAAACATGTCGCACATGCAGCCCGTGATGCAACGGAACACGCTTTTTCATTTCACATAGTTCTCAAATACTGAGCGCAAATGCAGTAAAAATGAACTTACGTTCAAAAATGACAGAAGCCCGTGGTTTACAGTATTCGCAATCCACAGAAAACTAATCGCAAATCAAAGTAACCACGCCCGTCCCTCGAGCATAGAAGAAAGGAAGTTGCGAGAGCGTCCCGCGCGCAAGCTGATGAGTGAATTTTTCCGCAGAGAATCATACGGGACTCTAACCGTCAGTCAGCGTAACAGTCGCTCCACAGAGACACACTTGCATTCGGGTCCACAAGTTTAATACGCAGCGAAGTATAGTTTCTTCACAGCTGCGTTTATAGCCTCCACGAACCATGACACAAGCACGAAATATAGCAAAATTGTGCATGACCAGTGAGCTCGACCGCCCATGCGAAATCGGCGAGCTTAACCGATATTGCAGAAGCAACGGCCGCGCGGATGGATACAGTCAGCGCTAAGGCCTTCGTGCGGGAGTTAGACGGTTATCGCTGCGAGTAAATTACAGTATATTACGTAAAGTTTACTGGTTAATGGACTTTGAAGTCTTCATTATTGCTGATGCAATGTAGACACCATACGCATTTATCCTTTTGCGCGTTACTTTCTTTATCGCAATGAGAGATGGCGTGCGCAAGCTTGAGTTCAAATTTCAATTCGCGGTGGTTCATGCATGCCCATGCATGCATGTGCCATGTGGCGCGCTGTCCGCTGCTGGGCGACAAAACGTCTTATAAAGTGCGTCTTCTAGACGTCACGAACAAGACGTTTTTAAAACGTCGAAATTGGTTTAAAATCGAATAAACGTCATGAAATATACGTTCCAGACCAAAATGGTCTTAGAAAATGCGTTTTCTAGACGTTATTAAAAACGGATATAAAACGGATTTTCTGTGACTTTTTAAAACGTCGAAATTGGTTTAGAATCCGTTTTATTCCATTTATTCCTAAAAAACATTTTCTAGACCATCTGTGCTACCTGGGTAGTACCATCAAATGTTTTACTGTCGAAAGCGATATCGATAGTATTTTTCGCCATCGATAGTTCGATAGTGACTCAGCTATCGATAGTATCGATAGTACCATTGATAGTTCTGCATCACTAGTCAAAAGCCAGCGGAAGCGCAGCGCCCTTTCCACTTTGTTTCCGACAGTGGCCGCTGCGAATCAGCTGATGTAGGGTCCGAGGCTATTCGCCACGCGCTCGCGTGTTCGAGCTCATATTGCTCACGATAGTACATACATACAACAGTGAAAACTAATATATACCGAACAAAGAACAAAAAATTAAAAATAAAAATATAATAAAAATGCAGTTTGCAAGCTTCTTAAAATTGCTTAATCTGTAGAAGATTTCAAAACAGGAGAAAGTGCCTCAGATCAGGCTGGCCGACGTTTCGATAGGGGACCTATCTTTGTCAAAGGCGCCTTGTCATCCCTGGCGTGTTAGTTTTATGGGGTTAGTGATGACGTCATGTCAGCGGCGGCGCGTCTGTTGCTGTTGGTAATTGATGCCTGGAAAGAGAGAAACTCGAAAGCAGAGGAGTAAAGCCCTTGCCACATTTCAAGAGAGTTTGCAAACACGTTCGGGTCTGCCATGTCAGAGTTAAAGGTAGCTGCAAAGAAAGAAAAAAAAGAAAAAAAAAGAAAAAAAAGGGGGGGCGGGTGCAACCAAGCGAGAGGGCGAGTGCAGCCATCACAAAGAGCTGCAGAAGGTGGTGAGGAAGGGAACTACAGGCGGGGAGAAAAACCGGGCGGCTTACGTTTAAATGTCCGCCAAGGAGCTGCAGAAGGTGGTGGGGAAGGCAGCTACAGACGACCAAAAAAAAAAAAAAGGAAAAGGAAGGTACTCGGGCGGCGTACGTTTAAAATGCCGCCTGCCTACTTTAAGTGATATTGAAAGGGTTGCCTGAAAAGCAAGCTCCTGCTTAATGGGTGAAGTAATTGGCTGGCATATGCATCCAGTGTCGTCGGTGGCTTCCAAAAATTGGGCGCCCGTCAACTAAGAGGGTGGAGTAATTGGCTGGCATATGCATCCAGTGTCGTCGGTGGCTTCCAAAAATTGGGCGCCCGTCAACTAAGAGGAAAAAAAAAAGTTGAAAGGAACGTGGGGCGGCCGGGGGGGAACAATCGGAATAAGACTCGTAGAACTTCCTGAGAAAGCGAGGGCTGTGACAATGCTGGCCAGAAGCGGCCTTTGGAGCGCGGAAAGGGGGAAGGAAACCGTGGTTCGGATTCACTAGAAAATGAAAACATCTTAAGAGAATAATATCTACACGTATGTGCACATTTATACATGCAAGGTTACGAGATATTAAGAAAGAATATTGATAGTGTATTATGGGAGCTGGTCGGGATTTTATTTTGCGAATAGGTTAAGGTTTTTGAAAGCTGAGCGTACTTCATGTCTCTTAATATTATAGGAATCATGCTATGGCTTTTAACGATTCCAAATTACCACGAGCTAGATTTATTCCTGATGGGTGTAGGGATTGAAATTTGTGTATCAAATACGATTCCATGTATTTCCTCTCACGTGGTGACCGGAAGTTTGTTTGTAGAATGTAAAGTTTGGCTTGATCGAAATTGTGGTCTTGTTGATTGAAGTGGCTGGCTACTGCTTTTGGTAAGTTGTGCTTTGTGTCTGCGCGGTGGCCGTTCAGTCTTACATGAATTGGTTGTCCAGTTTCGCCTATGTACTGTTTTTTACAGGTGGCACACTCAATGCAGTAGATCAGGTTGTTTGAGGTGCACGTGAAGTTCGATGTTACCTTGTGAAGGTAATCGGATGCTGTGCTTTTTACGTTGGTGGCTGGCTGTATATGTTTGCACGTAGAACATCTTGGACGCCCACAGGGTCCAGACGTTGGTGTAGTTTTTGTTGCGAGTTTTGCATGTACGAGCATATCTTTGAAATTGGCGTTGCGTCTGTAGGCAACCTTAGGCGGTTCGGGGAAGATTTTTTAAAGTTTCTGGTTGGTTGTTAGAATCGGATAGTATTTTGCGAGGATGTTGTTTATGTTCGGAAGTGCGTTGGAAAATTTTGTAGTGAGAAGAGGCGTTGTTGTTGTTGTGGTTTTAGGGCGTGGTTTGAGTGTCTCAGTGCGATCTAGGTTTAGTGCGTCCGTGTAAGCCTTATGAAGGAACGCGTTTGGATGGCTTCTGTTTGCTAGTGTTTCTTTTAGGGTAGTAAGTCTGTTTACGTAATCCTGATCCTCTACGCATATGCGACGTAACCTTGTTGCTTGGCTCCTGAAAATGCCCTGTTTACAATGTTTTGGGTGATGGCTAGTATAATCTAGGTATTGTTGCTTGTCAAATGGTTTCTTATACAGCGTAGTCTTTAATATACCATTCTCAAGATATATGGTTGTGTCAAGAAAGTTGATGCTCTCAGCTGAGGTCTCGGACGTGAACTTTATCGTTGGATGAAAGGAGTTTAGGAATGATGTAAATTTAGCTAGATTGTCCCTGCCGTGACCCCATATTATAAGTATGTCATCAATGTACCGAAGGTATGTGTGGGGTTTGTCTGCGCAGCGAGCCAGGAAGCCTGTTTCCTGTAGAAGGCTTTCTACTTGATGAAGCCAATCCGGTACATCTTGCTGGACCTTTTGTGTTTCCACAAATAAACATATAGACTCGAAGAAGCATTGTCGAACCGGACGTGCATTGATATCAGCATGGCGCACCGCCATTCTTGACTGCGATATATTGTGCAGGCCCAGTAACATGACTAGATCGAACGGTACCCCTTCCTCATTTTTAACCGGGAGAAATCTGATGCCGCAGGCGTCGAGGGGCAAATCCTTTTTTAAAGTGCGTTGAAGAACGTCCCAAAAAAGGACCGCATCCCAGCAGTCAAGAAAAACATGCTCGATTGTCTCCGGCTTCCTGCAGAGTAAACAAAGGTCTCCCCAAGGAAAGAATAAGCCCTTTTCTTGCATCCATCCTTTGACAGGCAATGTTGCACTGTGTAATTTAAGAAAAAGGATTTTACTTCAGGTGTTACCTCCATTTTTTGTTACTCGGCTTAAGACATTCTGACCTGGGCCTACACGGTATATTGCTCTATAAAGAGGAACAGGAAGAATTGTATCTACTAGATCTTTGTATAACTTTTTACGGGAAACAGAACAAAGATATTCCAAAGAAAAACGCGTTTTTATAAAGAGACACGAATTAGCTACTTCTTTCAACTAACCTCTAACATTTGTTTTCATGTTGTCAGAAGCCACCACCAGTTCCGGTAACACCCTCCCAAGCCTAAGCTGTATAACAGTGCGTATGAACGGGTCTCGATTATTTCGGAAGAACATGAACCGGTTAACTAACTGACGCAGATACAAATGACACAGACTAAAGCGGGGGACAGACGGTCCGATTTTCCATGCGATCCGACGGCCGCCGCGTCGGCCGTGGGGGAGAGGGAATGGTGGCTCTACGATGCTATGAAAGGTCACCACTCTGGTTTCCCCTCCGCCGTGTGGGACGTCGAATCGCAGGAAAATTGTACCGTCTGTCTCGACCTCAAGGCCACCAGAGCGAACCCGTCTGAAAAGGTTAGTTCTACTTGTTCGCTCCCAAGAAGAACCCCACAAGAAAGCAGCAAATATTCGGTGAAGCTTTTGTACATTCACACGCGAACAATGCAGTACTTGAAGCACCAAAAATATGTTACAAAAGGTTGCTCTGGCGAAAATTGATAGATGAAAACCCTTGAATTGCTGAGTTTATTCTCGCAGTTCAGCGGCCTGACGCCGCCAGTACGGTTTACTGTCACAAAATACTCCAGTGGAACACCTAAGTACCGCACAGGAGTAGTAGTCCATGAAATACCGGCAAGGAAGTCAGGAGTCACAGGCCATTCGCCGTGCGAGTAACCCACGCATTTGCTCCAGTTGACCAGACTTCCACTCGTATTGCAATTCGCAACTTTCACGGCCTAGAGAGGGCGCTAGTGGAAATCCAATATGGCTGTCGTTTAGGGGACCGTGCCGACACCGCCTGAGAGTGTGTCTGTCACTTCGAACTGCGCAGTCATTCGGCTACAGCTGTCGTTCTGTCACGGCTTTTTTTAGAAGGTCATTGACTCTTGGATGTATTACATCGCACATTGGGGGTTCAGAAACGCGTGTGCGGTGTACTTTTGAAGGAGGAGATGTTTTGAACGCCGGCATATCATTTGCTGTGGTGTGAGGGAGTGCACAGCTTCGTCGTACAAGGATTATGCCAGCAGACTTTCCAACTGCGGAATGCCCACACGAGCTGTGGTTCGAATTCAGGCGCGACCAAACGATAAAGGTAAGTCCACGTACTGTACTGGCTTGTTTACCTTCCTCGTGTCCCTTTCTTCGACGGGGTATTCTCGCCGACTTTGCGAAGTGTAGTTATTTTTTTTTTACCGCTGATAGATAGTACAGAAACACCTGTTGCTCACCGGGCCCGAACGCTGCCCGCGAACGAAGCGCTTGCTGCTGATGCGTGTGGTATGGAGTATATGCACACGGTCGTTCGCTCTCAGATCATGCGAGCGGATGGCTGCGCTCTAGAGGATCAGTTCGTCCGAGGCGCCTTACACGGAAGCAAAAGTAGCACAGGTGTAGAGCAACCTGAAGCTCCTACTTCTTGTCCTATTTTCGCTTCGATGCTCGGCTACGACGGAAGCAATGGCGCTCTGAAGAGCCCAGCCATCCTCTCGCATGATCTAGCTAGGAGTGAACGAGCGTGTACCTACACTCGCGACGTCGCTGTTCGAACCCTATTATCGCTTTGCACGGTAGAAACTACGCTGCTTTTATGCGCTTGTAAACAAAAGGTACTTTGTTGTATTTGACTGCTGAAGCGGGATTTATGGGGTAGAACAGCAGATGAGACATGCTTGGAAGCAGATTTCATCACCACAGAAACACTAATTTCAAATCGAAATCTTATTTCCATCATTTATATGTTCACAGATAGAGGACAATGGAAAATAAATCTGCCAGTAGGCTGCTGCACTAAACCGTAGCCCCACGCAATGATTGGCGTGTGTGCAACAGAAATAAAAACCAGCCAATTAACAAATGATGATATGTGATCAGTGCAGAATATAAGTAAAAAACCACAGTCTACAAAAGAAGTACTTTGATGACAAAAAATTCGATGGAGTAATCCCCCACGCAGCTGAAATGCCGCGAGTACAAATGTTTTTTTTTTTTTTCTCTTGCAGGGTCACTGCTCGTGCAAAATAGGAAACCTCGCCTTTGACGGCACGGCGTGTGCACTGCGGCACGCAGGAAATTTTGTGATTCTTGTACCTCTTGCCCATACTGAGGAAACAATAAAGTAAATAATTGCCACTACGACTCGCAGTACCTGTCCGACTTCAGTAGTTCACTACAGCGTTCAGAAAAGCCGTCGTTAAACTCGCCATCGACTAAAAATAAAGCACCAGCGAACCGCCGAAGTGGTGCCGACTGAACGCGGGAATGGGCAGAATGGGCTGGCTGCGTGGGCATCCCCTGAAGGACAGTTCTGACGGCTGCCGCATGGCGTCGCTACCATCTGTGAAAGTTGCGAATAAAGGTCCACAATTTTAGCGGTTTCAGTGACGCTTTCGTAATCTTTACAAAACACAGCTATATCATCGGCGTACGCCAGTAACCGTATTTCAGCTTCTTGTAGTTTGTACCCTTCTATGGTACTACATTCCATGACCTTCCGGCAAAATGACTCTATATAAATTGAAAATAGAAGAGAAGACAAAGGACAGCCTTGCCGCAAGAACGTTCCACATTGATTCGTTTCCCGATAACTTTGTTGATGATGAGCCGCGTTTTACATCCAGTAAATGCCATTCGGACCCCATCGCGAATCACGCTACCAACATTAACATAGTCCGACAAAAGAAGTAGAATGTCATGGGATACTCGGTCAAACGCTTTTTCTAAATCAATCTGGATCATTGCAATGTGGTTATTTGTGGCATCACAGCATTCCAGTACACTTCGTGCCTTATGAATGTTTGTAAATATAGTACGCCCTTTGATTCCGCATGTGTGGTGGTCGCCTACAATATCATGAACAACTGTCTGAAGTCTCCTTGCTAGGACTTTCATCAAAGTCTTGTAGTCAATATTCGATAGACTAATTGGCCTATATGATTTTACGTCACCTAATTTAACTGCGTCTTCAGTTTTCGGAATTGATATAGTATGAGATAACAGAAATGACGGCGGCAGTACTTTTATATCTAATGCTTCGTTAAATACCGCTGCTAGACGTGGGGCTATTTCGTGTTTCAGCTGTTCATAAAAGGCAGCCGCTAATCCGTCAGGACCTGTGGACTTTCCCAAATGAAAGTCAGTGATTGCGTTTGCCACTTCTGCTTCAGAAAAAGGGAGTTCTAAGTCATCTTTCTTGCAGTCTTCAACCTTCGGTATTAACTTTAGAAATTCTGTTTTAAAACCGTCTACATTTACTTCACTCTTATCGAATAACTGCCTGTAGCAGGGTCGCCACTGACTTTCGAGTAAATGTCGCCAAACAACGAGCAGAAAGTCGCCAAAAGTCGCCATTTTTTTAGAAATTTCGCCATAAAAGTCGCCATTCTAGATGTGTGCGGCATATCCTAGTAATAGGAATTTTCCGTGATGTACAGCCCTGTAGAATACAGTGCCATTCAAAGCCCTTAAAGTATCTTTACATTTTTCAATGCCAGGCGCATCGCCCCTTCACGATGGGAGTGCTTGGTGCACCTGGTTCTCCGACTAGCCGCAAGATGTGCGCGTAGGCGCAAGTATGAAAGGATAAAACGCTCATGATATCCTTCCATCCCTGTCCGCTCGTTTCAAAGGTAAAAGTGTGGTAAACCTTGGGCGAAAGCCGCGAAGGCGTTGTTTGTAGACAGCTTTACATCCCCTCATATGAAAAAAGGATTAACAGGTTTATTGAAAGTAGTAAGACAGAATTCTTACAGGTATCGTTCATTAGTGAGTCTTATACCTTTCAGTGTGAACTAATATGACACCGGACGCCACTGTCCCTCTCATATATAATCACTTATATCTACCCGCGTCAATCCAGTGCGTTATAATTGAACAGGTAGACATTGTAAAATGTTGTATAGCAATTGTTTTCATTGCACACGCTCACCGAGAACAGTAGAAAACGCCTGAATAAATGATTTTTTATTGCACGAACACCCGCGTATCCGCCCATCTTCGCTATACGAGCTCGATTAGGAGATACTGCAGCGGTGAATAGGTCGCCAAGCTATTCAGAATAGTTGGAGCTTTGGCGGAACAAGTGGCCGGAACAGGCGACCAACCCGTCATCTAGCCCCTTCAGAAGCGAAACTTTAGCGAAGCTCTGAATCATCTAGATGAATCTAGATGAATTGAGTTGGAAGCATCTAGATGAATTGAAGAGATACACAGGAGTTACAGGACGGACATACAGAACGGCGCGTAATGTGCACCTCAAAACCCAGAAAAATACAGAGAACAGTGCCGCTCATTCGTTGGGAAGTCACTGAGCTTAGGATGCATAACTCAGTGGAGACCTAAGCTGAATATCGCCAAAAATTCGCCATGTCGCCATTCATAATTTTAGGTCGCCACGGGCCTCTCAAATTCGCCAATTTGGCGAAAAGTAGCCACCATTGGCAACCCTGGCCTGTAGTACTCCCCAACGCAACACTCTAGCCGTAAAAAAGACTAGTCAAGACAGCGCTCACCACTCGACTTCATTTTTACGGGTCGCATATTGAAGATAGACGTGATTTTCCTTTACAAATAAAAATCGTGTCTTCATAACACACAAAACAGCTGACGACCGCGAATGACATTCAATAACGTGTATTTTCTCGCGCCATCGACGATACACCAGCACAGCGCCCGTGTCCGTGTACTGATTTGCATCTGAGTCGATAGGTGCAACTACATACATAACCGATCGCCAAACACCAAGTTGAACGTGCAAGAAAGTATGCCATCATGTTAGTTCAAGAAGGCGTACTAATTGACAAGTCTGTCTGCGAAGTGCCGGCGAGTGCGCCCGGCGGCTTTCGGTGGCTGCCGGGGTGCGTTTCCTGAAAGCGGCGTCGTAACGATGCCCATCGTTTCTTGTACGAACACCGTACGCAAGAAAAAATGGTTCATTCAGGTTAACCGATACTAAAGCTCTACGGTACACTCATTTTTACACGTCGGAATTCCGTATCTTTAAACCCAGAAGCGCCGAGAGCATGTACACACGGACTGGGCAGGCGCGCTAGGCCTACATTCACTGGGAGTCGTACGGGTCATATTGAGTGCGACCGATCTCGGCGCAAGTAGCTGACGAACGTTGAAGAATGCGCATTTTGTCGCCGAAAGCTTTTCACTGTTACATTAAAATGCAACCGAGGTTGAGGGAAAGTGCGAGAATCGCCAGAGATGCGCTTGCATTGTGGGAATGCTGACCGGCGTTGCTTTTCTGGCGTACGTGCCGCGCCTGCGGCGGCACCGCATGCCCGATCGGACGCGGTATCGTAAAGTCTTAAAGTATTCATCAGCCAGCCCTGGGAAAAGATCGTCGCAAGTGTATTTGTAAGCGCGTGGCTACAACTCTCACTTGGGCATGAGCGGCTGTACGGCATTGAGCCGATATCATAGAGTCCCAGCTGATATTTGGAATTTACGAATGAAAACAGTGTTGAATATTATGCGGTTTTATAGTAAAAGCTCGATGTGCCAACAGTATCCCAATAGATCATTAGATTTACACGTGTTCCGTGTATATCTGCTGTGTAAATACGCACAGCAGAGCTGTTGCCACTGGCACTGAAAGGGGGGGGGGGGCAAAACATCATGAATATATATTCGCATTTTCGGTCGGTTTCAATATTGCGATAGAAGCAGCACTTGTTGCACCCATGAAACTTCCGGTCACTTCAATTGTTACTCTCTAACGCCGAAGCAGAAAGTGGATTTTTTATATAGTGCCAGAGTAAGAATATACCCGTTTTCCGCTTTCAGGTAAAAGGAAGGCGCTTAAAGTGAAGCCCTAACTCTTGTAATGTTGCGTGTGCAGCTTTGAAAATATTTATTTAAAATATTTGGCCACACACAGCGAGAAAAGTGTTGAAAATGTGCGAGCTACTCGCTAAGGCTTTTGTTCCCCGCCAATGCTACTATAGCAACGCCAGCGCACCAAAGCGGAAGCCGTCCAGCAGCTGTGTTTGTAAACAGCGAAAGGGTCTATACCGGTTACCGGGTGTATGGTTGTGTGTAGCGCCAGTAGTGCATATGATTAGTGTTGCTGTGTTGTGTATGAATGAGTGTGCGGATGTGAGTTCTGTGTATGTGTGAGGTAAGCTTAAGCGTTTCGGCCAGGTTCACTGTCACATTGTAGAAAACGCACGAACTATTTCTTTTTTTCCCTTTTTAAAACGTTAGTCCTAGCAGCAAGAGCGATTCTACTCTTGGAGACAGTTCATGCACTCTAGCCCAATCAGCATTGTAAAACTCTGCGAGGGAGTAGCGTAATTCCAGCCGAGAGTGTATGTACTCCATTTCAAAAGCGTGACTTTACTCTGGCGAGGGAGCTTGTTCACACTCGTTCGGCCAGAGTACCAGAACTCTGTCGAGAGAGTCTGCCTATTCTGTGCAGCAGAGAGTTCCCAGCACTCCTGAAAACATGGGACAAGCGTTCACTCTCGCAAAGAGATTAGCGAGCACTCTCTTGCCGCTGTGAGTGTAAGCTATCTATAAAGCCACCACCATTTCTCTGGGTACTGCGCTAAGTTTTTTCAGAGTAGCAGGTTAGCATTGTTGGTTCCCTAAACGCTAGTCAAGAACTTTTAGGACGCCTTGCCCTTCATTTGCATTCTTTATGCGCATATGACGAATTAGCAAGTAATAAGCTACAGCAGCTATATTTTGAAAGACGTCAATCCGAAAGTGGCTCAGATAAGAATTCACTTTGGTATCGGCAACCATTTCTATGTCGACTCAACGAGAAAACTGCGTCTCTTTCCATCCTTTTGTCCGTCCCTCTCACCAGAGCAGAAAAAGACAAGGTCGAAATCATTATTAGGAAGGGAGTCAAGACGGCTCTCGGACTTCCCCCAAACACACCAACGAACAAAATCTTAAGTTTAGGGGTGTCCAACACCTTAGATGAGCTCACTGAAGCGGCGACAGTATCGCAATATCAGAGACTGCTGCGCACTCAGACTGGTAGACGGATCCTGGAGCGGCTGGGGTTTGAGCCCCAGGCGTGTTCCAAGCAGACCGGCAAAGTACCACCGCGAGTCAGGGACAGGCTAAGAATACTCCCGTTGCCCAGGAATATGCACCCGGTGCATCACGAGAGCAGGCGAAAGGACAGAGCTGAGGCGTTGCAGAAAAGCCTGAAAGGCAGGCAAGATGTAATTTACACGGACGCGGCCGAATACAAGCAAGACAAAGTATGCGCAGCCGTTATTACACGCGAAAACGGAGGCCCTGCCTCGTGCTGCAGCGTCAGACATTTAGGAGCAACAGAGGCGGAAGAAGTCGCCATTGCGCTGGCTTTGACTCAAAAGAATGTGAGAGTTATTGTTAGTGATTCACAATCTGCAATCAGAAATTTTGATGCGGGCAGGATCTCTGCCACAGCTGTACACGTATTAGCCGTCGGACAGCTCCCGGCGGAGCAGGTTTCACTAATCTGGACACCGGCTCATCAGGGTTTGCGAGGGAACGAGAAGGCGCACGCGCTGGCCCGAGGTCTCACTTTCCGGGATTCCAGCGCTGTCTCGACAACATCCCCAAGCGAGGAACCCCTACAGACCGCTGACGAACTGAGCACCTATAACGAAATCCTTAACCATTATAAGATGGGGCGTAAGACTTACCCGAGAGCGCATAAGAACCTTTCAAAAAGCGAGGAAGTTATGTGGAGAAAGTTACAAACAGGGGTATTTCCAAACCCGCAATTGTTGAGCAAGTGGCATCCCTCGGTGTATAGCCCTCGGTGTAGGCATTGCGATGGTAGAGCGCACTTAGTCCATATGGTTTGGAGCTGTCCTAACTTTGATGAGCCAGATAGATGCAGAGAGTCCTGGGAGTCCTTGCTACTCAACGAAGAGGAAAATGCTCAACGGCAAGTCATCGGTCTCGCCCTAACCGCCGCCACGTCCCAAGGGATCCCGGTCGACGGTTAGGGAGGATGAGTGTGGGTTTAGGCTGACGCCTCTACCCCGTCATCTATTTGACGGGTGCCAATAAAGTTACTTCTCTCTCTCTCCGTCCCTCTCCTATGTTAGACGTATTGCCTTTCGAAATATGGTACAAAATCGGAATTTCTTGGCGGAGCCGGGTTTCACTTAATGGCCTGAAGCTCATAATCCGAATGTGTTGCCGACTCGGCTAACTACCCGCACTTTCAACTGTAGATATATCTCGAGCATAAGACTAAGCTGTACCGGCGGCACAAAACAAACGCAAAAGGAGACTCGCGCTCTGTAAAGGCTTCGGTAAGTTTTGTGGTAGTGAAATGAAAGCTCTCTCTAGGGCAAGACGTGAAGAAGACAGGAAACGCACAAACTTAATGCCAAACACGAATTTAGGTTATCGCGGGATTGGCCTGCCATGGGCCGTTCCAGACACCGACGAACGCTAGAATCAAGAAGAAAGAGGTGTTGCCCACGCCCCCTTCAAACGACTTTCCAGAGAAGGACGCCGTGATAGATTAGCTGATAGTATAGTATAGCAAGGAGAAAGGAAAGGAAAGGGGGGTGAGATATAGGGATGTGAGGAGGAAGAGAGAAGGTGAAACATAGCATGGCTATGTATAGTATAATATATCAAGGGGTGGGAAAGGGAAGTGACTGTGAGGAAAATGAGGAGGAGAACGCCAAGAGCTCAGCTATATCCTTAGTCTTCGCACCACTTGTGCGTATACGCACCACTTATTTATTGCGATGGACACCGTCGACGGGTTTTCGCCATCATCGTCATGTTCCTATAAAGTCCAAATCGATAGCATCTCCCCGCACATCTTATGTCCTACACGCGTAATAAAGCACGCAAGCGTTGGGGACGAAAACGGCTGAGCCAGACATGCAACCAGAAGGCCGTCTCCACCGCACGGAGGGCGCATGCGCTAGCGTTAACCCGCGTGCGAGGCCTGCCGTCGATTGCTCCTCAAGCTGCTAGGTTGCATCTTGAGGAGACATCACATGTAATTAGTAGAGTTTAACTTAAACTCTCTTCAAGCGCCTAGCCCTCTAGGGGCCCGCTTCTCGTCCATCCATAGATCTCATGGGGCGTGTTCACGATAGAAAATCAAGTGGTCAATACAGGTCTAAAACAAGGCTAGCAAGCTCGAAACAGGGCTAAAATAAAGGAACAAGATTTACAATAATTAACAGAAATAACCTAGAGGTAATCGCTAAGTTTCATTTGAAATCGTTAAAAAACGCTTCGGAAACATGTGGCTGACGCTTGCACCGCCCAAGAGAGGGCGCCGCCGCCACTCCCAGCGTACAGATTGCTCTTTCCACCGGCGCCTCTCTGGCGTCTTCGTCGCTACATCTGCAGGGAGGAACAACGTGACGGAAGTCGCTGCAGACGACACGTAGCAAAAAAGTAGCGCAACAAGATTGTACTCGTGCCGGGGAAAGCCCGAACGATTACCTCAATCGTTGATGTCATCGACGGTTTGGTAACGGAGCAGAGGGAACTCTACGAACGGGAATGGCTGGGTGCTCGTGCTAAGCGCATCGTCAGGTCTCACAGTGGTGGAGCAGCATTTAGCGCAAGATTTAGAGCCACAGCAATCACTAGACAACTTTTTTCAGTAATTTCTGCAGTATATCCCAGAAGGACCAGCATCCGAAATTGATCGGCATAGTCTACGGAGAGCAACAGTGGAAGATAGGAACGCTGAAAATCCGCGATCAACAGAAGTCAAACGGTTCTTTGGCCATTATCCTAAGCCGACTCGGAAGCTAAAACCACCTTCTCCTTCTTTTTGCCAGACCACTGAACTTAATACCCCTCCGAAACCTATCTGCACCTAAAGTGGTTTCGCACTGCGTAGGGGATCGGCCCACGTTCGATGAAACCAAGACGTTATGTGATGACGTCATCACGTACCGCGAAAATGATTCCATGATAACGACACCATTCACAAATTTGACGATCTGTGACGTTATATTGACGTCGTAGTGTGATGGCACGCCACCATCATGATCTTTTCGCATCACTCATCTTGACGCGACGCTTGATGGGACACCTAAAGTTTTCGCCTTCAAAAATATCTTAAAGGAACAAATATTTGAAATACGTGGTGCGTGTGAACATTCCAAGGACACACTAGATTGGTTTCGTGTGTTTAATTTTGTTCACACCACCTGATTAATAATTTTCGAAATTTAAGTATAATTGTTAACCATCTGCTCTTTTGTTGTGAACAGAAAGTGTGTGTGGCTCAGTGTTTAACACACTCGCATCGGGTGTCTTCATAGGTTCCTGGGTTGAAACGCAGCTCCGTCAAAGAAATTTGTTTTGTTTTATGCATTTATTCGCTTATGACGGTGATCATCTTAAACGACGCAGGCATGCACGGACAGCTTTATAAAGGAGTCGGCATAGAAATGCTACGCATTTAAAACTATACGCTTTTACTTCACTTAGACAACTTCCAAGGAGACTGTGCGCTGATTTTAAGATTTGCTAGTATTTCTGTGCCAACTCGAAAATTTGATGCACGCTTGAGCTTCGCCTTAATTAGCGGAACTCGATTGCTTAATCAAGTTCCGTGCGCATCGATTTCTCAATCGCTAGACTTGCTTCGCTTCTCGTCGATCCCTCAACCGTGCCCCAAGGAAACGAACGTCTGTGCGCGTAACATCGACCGTTTCAAACTATCTTGGAATGCCTACTGCAAGTACAGTTGCGAAGCGCTCACTACGCCATAATTATTCCTTTTGCGAATCAGCGAAGGGCCCACTACGCTTCTGTAAATCAACACGTGAACCTACGCAGCTGCTCACATTGTTGATGCTTTCGCAGCAGATGATGATTAAATATGCCTGAGCGGTTTGTAATGTGTGGGCTTTTAAAACACCCACTTCTTGCGCAATTCTCCACGCTTTGACGCCTGGCGTGATTCTACGCTTCTGCCGCGCTATGTTACATGTGTTAGGGGAGTCCTTCCACTACATGACATTTATATGGTGCTCTTTGCCGAAGCAGCTTCGAACAATGGCGTGGATCTGTGGTACACTGGCACAATGGAACTCGACGGAATTTACCAACGCCCGTCTTCACAACTTGGACCCGAATCTACAGCTCCGTCTTCCGTCGGGAATAACTAGAGCTGAGGAGACGCTCCTGTGCCGCCTGTGGCTCGGGGTGGCCTTCACGAAGGCCTACTCATTTCGAAATGGAATGGCCAGCAGCCCGACATGTGATAACTGTAGCTGCGAGGAGACAATCGCCCATCTTCTCTGTGAGTGTCCTCGCTTCAGTGCACAAAGAGAAGAACTGTCCAAAGCGTTAAATAGACTTGACAATCGTCCACTGTCGGAGCAAAAGATCTTAGGACACTGGCCGAAACCATCCTCGGCACGGAAAGCTTTGAAAGCGTTATTGCGCTTTTTGCGCAAAACTAATCTCATAGACAGACTTTAAGCAGTGTCGTTTATCGTACTATTGTTTTTTTTTTTCTTTTTGTAACATCCCTTTTCTATAATCTTTCCCTCCCCCTTCCCCTTTCCCCAGCACAGGGTAGCCAGCCGGTCTGAGAACTGGCTAACCTCCCTGTCTTTCCGTTTTTCTTCTCCTCCTCCTCCTCCTCCTCCTTCTGTGGTAGAACACCTGCTTGCCACGCAGAAGGCCTGGGTTCCATTGTTGCTCGAACCGAAGATCTTTACTGTATGTTTTATTTACATCTTTCTCGAATTTGCGCTCACGGGCAACACCGATTTTTCGATCACAACCAACGACAACGACACCAACCCCGGAATTTCTGCGAAGCGAGCTCCCCAACGTTATCGCTTTAAAAGAAACCTGTCCGTCCGTCCTTCTGTCCCTCTCTGACGCAGAAAAATTATCGGTTCAAAGAAATAATTGTAGAAATGAAACTAAATGTTCTAGGCGGTGTTTGCTTAAGAAAGCGGGCCCTAAGCAAGAAAGGGGAGTGCCTATAAAACCTCACGGCTGCGCGAGCACACTTGAAGAATGGGAATAGATGTGAACCATACTAATGCTTCGTAGACTCGGCGCAAAACAAATCCAAGATGAGATCAGTTTCTATGTCGGTGTCATGAAATTTCTTAGTGGCGGCTTTAAAGCCCCCTCTAACACAACATGTTAAGCAGACATGGAACATTGCACACAGCAGTGCGATTCCTGCTTAGGGAAAATTTGATGCCAAACGCGCGTTTCGTTGGACGCGGGATACGACGGCCATGGGACCATTCCGATCGCTAGAGAAAAGATGAAAGGCGCCATGCCGATGGCGCCTGCAGACAACGTTCCAGGGAAGGCTGCAACCCGCAACAAAACCGCGCTTACGCACCACTTTGACAACTCCCAAAGGCAATTGTATGTGGATTTCTTTTCCTAGATTGTAGGGCGCGTCTCTCATAATCATGTCGTGGTTTTGGGACTTAAATCCTCGTAATTAAAATTAGCTTTTAGTGAAGCATCATGTAATGAACTATGAACGGTGGAGGCAATTGGTAGTGTATTGCACTGCAATACGGAAGAGCTAGAAGTACGGGGAGGGAAGCGACTACTGTCGATGGAGCCGAAGCGTTTACACGTTGCTAACATAAGCCACCTCTAAAGCCACCATTATTTCTCTGGGCATAGTGCTAATTTTATTCACAGTAGCTTATCAACATTGTCCGTTCTCTAAAGACCGGACAAAAGTTTTAAGATGCCTTACATTTGATATACACCCTTTACGTGAATATACCGAAATAATAATGTTAAGCACTTGTAGCTACATGTTGGAAAGAAGTCAATTCAAAGACGGCCAGGAACCAAATTTTGAATCGGTAACCGTTCCCATAACGGCTCAACGAGAGAAATACGTGTCACATCTATACGTCTGTACCGTATGACGAATCGCTATTAACAACGTCCAAAAAGAAGGGGAGCTCAGCACTATTGGCGCGAAGACAGGTAGCAGCGGATCGGGTGGCATTCCTCTCCTCCTCACCTTCACCTCCCTATTTATATCTCTCTCTTCTCTATTTCTTTCTCTTTCTCGGTCTGTTTTATCTTTCTTTCTCTATCTTCCGTTTCGTTCGCTCTATCTCTGTATTTCTCGCTTCTTCTTTCCATCTCTTCTCTTGCTCTATATCTCTCTCTCCCTTTTTCTGATTCCCTCTCTCTGCATTTTCTTTCAGCCTTTCCTTCTCTCTGTCTCTCTCTTTCTTTATAACGTATGTCTTACTCTCTCCTCTCCTCCTTTCCCTCCTCCTCACTCTCCCATGTATTCTCTTCTCCCTCACTTCCCTTTCCCACCTCCTTGTTACGCTGTACTATACTAGGCCATGCTGCGCTCTCCTGGGCGCTCGCCTTCGGACGATATGTACCCGGGTTCGAATCTGGCCTCGCGAAGAAATATTTTCCCCCTAGAATTTCTTTCTTCCTCTCTCTCTTTCTCTCTTCCTGTAGTTGTCGTCTCGCCATCAGGGTTATTGGATACCTCGCCGTACAGCGCTTCTGCTATGGGAGCGAAGCAGGAGATGAAGATGACGACGACGCTGAAGAAGAGGACGAAGACAGCGCGTGCCGGTTCATGGTGATGCTTTTGTGGTGACACTGCACAAACTACGTCGAGTTACAACCCCTTCGCTGTTAAAGGGGCCCTGCGACGTTCTTGCGACTGCCTTATTTAGCGCTGGAATGCGTGTAGTAATGAATATCGAGACGAACGCAAAAAGCAAAAAAAAGTACGAAAATTGGCGCACAAAAATTGATGTTATTAGTTTCCAAGGTCAAAACTCAAGCAGATTACTACAAGAAACGTTCCCTTTCGCATTTCACTTTCCCGCTGACGTCAAAGGCCGTTTACAATCACCGCGCGCCTCTTATAGAGACATACTAGAAGTCTCGCCTCATGGTGGCCCTCACACAGTGCCTTGCCACCGCCCTTTATGACGGCGTCGCAACCTTAGCTACGACGAACCACGTGCGTCGCCTAGCAGACGGTCCCATGGTTTGTTGTGTTGTGCACAGAATGAGTTTGAATGGTCTAACAAACCTTGAGCGCGAGCTCTTGCGACGTAGCAATGCCCTGCGTGTAGTGCCGTATCCGGACACGCCATTGCAAATTGAAAGTGCGTCGCGGAGCCCCGCGCACGGAGGACCCAGTGCAACGCCAGAATGGCTCCGAGGGCCCACACGAAACGCTATACCGCCCGGTGACGCGGAAGGCGTCGGTTGTTAAGCGTTTAGAATTATTCTGTTTTTGTTGGCAGCATTGTGCCGAACTGAGCGTTGCCTGTTTTCCAGGTGCTGGTGTGGCCGATGTCGCCTGATGCCGCAAAAGGCAAAACGCGGTAAAGTATCGTCTGATTAACATGACCATTCCCCACCAGTCCCACAGCGCACCTAGCGTCGTGTCCGTTGTTTTGAAAATACAGCAGTTGGAAACAGAAATGTTGTCTTTTTCAGAAAGCACAAAAAGGGGTTATATTTTTTTAGGGCTCAGTAATATGGCGTAGCTACCACCATATATAAAATTACGTCGTACTTGTCGCGTCAAGCCAATCAAAACGCACGGCCTTTTTCGTCACTTGGCAGTGACGAAACGTCACTTGCCACAACAAAAATAGCCGATGTGTGTCATTGTCGTCCGAAATCAATTTAGTTTATCCGGTGAAATAAAATTATAACGGCTTCGTTTCCGGCGTTGCAACTTGCGCAACGATGTCGGCGCATTCCACAGTACCAGAACAAGCGCTGAAAACGACATGCTTAATTTGTGTCGCAGGACCACTTTAATATTACATAGCCCTTTCGCTTCTGTGAAAATGGGAGCGCATGCGCAGTAAGGGGGGTCACGCCGCACACGACCACCACCGGAGTGAAGTCCGCTATAAGATGCTTCGCATCTAATACTTCAGTGCAACATCAGAGGTCCTTGGTCACCAATATCGTCAAAAAACATGCGTAACCATAACCCTGAGGATGAAAAAATGGCATGAAAGGGCGGGTATGGAAGGTATGAATCAGAATTGACGCCCCCGTTAAGATGAGTACAAAGGTCGCCTACCCCCTCTCCCGCCACAACCCCCTCGTGCGCCCGCCTGTGACTGTGACACAAGCAATACGCGAAAAGTTAATGCCAAACACGAATTTTAGATGATCGCGAGATGGGCCTCGCTTTAGGTCGCTCCAGACGCTGACGAACGTCACAAGGAAAAGAAACACGCCGGGCTGACGTCGCGCGAAAACAACGTTTCATGGGGTAAGTGGGTACTAGCCGGCATCGCTCCTATTTTGGGTGCCGCTGAGACTGACTACAGCTTCCTAGCGCACACCCACCCCTTGGTGCTCTACCGACTACGGAGGCACACAGCTGCCTCAGAAGAACACGACACACACACTGTAATAAAGAAAAAAACTCACGGCGCGCCTTACGCATTCGGCTAAGACGACTTGAAGGTGGAAGTCGCATGCGAAAGCCAATTGTGTTTCCTTCTGCTTTTTCATCCCAGTCGATTGCATTGACACAGCGCCCCCCCCCCCCCCCCCCCCCCCCCCCGCTTTTCATATGCTTGCTGCTCCGTACGTGACGGCGTGCTGCCTCACGCCGTCAAAATGGGAAGATGCTATTATAAGCTCCGGACTCGAAGCACAACTATGGGCAGTCCAACGGGACCGCGACGCAGCAGAGAGACTTGGTTTTGCTGTTCCGACGTGGGAGCGGCCCGCAACGTGCTAGGGCGCGTTCCGAGGGACCAAAATAAAGTTTATTCATTCATCCATCCATCCATCCATCCATCCATCCATCCATCCATCCGGTATTAGCCTGCAGGTTTTGACCAAGCGACAATATCTTGTGAGTGGGACATCATGTGAAGTCTTGCTGTCACCTCATCATGACATCTTGATGGCCTCCCAATTTCTGGCGATCTGCGGCGTCAGTGACGATGTCGTGTTATATTGAGGTCATGTGACGTTTGGTACGTCGATTGCAAACACACATTCACTTGAGTTCTCATCACACAAGTTTTGACCGCCTTTTATTGCTTAGTTTATTTCTGCTTGCGTCATTCGCGTTGACGCTGACGCCGGCTTCGCGGTGTATCGTAAGGTTTCCCCAAATCTCGAAAACTTCTTGACTCACGAGATATATGTATTTAGCTAATGTCTTAACGACAGGGCCGCGCACTGACGCTTGAAGAACGTGAGTACATCAATGCCTCATACCCGCGGCGAAACACGAATGTAAGAGGAATTTTCTGTCGTCTAACTTTCCGAACTCTGTTACTTGGCGCTGTAACCAAGCCTTGGTATGAAATACCAGCTAGCCTGCATTGAGACCCCGGTTCAATAAAAGGAAAATAATGTATATCGCTGTTCCGTGAAATTTCGTCGTACTGGTGGAAAGCTTCCATTAAGAAACGGAAATTGACGACCATCCGTTGGCAGCATGAAGCGACAAGGAATTCCGCACGGATTTATCACAAGGAAGGCTTCTTATTGCCGAAAAATTATTCCCTCGTCCGGGAATCGAAGCCGGAAATAAAGCCTTTCCATAACGGTCGCTTTACCAAGGGAGCTGAAGAGGAAGCCAGCAAATGGCCGCGCGAGTACTTGCAAATTAATCGACAACTCAAAGGCCGTGGAGAAAAAATACTGCAAAACGGTTCCACGGAAACCCGCAAATGGGTGGAACCGTTAAGAAAAGCAAATTGAGGAATTTAACGACTAGTAAGAAGATTTCCTTCGTATGAAGATTTCCTTCCTTCGATATTCGTATGGATTTGCTTGTGGCTTCGGGCTAAAAACGTGTGGTCGTCAATTTCTACTCTTTAAAGGCCAACTGCAACGAAATTTCGCACACCTCAAAAAGCCGATTTATAGGCAGTCTAGCTGGAGATAATGCTGCCAGCCAAATTTCACCTTCGAAATGCAACTGTTTACCTCGGAAAAAATCCCGCCAACAACGCAATTTTTGATACGGAAACTAGAAAAACGACGCCATTACAGCTGACCGGAAGTGACGCAGACTGCAGCCCGACTGACCGACCGATGCAGGCGAATCGTCTGCTCTGCGCTCCGATGTATTCGCTTTGCGGCCGCGCCACAGAGCTTTCTTTTACAGCGAAAGCTGTTATGAGATCATTTGAACGGCCGTTTTTGGCGCCGTAGTTATCCGCCGCCGCCGCCGCTGCCGCCGGTGTCCGTAACCACTATAGCACGAAATAAGAAAAAAAAAGGAAATAAGAAAAAATTTCCAGAATGGAACGAGGTTCGAACCTGGGCCCCCTGCGCGGGAGCCCAGCGTTCTACCTCAGGGCCATGCCGGTACTTGAAACGGCGTTGCAAAAAGGCCTTGTACAGGCTTCATGTCGGGAAGGAACCACATTAACATATGTAATGTAGTGTGGTAGAAGAGTAAAATAACAACCAGGCGTCACACAAACGCGAGTTCTGTAACCGGGCATCACACAATGCAAATTGCGCAACGAGTGGGTTGTTGAGTGCTTCCAACCCATTACAAAGGCCTCTACGATAATTCTTCATCGTCATCAGCCACAGCTTCAACAAAGTGCACATAATGCCTTACAGGTGTTTAGCGAGTACCACGGTTCTCCGCAGAATGATGAAAAATTGCATAGTGGCTGCTTCCCTACTTCACAAAAATTATGATGACTCATAGCGTAGTGGGTTCCTGGCATGTGCACTTCTATTGGTTACCAAAGAAGCCCATAAGGATCCCATGATCCATTTCCTCAGGCTCTCAATGAAGTTAATTCCTTCTCTCTCTCGCTCTCCAATTCTCCGGTTAACGTATGTTATAAAGCGTGGTGGGACAGTTAAATAACGACCGGGCGTAACACAATATCAATTACGTAACTAGTGGGTGGTTTAAAGCTTCCAACCCATTACAAAGGGCTCAGCCATAATTCTTCATCGTCATCAACCACCGCAATAACAAAGTGCACATAATGCCTCACAGATGGTACCTCGCTTCTCCGCAGATCAACGAATAATGTCATGGTGGGTGCTTCCCAACTTCCCAAAAATTATGATTTGTGGCGTCATGGGCACTATTGCGAAATGACTGCCTCCCGAACGGTAAGAGAGGGACAATCATGGCGAACGGTCCGCCGCTCCGTCCTGTCCCGAGCTCTCGCACACTTCAGCTTTTAGGGGCGAAGCTCCTTAAGGCGGCACCCGTTCGTCCCTCGTAGTCGTCGTCGTCGTTGTAGTAGTAGTAGTAGTAGTAGTCGTAGTCCGTAACAAGTCTTACGCTTTGACCTCCAAGGTGGTGCCGGTGGGAGATTTTTCCTGTGCGTTGTTGAACAATAAAAAATTCGCAGCGTGCGCGTTAACTAAAAGCCGAATTCTTCTGTCTCTCATTCCCCATTAGCAGCCATTGGCATGTTCCAGTAGGAAACGTTAGTAGAAGTAGATGTGTAAGTGTTAGCTAAAAGCCGACTTCTTCTGTCTCTCATTCCCATTAGCAGCCATTCTTTACCTCCAAGGCAGTGCCTGGTGAGATTTCTCCTGTGCGTGATTAAACAATAAAAATTTTGTTCAAAACGCCGTTGATTGATGAAATAAACCAACGAAAGACGCCAGATGTTTTCTAAAAGCAAAACGAAAGAACGCCAGATGTTTCTAAAGCAAAACGAAAACACGCCAGCTGCTTAACGAAAGACGCCAGATTTTTCTAAAGCAATGATTTTCTAAACATTGAAAATTCACAGCGTACATGTAAAATTAAAGTGAGCTGCAAGTCGTCATAACTCATCGAACCTTTAGTATAAACGCGCCCGATCTCTCGTCGGTGATGATGTACTGGGCAGAATTCACGGAAGATTCACGGTTTACCGATGAACCTCCGCAGCTTCGCCCACTCGTCATCATTCACTCCGTGGATATGCTGTGATTTTTTTTTTCCTCTTCCCTCGGGTGCCGCACGTTCTTGTTGCTCCGTTCCGGCTTATTTTTCAACATCATCCGGGGCGGGCCAGGGTGAATCAGCGGCTTCGAGCGCGCAGAGCCTTTGTACCGGGCGATTCAGAACAGAACCATTGGCGGGACGAACGGAGCAAGTGCGCACTACATCGTCTCCCCCTGGCAGTAACTCAAGCACTCTGCCCAATTTCCATGATGTCGCCGGTGCAGTGTCTTCTTGTAACAGCACTAAATCACCAACTCGCAGTTTTGTTGTCGGGCATGTCGGGCGATTGTGTGCTGACCGCAGCAATGGCAGGTACGCTCGTTTCCATCTCTTCCAAAGTTCCGCTGTTACACGCTGGCGATTACGAGCCTTTCGTTGCAGATCAACCGAGGTATGAGGCTCTGATGTGCAGATCTGTTGCGGTAATGATATGCTGCGTTTACCCATCCAGAAATGCGATGGTGTTAAGGGCTGTAGCTCGTTAGGCTCACTGTCGAGATAGGTCAGCGGTCTGCTGTTGATCACTGCTTCAATCTCGCCCAGTATCCTTGTGAGGGCTTCCACGTTAAGACTGGAGCGTCCAAGCGATTTCTTGAGAGCTCCCTTTGTTGTACGAATGAGACGCTCCCACCATCCGCCCCACCACGGAGCTCGTTCTGCGATAAACCTCCATTGCATCCTGAACTCCGCGGGGTACTCTCGAAGAGCAGGTAGCGCAGATCCAAACGACTTAGCACAACTTCGGAACGTCTGGGCGTTGTCAGAGTACACTATTGAGGGTACTCCGCGGCGTGCGACGAAACGACGGAAAGCGAGCAAAGTCGTGGCAGTGGTCATGTCCGACGTGAGCTCAAGGTGAACAGCACGTGTAACGGCACACGAAAACAAAAGTATGTAAGCCTTCGTTGAACTGCTTGCTGACTTTGCGTACAGCGGCCCACAGCAGTCAAGTCCAACGACCGCGAAGGGGCTGGTTTCCGTAATTCTCTCGCGTGGAAGTGGGGCCATTGGGGCAGTCTCCACTGTCGTTTTCCATCGTTTGCATATTCTACAGTGAAAAATGATTTTCTTCACTGTTTGGCGCCCTCTTAATAATCAGAAGCGTTCTCGAAGCTCCGTGAGAGTTGCTTCAGCACCACCGTGGATCGTACGCAAATGTGCTGCTGAAACAAACAGGCTGGTGAGCTTATGGTTGCTTGATAACAAAATGGGGTGACGAATGTCCTGTTCGGCATGCAGCTCTTGCAGTCGCCCACCGACGCGAATTAGGCCGTTCTCATCCATAAATGGACACAAACGAAGCACAGGGGATGTTGAAGGCAACGGCTGGCCTTTCTTGAGCGCACTAACTTCGATCGGGAACGAGTCTTCCTGCAATATGATCAACCAATAACGTTCAGCTTGAAATAATTCTTCGCTCTAAGAGGTCCAAGTGCTGATGGGAAGCGTCTTGCGTTGCGGCTGAAACGCTGGATCCATGCAGTTACTCTCAGCAGTCTTGTTAGAGAGCTGTAGTTTTCCAGGGGCACGACGTTTTTGCGAACACTAATGGCGGATGAACAGACAGACGTAGATCCTGTGGACAAGCTTTGATCATTCTTCGGTTGCTCCGGCACATTTAACAGTATATTTGCGTTAGATTGGTTGATGTCTATACCTTCGAAAAATCTGGTGTTGCCAGAAAGCCAGGCTGGGCCATTCCACCACTTCGATGATTTGGTGAGGTCAGGGCGTGGTAGTCCTCGAGTTATAACATCGGCGGGATTTTCCTTGCTTTTACAGTGAAACCATTGTGAAGGTTTGGTATGCTGCTGGATTTCGATTACACGTTGTGCTACAAATGGTTCTAATTTGGTTGCTGTACTTCTTATCCAGTTTAGCGCCACAAGCGAGTCTGTCCACAAGAAAACAGCGGCGCGCTGGAGAAAAGGGACCCTTTGCACGTAGCGTATAAGCCGCACCGCGATGGTGCATGCTAGGAGCTCCAGGCGAGGAAGCGATACCATCTACAAGGGGGCAAGTCGGCCCTTGCTGATTAAGAGTCGTGCGAAACATGGGTCGAGTTGCGAGTTCACTCGCACGTAAACGCACGCACCGTATGCTCTGGGCTGGCATCTGCGAAGACGTGCAGCTCAAGTGAAAAGGGATCAATGTTGTCTCATAGGAGTATATACCGTGGAATAGTGACAGACGTGTCGGACAAGTCGGAACACCACCTATTCCATTCGGCCTGTTCGTCTTCTGGCATACTGGCATCCCAGGCGAGGTTTTTCTTCCATAGATTCTGGAACACTATCTTCGCCTTTATGGTGAATGGAGTGAGGTATCCAAGCGGGTCGTAAACTCTTGCCAAGGTTTTGAGTGCTGTACGTTTGGTAGCCGGCCTTCCGGCACTGAAGATGGCTGCGTGCTGAGTGCTCAAGAGAAGGCAATCACCCGAACGTTCCCAGGGAACACCCCAGATCTTCTTCATATGATTATCTCCAGCTTCATTTTCGATGGCGCAGTTGTCACGTAAGAATCTTTCCTTCAACGCGTCACAATTCGAAGCCCACTTGCGAAGTTCCATGCTTGCCTCGTAGAATATTCTCTTTGTTTCTTCATATACTTTCATTGCCGCCTGCGCGCTTGGAAGCTCGATGATAAGATCATCTACGTAGAATGCGTGTTCCAATAAGGCGACAGTGTCTGGATAGTGGTGCTGACAGGATAACAGGTGATGACGAATTGTAGCGGCCAACAGAAACGGGCTTGATGCAGCTCCAAACGGGACTCTGGTCATCCGCCAAGTTGTGATTGGTGGCATGGGCTCTTCCTTGGTTGGCCGTCTTTCCAGCCACAAAAACCGCAGTAAGTCGCGGTCTTCAGGCCGAATCAAAAGCTGGAGGTATGCTTTCTTTATGTCAGCAGCGAGAACTACGGGGTGGCAACGGAACTTTAGGAGTAGCTGGATGACGTCGGCACCAAGTTTTGTACCCTTCGACAGGACATCGTTAAGGCAAGGACGACCTGCTTCATGTGATGATGTATCAAACACCACTCGAAGCTTCGTTGTGACGGCGTCCCGACGAACTACTGCGTCATGAGGCATGTAATATACATTATCTCTGAGTGGCTGCTCCTCTTGTACCCTTTCAGCAGGTCCGTCATCGAAATATGTTGTAATGGCCTGGTCGTACTTAATTCTCTAGTAACGTTGGCTGCTCTCGGAAGCGGTTGATCTGAAGTTGTAGTCGACGTTCTGCCAGTCGGCGATTACTGTTTCCGGCTGGTATCCCTGGCTATTCGACCATGAGCGGCACCTGATAACGCCTGCCTTGCTTCGTTATGTAGCGCTCAAATGCGGAGAGGTGCGCGTCGATCTGTAACGGTTCTGAATAGCTTCCATCAATTCCGATGCCATCAAGACGCCACATCGAAGATATGTCTATGTCCGTTGCAGAAGAATTGCTGCTTGGGACGAACAGTGCGCTAGACGGGAACTGGATGTCAGACAATAAGGGTCCTTGTACCATCCATCCAAATGTTGTTTCTATCGCTGTTAGCCTCTCGTTTATGCGATCAATTCTTCCGGTTGTCACTTTCCAATAGGCGTCAGATCCTATGAGCACTGTTATATCGCCTTCTTGCCACGTATCCGCTTGACATGCGTCAGCCACCTTATATTCCTTGACGATGCGCGTCTGCAAGGTATTGTTCTCCAGCGGTGGACTCGTTACGGAGCATATCTCTGGAATTGTTAATGCTTCGAATTCCACTGCAGCATCGTCAAATTGGCTGCGCAGTCGCACGGAGACACGCTCGGCGTATAGTCGCCTGTGAGATTTGGAGCTTCCAAAGGTGATGAGGTAAAGCTCTTCCCTTCCAACGACGGAACACTGAAGTTTTCTGGCCGCGTCTGCGTGAATATAACTCCGCTGGCTACCGCTATCTAAAAGCACTCGAACGAGAAGTCGTCGGTTACCGCACTCTGCCCATACGCGGCCTGTCTGCAACAGTACAGCCGTGTATCCGCTGTGAGTGCTTTGGGCGGTTGTCACGGTTCGAAGACTTGGCGAAGATGGTCTTCCCAGCGCAACGAGTTCAGCAGTAGGCGCTAGGCCCTCGACGACTGGTCTTGACAGGTCGCACAGAATGGTCAGGTGGCGGCGACGGCAGGTACCACAGGTAAGACTCTTGGATTTTTTGCAGAACCTTGCGATGTGGTTGCGGGTACCGCAGCGGAAACAGCAGTTATTATTCCGTAGCCTCACGCGCTTGTCGTCCGCTGGCAGCTCGGCAGTGCAAAATTATGCTATGCTCATTGGAGTTGCAAAGTGGGCATACTTGGCTGACCGACCTAGTTGAACCTGTGAGAGCAGCAGCCGATGGAATGAGTTCCGTGCAGTCCGTGCTTTCTGTCGCCATGTTGTCTTCGCTTTCATATGGACGGCGACGTGGCTGCAGGCGACCTTCCTCCCGCACTTCTACTTGGATGCGAAGGAAGGTTAGAAGGTCCTTCGCTCGACGCATTCGGTCTTCCGGAGTCTCAGTACCACTCGTTGCGCGGTCATCTTCTTTTGTCTTTTGTCGATACATAACAGCCAGGTCGTCAGGCAAGCAGCGCATCATGACGCGATTCAACACCACGATTTACTGATCCGGTGATACTCCAAGGCCTTCTAATGCGCTCACTCGGAACTGCACGTTGTCGTGGAGTGTACGAAGTTTGGCAACATCTGACGAGCTCTTCACGGGAATTAACGCCAAAAGATGATCCACGTGTTCATTAATCAGAAGATCTCGCCCTCCGAACCGATCCGTAAGCGTTTTAATTGCGAGGTCGTAGTTCTGTTCGGCTAACCGGATGCCTTCGATGGACCGCTTCGCTCTGCCGGTCAAGTACGTGAGTAAATACTTAAACTTTTCGATGCGCGGTAATTCGTCATTCCGGTGGATCGTGGCGTCGTAATGGTCCCAAAAGGGCTGCCATTCACGCAGGTTGCCGTCGAACGTAGGTATCTGTAGTCTAGGCAGCACAACCGATCGCTGACGCTGCTCTCTCCCCTGGTCCGGAGCGTCGACGGAATTCGGAAACTCTAAGTTGCTTGATCCGGATCCAGAAGCTTGAGCATGTGTCCTGGTAGCCTGTTGACGTTCTTGGAGCCAGTATTTGGCGCGCGCTATTCGCAATGCCCATAGACTGTCGCGCCGCCAAGCGGAATTCAGGAGCGTCCTCACGAGGAGGGTTAGTAGACGATGAAATGGCAGCACTACGCAGTCGCTCCCTTGTTCGGCTGTGCTAACCTCAGTGTTAACGCGTTGGCAAGGAAGGAACACTAAGACTTTGCATGTTCCCTGCATAAGGGAACAAACCGGGCCCTCCGTGACACGAGAAATCTGATTCGTCCTTGTGAGATGCGAGCTTTTCGTGAAAATACGTGGCATTTCGCGCTTTCAATGCTAGCCCACAGCGTACGCATACTATCAGCTTCGCGAGGCTTTCTGTAGCCACGTAGGTTAGTTAAATGTTATCGTCTGACATATTCAGTTGACACTCACCCTATTTTACTTGCATATAGCATTGGTCAGTGTTTCTTGTAGTGCATGAATCCCATAACACTGTACGCGGGAGGTCGCGCGGGCTCGTGATGTGCTCTTGTAAAACTGAGCGATCTCAAGCTGTCGATACATTGAAATAGGGCCTCTGTCCTTTGTCTGCAAAGCGCTGTTACTAATCGTGCGAGCGACGTTTCAATCATTCGAGGACGCGTCTGCTCCACGCCTTTCGTGGAGCGAACGCTTTCCACACTGTCCTTTGCCAGTGTGTTGGTTTCATAGCCAGCGCTGCGCCGCTTGTTTTTGTGCGTTTGTTGATAGGTGGCAGCACACTGCAAGCGATTTGCTAGGTGACCGATCTGAGAGCAAAATTAGCAAAATGCTCTTCGCGCCCAGACGTCTCTCTAACTGTAAACGTGGTGACGCGGAGTGATCGAAGTCGTTCGGCGGAGGAAATTCTTCAGATTGCTTTCAGCAGGGATGTTGAAGGAAACCATCTTGACGACGAGGATTTTTCACTGGACGTAGAAGACTGTGAAAGCACCGAGAGTGACAGCGACGATGAACGATCAGCTGCTAACTCACGAGGAGCGAGTTGCACTTCACGTCCCCTCGTGCGTTAATGTTCTTTCACGCTCGTAAGTCACTTTGATTGCATTTATTGTATAATATCCTTGAGCGAGATCTGAATAAATGCATAGTTACTCTTGTGCATTGCATGTATCACAATTATTGTGGATATTATGGAGCGCCGCATCGCCAACACGCTCGAGCTCAACCAGCGAAGCGAAATGTTTAGAGCGATGGAACGTGCAGTCACGGCCACAATCCATGCCTCTCGGCTAACTTCTTCGACGTTGCGAAAAGGATACGTGTGCATTCTTTTCGACATTCATGTTTCGATCGTGCTGACCGAGCCTGCAACATGCGAGTGAAGTGAATTGCACACGGCTAGAGTCTCAGCATGGCTGTGACACAAGCTCTACTGAATGGGAATTTAAATGCTCGTGTTCCGTTGAAGACGTAACTCCGCGTTCCCGACTGCGCAAGTAATGACGACGGCGTACTATGTTTGCAAACCAGCACCACGTTAAAAGTGCGGTCTCGTGCAGCAGCGATGACGGTACTCGCTGGCGGCCTACTACTGCGGCAAATCCGTCAGGGAGGCTCGGTACGTACTACCTCGGAGTGCCGTTCAGCTCATACGTCAATTTTAGTTCATGCAGTTTTATGTAGCACGCACAGGATTTCACGAAGCATCGTTATGCATGGTAACGCAGCTGAAATATAACCTTTCACACCGTAGCAAATAATTAGGTGGCGAGTACTTTGCACTTTCCATGGTTTGGTAAAGTATTTTAGTCTCATATCCAATTCAGCGCGGCTCATGAATTTATCCGGTGAAAGTGGCACGGGCCGTACGTCCGCACGTACTATCTGTTCCTATGCTAACAAGCGGGTTGACCCTCGTCGTGGCGCCATCTTGAAAAGCACGGCGCGCCACCTATAGTTCGTGGGCATTGCGAATAGCGTAGCTGATCTTGTCGCTGTAATCCTGTGCCGTTTCAACTTCGCGGTCAAGGTTCTCTTCATCTGTTAATGCAAGAATTGCGTCGTCCAGCGTCGATAACGCTGATTCCCTGTCCTTGAAGTAGTCGACTTGCACGCTAACTTCCGAGAGGTCGGGATCCGTTTGCTGTAGCAGGTCCGTTAACTGTGTTAGGGCTCGCGTGACGCCAGCCCCGAGTGCACCACGCTTCTTACGCAGCTGTTCCGAGTTCGCCATGGCCGTGACGTGAAGGCGTCTCTCGAGGGGCAGTCCCGGGTTTCGGCACCAACAATAATGCGAAATGACTGGCTCCCGAACGGTAAGAGAGGGACGCTTCTTTAATCTACAATCATGGCGAACGGTCCGCCGCTCCGTACTGTCCCGAGCTCTCGCACACTTCAGCTTTTTCCTCTTCCCTCGGGTGCCGCACGTTCTTGTTGCTCCGTTCCGGCTTATTTTTCAACAGGTACGTTGCTAATGTACTTGTATAAGTAGCCACAAGAGAGTTTATAACGGGCTCTAGAAATGCCGCTCTTCCAGCTTTCGCTGTGACTGTGCTGCGCTTACCGCGCAGGCCTGGCGTTTTTTTTTTCTAGATGGTAACGAAAAAAACAAAGTATGTCAACGTCCACCGTGAAGGAAACACGGATACATGCCCATAAAGCTCTTCTCTAAGCAAAGGCTGCCCGCATAATTCGCACCTATCGTCTCGCCCTGCTGTCTTGGAGAACTCGCTGGTTCACAATAAATGATGCTGGTGGTTTACACATCGGGTATTATCGCTTCATTGATAGACTACGGACGGTAAGACAGCGTTGTTTGCGATATCGTTGCTCGGTTTGGCACACTCCCGTGTCTACCGAAAGCGTCCCTGCATTTCTGTAAACACTTGTCTGACTTCACACAAAAAAACTTTTACATTAAATCTAACATAGCACAACTTGTTTTCTTCAAACACGTTTACGTGCTTGAATTTTTTTGAACCGAGCACGACTACATTTCTGTCGAACTTTGCTGCTTTGACTACTAGCAACTAGAAGCGAGCCGTGAGCCGATCACCTTTTTGATCTTTCATTACTAGCGAGTAGATGGCGCAGCTAGTGTAGCGCTTCGCGGGGCGTCGTTTAACGGCTTTACATTATACTAATGTCTTTCGAATAGCGTTACGCTGCCTTTCAGCGTGCGAAACACGCTGACACAAGTATTTTAGGCCATACTAAAGCTGTCTAGTACGAATACCTCTTGTCGCCGGTGCTTCTCCAAACACTGGTCGGAGCTTCCCGCTGTTGCTTTTGTAGTGGCTGAATATTGAAGGCACTTCGTCAGGATTCAACATTCTTTTCGGTTTCAACAGTATTTGGGGGAAAAGAGACCAATAGTGCATAAAGTCGTCGTCTTTGAAAAGCGCCGCGTAGAGTAACACGTTCTTCGATAGCTTCCATTTCTTTCGCCTCACTGCGATAGTTTTCAGAAAAGCGTGAAAGCTAGTCCCGTCCGTAACATATACGTGTTCCAGCAGCCTACAGCCCTGCATTTCGTCCTGCAAAATAGTTAACTTTTCTGAATTAGCCGCTCGTAGAGGGGCGTGACGCAGAAAAGGAAGGTATGTTGCTGCAGAGAGTTCTGCTCACGAGCGGCCGTGAACTGTGATTTACGTCATTTCCGTTTGTGTACGATTTGCCCGGGCACACCGCTAGGTCTCCGCGTCGTCTGCTAGCCGACAATTAGAGCGCCGATTATAAGTGAAATACACGAGTGCAAGATTTTTCACTGTGGTTATCATTACGTACCCAACATATACAACGCATTCCGAGCGACTTCTGTTCAAGTCAAATTTCGTTGCACTTGGCCTTTAACCCTTCCGCCGCATTGCGGGTTTCCGCAGAACTGATGGGCAAAAGCACCCCTCTAACACAACATCAAAAGCCGACACGGAAGAGTTGGACATGGAAGACCCATGCAAGATTGCATATACACAATGGCAAAATTCCTACTTTGGGAAAACTTGACGACAGACGCGCATTGCGGTGGTCGCGGTATGCAGCGGCCATGGGGCAGCTCCGGACGCTGGCGAACGCTAGAGAGAAGATGAAAGACGCCATGTCGATGTCGCCCGAAAACAACGTTCCAGGGAAGGATAACATCCACAATAAAACTTGGCGGACACTTGAGCTTGCCCTCGAAGAGTAAAAGGCGAGAGCGTAGTCGGGCCCCGTGGACATCGCCTTCTCAATCGCTAGCCTACCTTTGGTTCTCGGCGCATGCCTCAACCGTGCCGCAAGGAGACGAACATCTGTGCGCTAAAGTTGGCTGTTTCAATGTCTACTAGAATGCCTAGTGCAAATAAAGTTGCTAAGTGCCCACTACGCCATATATATTACTTTTTGCGAATCATCGAAGGGCTCACTACGCGTCCGTAAAGTAACACGAGAACCTTCGATGCTACTCACTATGTTGGTGCTTTTGCTGATCATGATTAAACATGTCTGAGCGCTTTGTAATGGGTGGGCCTTTAAGACCCCCAATCGTCGCGAAATTCACATGTTTTGACAAATGGCGCGATTCTACGCTTCTGCCACGCAATATTCCATGCGTTAAATTGACTGCTCCCACTACATGACGTTCATATAGTGTTTGTTTCCGAAACAGTTTCAAGCAATGGCATAGCTCCGTAGTACAGCATCTGGTTGCCACGCACAAGGCCTGGGTTCAATTATCGGACGAACCGAACATTCTAATTCAATTATTTACTTTATTTACATCTTTGTCGATTTTTCGGTCACGGACAACGCTGGTTTCGCGCTCAGAATCGTCGACACCGAGGCCGACACCGAGATTTCTGCAAAACGAGCTCTTTAAGGCAGTTGCACTAAAACTGTACGCTTAAGCATGCCTAAGGCAACTAAAGTTACAAGGCATAGGTACCAAAGGTAATTTTGCGTGCATTTCTTCTCTTTGGTTCTAACCAACAATAGAGTATGATGTTGTCTACAGTTACTGTGCATTAGTTGAGCAAACTGCAGCTGTCCGAAACAGAAGTTGCACCAGAGGTACTGTCGATGGAGCCTAATGCAGGTACGCGTTGCTTATAAAAGCTATCCATAAAGCCACCATCCTTTCTCTGGGCAATATTCCAAGTTTCTTTGCAGTTGCTAACTAGCATTGTCGGTTCACGTAACGACAAACAAACAATTTGAAGAATAATTACGTTTGATTTCCATCCTTTATGTGAATATGACGAATTATTAAATGCAGTGTGCCGGTACCTCTATGTTCGAAAAAATTAAATCAAGGGAAACCAGAAATCCAGCTTTGAATCGGTAACCATTTTTATGTAAACCAAACGAGACAACTGCGCGTCCATCAGACTGTCACGTCTAGCTTATTGCTGTTAAGAAATGTATGAAATAAACCGAAATGGAGAGAGAGAGAGAGAGAGAAGCACACACACACATTAAAAAAAACACATGTAGCAGGTTGGACCCACTCGTTTCGCAAATCGCATTCTGTGACGCTTGGTTGTCATTTTAATCTTTTACCCTGCAACGTTACAGATGTTAACAATATTACCTGCCAGCGCATGACACCTGTATGAGGACTTTTGGCGAATGACTTTCAAGCACCGGCGTGGCTCTGTGGATTCTTAGAATACTCGACTGTCCATGCAGGGGGCCCGGGTTCAAATCACATCCAATCTTAGAAAATATTTTGACACGAATGTGTTTATGCCGGGGTCCACCAAGATCTTAATGACGCATTTCCTTCACGGAAATACGTCAGCAAAATGAACACCATCAATTGACAAAGAAAGAAAAACTATAAAAAGGGCCGTTGACAGGAGTCGAACCCATGACATCTCGGTCCGTGACGATGGCTGGCGGGCGTTTAGCCCACTGAGCTACAGCCAAACACATAACGGAGTCTACATGAACGCGCCTTTTATCTTTCACACTTTCCTCTCACAGTGCTGTTGCATGGATGGATGGATGGATGCTATGAGCGTCCCTTTTATCGAAGTGAACAGCGCGTGAAACACACAAGGACGAGTAATCGACGAAGACTAGCGCTGTGTTTTCTATTTCTTCTTCGGTGTGGACCTGTCCGGACAACTGTGTGTCAATGGGCCGTTTGTGCAGCCGAAGGACAAACAATTCCTGTCGCCACTTGTTTTCGCTAGTCTTCGTCGGTTACTCGTCATTGTGTGTTTCACGCGCATTTCACGTCGCTATGGAATACCAACTAGCCCGGTCACACACCTTGCTTCAGTCCCCTTTATAACAGGGTGGTGACATGTGTGCCACCGGGCTCGAAAAAAGAAAGAACGCGCCGTTGCTGCGACCGTGCCGTTCGGCGCGTTTCTAATAGAAGTGTAATTTTGTTTAACATACCGCGAGGTGGTAGCTTTAGCCCGAGACTCGCTTATAGCATTCATCCATATCGGAAAATAGCTCTCCGACGCTCGCCTGGTTGTCGCACCGCGTTTCCTGCTCGCCCTGTGAGAATTAACTGCCAGGCTAAAGGGAAGACACAACGCGCGTAGCTTTTCTCTTGGAGTTTCACGACGCTTTGGAGGAGTGCATATCGGGTATCAGGTTGATTATGTGCTTGTTGATGCCATCCTTGCACGGGATTCACCCCATATGCGGTGTCCACGTAAATGTTAAGAACTTCAGCTACCGCAAGGGTCAATTATGATCATGGGCGTTACTCGTCGGCACGGAGATGTGCCACTAGGCGTCAACGTGAGTGCGTCCACATCAGGCGGTGCTGCATCTGCCAAACAACAATAGACATTATACCAGCTCTTATATACCAGTGCACTAAAGCAGTCAACTACTTCTGTGACGACACGTTTCACTTTCTTGTTATACCGATTCTTGTGACAGAGTGATCAACCATCTTTGTTTATATTGCACGATAGTGGTTACGAATACCGGCGGCAGCGGCGACGGACAACTAGGGCACCAAAATCAGCTGTTGTTGTGACCTCATAACATCTTTTACTGTAAAACACACACATGAAAAAAACAAAGGACGTGCAGTCAGCGTCAAAAATTTATGGACCATCACACAGAAGAAAAAGCCGAATATTTCCAATCCTTCGGCGGGCAGCCTTGAGCGTAGATTTCCAGCCTGTTCTAAAACGCGCTGACAACAAGTACCGTGCAGTTCGACCGAATACTGTCACGAAGTGCGAGAAAATTTTAATATTTTCTTCGACCTAGCGGTCTCTAAACTTTTGACGCCGACTGTACATTAAGGACGTTCTGAATATACTCATTGAGTAATGCTGGTGGATCGCATGAATCGCAGTAGCGCTTGCAGGGCGATGAGAGATTGCTTGAGAGACAAATGGTCATGATTTGTCACGATCCTTAACGTTGCACAACATATTCGGCCCAGTGTCCGGCCCTTCTAAACAGCGACGGGTTTTACAGTTCCTGTTTAATTACCAGTCAAAAATTGGCCTAGTCGGAAAGCTTTAATGCTTGCATGATTATTTCATACAGCAAAGGCTTCACTTACCTGACACACTCGTTGTCATAATTTCTATCAGGTTCACTTGCGCATTTCATTTTTTTGTATTCTTTGTTTTTATTATTATTTCCTTCCCTCTCTTCTTTAGGCTGTCAATCCCGTTCCCCATCCCTACACAGAGTAGTATGTCAGTGGTATACAGACGCCCGCAAAAATCTCGGTTTTTCTAATAAAAAGTCTCTCTCTCTCTGTTCCCACATAGGTGTTGAGCGCATTGCAAATGGATGTTCACTGTGCATTGTACTGTGGGTAGAAACAAACGAAAATTTATTGGCGGAGCTAGGTTTCAGCCTTAGCGCCTCGCGCTCATGTGCCGAATGTCTTGCCCACTGGGCTCAACACTAAAACTTCCCACTGCGGACGCATGTGAACCACACGAATGCTTCGTACCAGTGACGCAAAACAAATGCGAACTCAAAATACTTTGTTTCGTATAATTTCGTGGTGACGGAATAAAAGTTCCCATTAACGCAGCATGCATAGCCGACATGGAAGATTGCACACATCAGTGAAATTTCCATTTAGAGATAATTTAATATAGTCGCAGGATGCGCCGGCCAAAGGGCCGTTCCGGTCGCTAGGCGGAAGATGAAAAGCATAATGCCCATGCCACCCGAAAACAATAGTTCCAGGGAATGCTGCAACCCGCAAAAACACTCTACGCTGACGCATCACAGAGAATAACTCACCAAGGCGTGACCAATAATTTCTAAGCGCACATACAGACGAGGACAAAGAACTCGTATGACACACAGGCGCTAGTGGCAAGTCTTAGTGTTCTTTGTCATCGTCTGTATGTGCGCTTAGAATTTATTGGTCATGTCATACCAACACACCCAAACCGCCACACTTGTCACCAAGGCGATTCTGTGTGGATTTCTTTTCTTCGGTTGTAGTCTGCGTCTCTCATATTCATATCGTAGAACTCAGACGTCAAACCCAGACAAAAATTGAGAGGCTCCCTCATGCATACGCCTGACCCGACTCGAAGGCGAAAACCATCGCCTCCCCCCCCCCCTGAAAAGTTTCTGCACCTCACCGGGATTTGCACTGCCTCCGGGATCGGACGACCTTTGGGCAAGTGACGATGTAGAGTGGTTAGTTGATCATGTGACGCCAAAAAATTTGGCGATTTGGCAACTGGTGACCTCTTCACGCGGTGATGATATTTTGGTTTACTTGTGTTGACGATGCCGACGGCCAATCTGAGGCTTTCGCCTTAAATTTTTTTATGATTATGAGTGAGCTCAATGAGTTGCTAGCTTACGCGGCGTTTGCCATCAACTGTTGTCAGGCGTTTTTGTGCTTACGCCACCAAGTGTCCCTAGCAGCGCCGCTCAAAACCAATAAGTGCGCCCATCTGCTAGCGGAGGAGCACGCGAGTGTCTGTGATGAGTAGTGGGATTTGCCCAATATATGTGGCACATATGCGCTACATGAGTTTTTTTGCTGACGCCACGAAATTTTCAAACGAACGAGAGGTATACAGATTCGCTGTAAAAATTGGGGGGAGGTCCACTCTAACTGAATGCTGGGGATGTGCAATGCGCACCCTGTCCCTGTGCTTCTCTTTTCGCAGCACTTCTTTCGCGCCTGACCTCGGGATCGGCTTGATACCGGCGTTTCGCTTGTGTTTCCCTTGGTGTCATCTTGGAGTTTCCTTGCGTTGTCGCCATTTGGCTACTGTCTTCTTTTTCCCCATAATATTTGAGCAATCGACGTATTCGTTCTTCCTCAGCTCACTTAGCCCTGAAGGCGGCGTGCGCTCTCCGTCGGCACTGGCGTTCTCGGGCGAGCGCTCAGCCGTCGATCTCGGCGAGCCCCCTCAGCGGCGTCCATGGCGGAAAAGACGCTAGCCGGCGCCTCCCTATTGGATGGATGGATGGATCGATGCTATGAGCGTCCTCTTTCTACGGTGACGTGTATGCCACCATGCTCAACAAAAAAATATATTTTTCCTTTTTTTTAAGTTTCTCTAATGCATTGTCTATTTCGATTAAAGCTATCTTGACATAGAAAAAAAACATAAATTCACAGCCTAGTTCTCTGCCGCTTACGGCAGAATGTCCCTATTTATTCTCACTTATAACGAAGCGTTCGAACTCTTTAATGGGTCGTCCTCTCTAGCGCCTTCTTTTGGGTCGTCCTCTTTGGTTCTTCTCTGAAAGCACGCCCCTCGTGCTGAGAGTCCGCGATTTGTCTTGACTGTCGCCGTTGTGCATCGTCGCCTGGTACCGTCAACAAACGCCTTTACAGTTTGGTGGTGTGTGCTGTGGCGTTTCAACAACTTAGGTCCTCCTTCGATGCCCTTCGCACTTCTTTCCCGCATCCTGCCAGCTACCATGCCTCAAGACGCCGCCCAGCAAACGCCCCCGCCTGCACCGCCCTCATGTCCCGGTGTCCCTCGTGTCCGCGACCCCGCTTGTCTTTAGTGGCGCAGATGGTACCGACGTGGAGGACTGGCTCGCGATTTACGAGCGCGTGAGTGTCCCCAATAAATGGGACGAGGCAGGAAGATTGACCAACTTGGTTTTCTACCTTGCGGGTGTGGCAGGCCTGTGGTGCACTCTAAGAAAAAAAGAGTATGCGTGACTCTTTTCGGAGAGTTCTGACTTGCCACGTATTGGACTCTCTTTAAATAGTCACGGTGACTCTCTTGGTGGGTCAGGGTCGGCTCGCTCTAGGAGAGTCCCCTGACCCTCTAGGAAGAATGGAAAGACTCTCATCCGAAGGATTACGTTACCACTTAAAGGGTGTCAGACGACTCTTGCCTGTAACACTCCTACGGGGGCCAAGTGACCCACACCGAAGCGTCAAGCGACTCCACAAGTATTTTAAGCTACTCATTTGACCCGTGCTCTACTTTTGCGCGACTACTGTTGAAAATAGTGGAGTATTCATTTTAAGCAAGTCCAATAATACTTGCCGTTCTGCGCAGCGACTGACTGCAAAAAAAGAATAGTTCAGTTCAAAACAAATAGTTCGAAACAACACATATTTTCCAGCAAAGTTATATAGAAAGCGCGAAAAGATGGTCTGTGATTTCCAATTAAGAAGTTTGGGTATTCCTCATTTACATGCTTCTATGAGTATAGCCAACTAAAATGTGTGACTGTGATGTGCGCAGTGTCATATGGTGCTAAATAAACAGCAGAAATCGCCATCATGTTTCCGCATTTATTCCTTGTGATTAAGAATAAATCAAAAGTGGTGACGGCTTGAGGCATCAGACTTGTGGCTTGCTAGGTTGTCGCTCCTGTCCAGCGTGAGCACCATGAAAAACGGTATCTGAAAAGCAGAACGTGATATTATGATGAGAAAATGAAATTGCAGCAAAGGTTTGCAAAACCTACACAATAAGTGGTTCACACAGACATAATAAAGGCTAACAACAAAACAACAAAGCACATCCTCCGGCAGTCAGGGGCATGCCGTCAGCGGTTATTGACCGCATGTTTTACAAACGTAACCCATCCTTAAATACTGAGATAAACAGATGCGAGTACGAGGGCCCGATCGACGCCCAGCGCGTGCGTACGCCGTCTACGTCGAGATCAGACATGTCATATCCTAGAATTGCCGCACATAGCTCCCACAATCACCTGCACTCACTCGATTCTGTTATAACGCCCAACGTCATCGCAGTGTATGCAAACCACGAAAACAGCAAACAGAAACGAGGGCACGGCGGCGGCCGCAACACGCGCGCCGTCGAAAGTCTAGAGCTTTTTCACTTTACCGGCGAGGCATGTCCAACTTGAATGACTACCGCGTACGTTCTGGAAGCCACCGTACCTCAAACTACCGTCTTTAAGCCAACAAAAATCATTATATATATAGTGCGTATGAGCGTTCTGTACACAGGCTTTTTTTTCACGTTCCCACGCGCGGAAGCACGCTGCACACTCAAGGTCGATGGAAATGTTATTATGAAGTAGACTAAAGTGCATCTCAAAACGACATCTTGCACCTTCAGTAGTGCAGACACAACGTGCGATCAGCAAGAAATGACCCTCGATAATTGTTTGCATAGCTCACTTTATGGGAGCTGGTACAGCAACGCGAATAACGGTGGTAACTCGTTAACTGACAGCTTTAGTTGGGCATCCGCAACAGCCCCGCGGACACAGGCTGCTGTTGGAAATGGCTGGCAGATAACTTCCGCAGAGCTGCTGCAGACGCCCAGCTAAAGCTGTATAATTAGTGCCTACGAAAGCAGTACACTCACCGTTAACTGGCGCCCGTTGTCGGTGTCCGCAGCTCCATGAATATTCCGCCCTCAAAGCGTCACTTCGTGCACGGGCCGGCGTCAACACCACCGAAGACGCGCAACCAACGCAACCAGGCAACACATTCCAATAGACGAGGAGACTGAGAGACTGAGACGACTGAGAGAGGAGAGCGGCGCGCCACCCCGGCGACCCCGGCGCCAACCCCGTCTGCGTCGGCGAGCAAGGCGCCACAACGGCGCCAAAGGGCAAGCGCGCGATATGTACGGCGTATACGGCGGCTCTTCCGTATACCGAAGCCAATCGAAATGCGCTTCGGGAGGGTCCAGTGACTCCTTCCAAAATGCTAACTCTTTGTCTCTGCCTGTACCTTCCAAAAGGGGTCAGATGGACACCCGAAGAGAGTCACGGTTCCATGACCCTCTTTTGACTCTCTTTTTGATTAGAGTGTACAACAACCACGCATACGATTCAACGACGTGGTCCGAATTCAAGACCGCCATTATCAACGTGTTTTGCCGCTTTTCCATTCGTAAGCTGCAGGTCGAACAGCGCTTACATGAACGAGCTCAGCAGGCCGGTGTATCATTCACCAGCTACATCGAAGACGTCCACTATTTGCGTGAGAAAGCCGATGCCACCATGTCCGAATCTGACAAGGTCAGGCACATTATGAAAGGCATCGACGACGATGGCTTCACCATGCTGCTCGCCAAAAACCCCAGCACAATGGCAGAGGTCATAACGCTCTGCCAAAGCTATGAGGAGCTGCGCCGGCGGCGGTCGATGACCCGTGGCTCTCCATCACGCGAAGCCGAGCTTGCTGGCTTGTCGAACATATCCGACCATTCTGCGTTGCTCGCAGAGGTGAATTAATTCGTGCGCGAGAAAATCGCGCGTCAATTCTCTCCTCTGGACTTTGCTCACCCTCAGTACGTTCAAGAGCCGTCGACCACACTTCTTCTTCCCCTCCGTCGAGCGATTGAGCCGGAAATCGCGCACGTCATGCCTGAGCACCACCAGCACCATCCGGCTCCTCAACCACTGAGTTACGCTCAAGTTGTCACAAGAACGCCCGCAGTAATCCCTACGGCTGTCCCACACAGTTACGCCTAACCGCCACTTGACCTCAGTCCTTCGATGCGGATGTACCGGCAACCTATTTTGTGTTCCACAAAATAACCCCTGAGTTGTCACTTCAGGTACGGAGCAAACATACGAGAAAATTTAATGCTGACTTGTCTGACAGTGTGATATCGGTTTAGTTGTGCCGGACATACGGGTGACACTAACCATGGTCTGCATGAACTGATGCCACGAAGTGACCAGAAAGTAGGTCATCCATACATTCATTGCGCTTAAAATGGCAATGTAAATTTTTTTAGATGCATCTGGAAACAGCCGTACTGTCAGGTAGGGCTGTAGAGCACCGATTAAAGTATTTGCAAAGTCATGAAAAGGACCTCTGTAAAGCCGGCGTAAGTTGCGTTGCACTGTCCTGCTTAGGATTTGGTTTACATGAATGCCTGCTTTATCACGTATACGGGTAAACTTGGAATAAATATGTGCGAAACATAGTTTCAAACAGTATACGTGGAACAGTACTACGTATATCACAAGATGGAATTAAGTTTCGGTATCGAAACTTAATTCCATCTTGTTATATTTCATAAGATGGAAGTTTCGGTATCGCGTACTTCGGCTTGTGTTTTGCGCGCTCGTGAAAGTCGGTCTGACAGAAATTTCGATGAAATGCCACATGCATGTGACGTTGCCGGATGCCCAAATGGTGGACACCGCCAGTGCACGCCGCCGCGCAGTAAAGGCGGGCAACGATGGGCACGGCAACAGTGACGCGCGGAAGACCGCTTTCAGGCGGGTGATTTGAAGTGCGCTAATGCGATGCGGACCACTAAAACGATTGATTTTATTTCCAAATAAGCACGACCTTGGCAGAAAAGTAGCACTACGAGGTCTCTGGACCGCTATTTCAACAATCAACATCGACTTAATATTTGCCTTTAGTGTCCCTTTAAAGCGTGTCCTTCTCTACATCATGCGGGTAGTAATGAACACGCTGAAGCTCCTTGGAGCTCTGCACAGCACCAGGGGTAAATGTTGTATATAAATCGCCCGCCGTTAGTATGCTGGATGAGTTATTGCGCGAGACTCAATTGTCTAACGCGGCGCGCTGCGATGCGGGGCGCCGCAGGATCGAATCCCCTGTCGGTCTTCGGAAATATTTCTTCTCATATTTCTTTGTGGCTTTAATACATACATACATTCATACATACATACATACATACATACATACATACATACATACATACATACATACATACATACATACATACATACATACATACATACATACATACATACATACATACATACATACATACATACATACATACACGCACGGAACATGATGGTGAAGGCAAAATCCTGCCGAGAGTTTCAATAAAATTGCTATCAAAATAAAGGAATAGGCGCCCTATACCCTCTGGTGCGAACAACCGTATTCAGAACAATGTAGTTGTCGATCGCAGGCATATCTTCAGCGTCCGAGCAGCCTTTCTCACGAAGTGGCTTTTTTAGCCAGTCAAGTTGCTTGTAGTTTGGCAGCATGTTTGCTCTTCTTTCCAGACGATCATTCCTTGCGAAACGTTAACAGCGCATAGAAGGTGTGGAAAGCGACGGGACAAATAGAGGCGCAGAGCGCTGACATAGAACTGGCTTTATTCCGAGAAAAAGTTTATGTATACAAGGCAAGGGAGAGGGTGCGAGACAAGGAAAGAAAAGGTGCTCACATCACCTGACATGCTTCGAGCGTACAGCCACCTATGCTAGGTAATCAAAGTCTTAACTTGAAAGCGCAATAGAGGGTGCGCTAACTCACTTTTTATTCAGCTTATTTATCGACTCAGCTTGAATAATTTCCCGAGCAAGCTGAACCTCATCCCTTGGCGCAGTCCATCATTATGAAAGGGCAATGAGATACAAAGCGGATGAATTGGTTTGGCTAAGAGCCAGATGCATTGGTTTTCATCCAAACAAGAGTGCTAGAGCTCCAGCGCGGCCGTGCCGTATTGAAGGACTCAGCCATGGAGTTTCATACTGTAAGGCCTCAGCCAGCTGACACCTATTTGCTCCGCTGATGTGAGCCTGTGGTTCGAAATCCCAAGCCTGTAACTTCTTTGTTTCTCGTTTTACAGATTGGAATTGTTTGGCATTTTGAACTAGCGTCCTTTTTAGTATTTATTATTTAGTTCTTCTTTGTTTCGCTGAACAAGTACCACTAAAAAGAACGGTGGGCTAAGTGGTGCAGCATATCTCGTTAGTTACCGAAAAGGAATCACGCAGGACTATACGGAATACACAAGGATGACCCGATGCTGAGTCCTCGTATTTTCTGTCATCATGCGTCGTTTCTGTGCTCTCAACCTCAACATATGCAGTCAATAGGCGTGTTTTTATAAAAATACTTCACTTTTCGTTCCATAACACTCCAGGAACACTCCCTGTTCGACAACCGGTCCCTTAGAGTGTCAATGGGGTGTCCCGGGATTTATGCGTTGTTTGATTTTTTACAATATGTTGTTTATCCCTGAACTAGCTGTTAGCAAAAATTAACTTAGTATTCAACTTAAAAATACCATAATTTATGAAAAAGTAACAAGCTTGTGTTTTTCATCTTTGTATAGCAAACAAATAGAAAAAGTGAAATAAGTGAGGATGAACTATAAACGACGTACACGCCTTGTTGCCCGTCAAAAATGTCGATTAATCAATTAACCGACGAAAAAACCTTTACCTGTAGCGATTAATGAATTAATGATGATAAAAGCCCCCTATGATCATATGATCCTCTGATATGATATGATGATCTTCCATGAAGACAAAAGTCAACATGGAAGATTGCACACTCTAGTTAAATTCCTACGCAGGGACGACTTGTTGCGAAACGCGCGTTTCGGTGGTCGCAGTATACGCCGGGCATGGGGCCTTTACGGTAGCTAGAGAAGGATGACAGGCGCCATGCCGATGCCTCCCGAAAACAACGTTCCAGGGAAGGATACAACCGGCAATAAAATTGTACGCTTACGCACCACTAAGACAACTAAGGTCCCAAACACGGTTCTGCGTGGATTTCTTTTCTTAGGGTTGTAGCCTGTGTCTTTCATAATCATTTCGTGGTTTTGGGACATAAAATCACAAAATTATTACCAGGTTCTTACGAAGTACGACGTAATCTACTATCACATAACGGTAATTATTAGGAGGCGATTGGTAGTGCATTGCCCTGCAATAAGGGGCAGCTAAATTCAAGAATTTCCCAACCGATCAATCGTCGATGGAGCCAAATGCCTATTCAGGTTTCTAACATAACTATGGTGGCTAGAGGGGGAGGTGTCAGCATCGGCCGGGCTGCGCCGTGCAAGCCGGTGAAGCACATTTTCATGACGCCGACAGGTGGCGCGCTCGTCGTCTCCGAGATGCCTAGAGCGAGGTCTGGCGAAGTGGTCTCGTGGATTCTCTCCGGCAAAGTGCGTGTTATGTCACCTGTTGCTTCGCCTGCTCGGCTTTTGTTTGTGCGTATTGGTGCCTGATGGCCAAATGCGTTGCCGTAGCCACCGGCGCTTCGCGGGAAACCGGAATTTCCTAGTCAGCGAACGCGTCTATGGCACGCTGTCTACTAAAGCGAGAAACGCATGTTGCGTTTTTCGCGACCGAGAAACGTACGTATGTCGCGGTTTTTGCGAGCGAGAAAAGCACGTCACGTTTTTCGAGACCGATAAACGTATGCCGCATTGTTCGCGAGCGACAAACGCATGTCGCGTTTTCTCGCGAGCGAAAAAGATAATTGTGCGGCGAACGCCGGTGTTGCTGCCGATCTCGTCAGCGCACAACATTTTCTGTCGTGAAGTTGTGTCGTTCCGTCGATAGATTATCCGTCGCCGTCACCGGACCAGAGGACGCGTGCCTTGGTTACTTTATGTGATCGACCGAGCCTCGCAAGAAAGCCGAAAAGCGTCCGCTACATTGCGCCGACGACTCAACTGCGAGTTTGTTGTTTTCATGTGCTGACGCTACGTGATGGCAAAACTGCAGAGACAGCAGAGACATTGTTTCGCCCCTGGATCCACTACGGGATAGGTCTCGGACAGGAAAACAAGATAGAAATTAAGGTCTCTCTCATCGCAGTTATCACGCGCCGATGATGAACGTCGACCGCCAGCAGGGGCGTAGCCAGAAATTTTTTTCGGGGGGGGGGGGGTTTCAACCATACTTTATGTATGTTCGTGCGTGCGTTTGTATGTGTGCGTGCCTATATACGCAAGCAAAACTGAAAAATTTTGGGGGGGGGGGGTTGAACCCCCCCAACCCCCCCCCTTGGCTACGCCCCTGACCGCCAGGGTTGGGAATGTTCCCTTCCACGAGCTGATAAGCCGCTGGAGAAGAACAGCGTTGTCTGTGAAATTCACTTCGACAAGAGGTTTATATTTCGCCCCTACACACATGTGATCAACGGAGACACAGTGGAAATTCCCCGTGGTCGCCCTTCCCTAACACCAGATGCGGTTCCAGCTTTGTTCCCCAACGTCGCTGCGTATCTTTCCAAGAAGTTGCCAGCGAAACGGGGGGCAATAGCCCCCGCAAACGACCACCCACTGCATAAGCCGAGGTGCGGTGTTTTCCAAATACACTCCACACAAAGCTTCAGCAGTACAAGCAATTACCAAAGCTCTTGTTGGGCCAGCTTCATTGATATGTTTGCCTAATCTCGAAAATTATTTGGTTATATGGTGCGCCGTAAGAAGTCGTGAACGGAAAACGCGCCTCGCGTCCGTACCAAGCGCGCGGATGATATCTCGGAGCCGACAGACGCGCCCGAGGACGCGCCCATGCGGCGGCGCTGCTGTCGGCACCGAGATGCCTCCTGCGCCGTCGCATCGTCATGAAAAAATGCTTCGTCTCCGGCGCGCCTTTGCTCACACCTCCCCCTCTAGCCACCATAACATAACCTATCTAAAAAGCCGCCATCATTTCTCCGGGTGAAGGGCTACTTTCTTTCACATCACCGAATTAGCGTTGCCGGTTCACCAGGCTGATGACGCTGCCAAAGCTGGACATGACGCCTCGAGAGAAATGGTTGAAATACCTTTCTCAAGAAAAGACGCGGCGACACTTGTATGGGCACATGCTTGGCGCTTCCAGCGATCCCTCTGGACAGATGCCAGTCACCAGTATGGGCCTCTTTACAAAATTGATCCATCGTGTGCCTTCGATATGCCGCGAGACCTCAACAGACAAGAGGAAACATGCTTGCACCGCATCAGGCTAAACGTCGCCTACACTCATTACTTCAAGAACAAAATCGAGTTGTCGGACTCACCGTTGTGCGTTCAATGTAACGTCCTAGAAGACTTAAAACACGTTCTCTGCGAATGCAGGCGATACGCAACAGAAAGAAGATCTCTGAAGGCGGCTTTGCACCTTCAACAGGACTCGTGTTTAGAACTGCGGCACATTCTGGGCCCATGGCAAAACAGCACCTGTGCGTTACGTGCAACGAAAGCGCTGCTGACTTTCTTGCGGGCCACAAGCCTGACGGAAACTTTGTAAACAGTGTAGTCTATGTATGTATGTGTGGTTATCAGTGTATATATCATAATCATCACCCTGGAGCACCTGGAGTAGCATGTCAGGCGAATAGCCAGGCAAACATCTCCAGCTTTTCATTAAAATATTTCTCTCTCTCTCTAAACGACGAACAAATGCTATTAAGATACTTTACGCTTCATTTGCGTCCTTTATGGGAGCCTGGACAAATAATAAGTATTTAGGCCCTATAGCTACATGTTTGAAGAAAGTGAAATCAAAGGAGGCCAGGAAATCAAGTTTGAGTAGGTAACTGTTTCTCTGTCGACTCAGAGAAAACTGCGTGTCCGTCCCTCCGTCTAGTTATCACGTGATATGAACCGCTATTAAGGAATAATGTGGAAAACAAATTAATTTTTTTTGTGCTGGTATTCAATCCTTGGGCCTCACGATCAGCAGCCGGGTGTCTCGCCAGCTGGGCTAAGCACCAACGGATTTTCTTTATTTATTCGAGAGAGGCCCTTAGGCATAATATATTTACATGTTATCACAAGAGGTGCGTCACACGTGAACAAACAAGCTTAATTCGTCCACAGTGGCTATTAAGGATGGGTGGAACGGTCTATGTATCCATCCTTGTAAGTCCGGAGGGTGACGGGACGTTGGCTGATTGCTCGGAGTTAGCGAAGTGACCTAGGGCCGGGTGGAATAACTGTACTTGTCTATGCTGCTTTGAGGTAATGGGCAGCAAGTACAGCTATGCAGCGAGGTCACAGTCTGTTTTTACAGGCGACATGCCTAACATGTCGCTGCCCGATGTTTTGGCGTGTCGATGACTTGTGTCAATCCAGTTCCCTGCATACATCGGCGGCGTCGGGAAATACAAAAATAGGCCTGAGTGTCAGCTTCTCCGCAACGATTGGTTGCTAGCGGCGTTTGGAAGACCGACGCAAAATTCTGCTACCTAAAGTTAGCACATAAAGTGGCTCTAGGCCTGGGCACGGTGTAACGTCCACTGCAGTTATAGAATCGTCACAAAAGGGCCATGTGGTTCTATAGTGTGCGCGTTAGTGTTGCGGCCACTAGACGGTCACCTGTTGTTGGTGTAAGCGCAACACTGGCGCGCAGTGTCTTGCAACTGTGAATACATCTCAACCATAAAAATACTTTGTACCAGTGGTATCAAACAAATGTTAAAGGAGAACACTTTCTGGGAAGGCTTCGTTGAATGTCGTGATTGTGGAATAACGGCTCTCTCTCGGGAAAGATGTAAAGGCTGCACATAGAGGATTGTAGCCACAAGAAAAATACAGACAGTGCGGAAATTTAACTCCACACACGTGTATCGACGATCCTGGAATGGGTCTTCCATTGCGTCGTTCGAGGCGGTGAATAAAGTTAAAATCAAGAAGACGCAGTGGTGATACAGCCCGTAAGCAAAGTTCCAGGCAAGGCCGCAGTCATAGAGTTTCCTATAGTCGGTTTCAACCTAACAATAAATACTAACTCCGCCTCCATAACTGTGGCGCGCCTGTCATTTGTGTGTGCAGCAGAGTGGTGCGAGATGGTTGTCACGCTTACCTTAGGGTCATTTCCTCTCCTAATGTAGGCACTATGCAAATTAAGAATTAAAAGGTCCTTGTACCTACATAAAATATGACGATTGGCTGAGCATTGATCTCGAAACCTTTCCTGAAATTTCAGGAAGGGGTTTCGGACCGAAAGCCAGTGACGCCAAAATAACGCTGAAATAATAATCCAGCCAAGAAGACGACTGACAAAGGAGAGAAGCAGCACACAACCAGACTGGACTATCAACAGTGCTTTATTAGCATCACCTTCCACGAAATACAGCGGCACATGCTCTGTTCGACCAATAAAAAAAGCGCATCTTGAAAATCGAAATGCTGACACCAACGTGATCGAAACAATTGTACAGTAAAATATAGCAAGGGGGCGAGAAAGGCAACTGAAGGTAAGGTGGGATGTGAGGTTGTGGAGCAGGTAACGCAGGAAGAGAGAGAGAGTAAAGTATAGCATAGAAAGAGAAAAAGATAAATAGAGAGAAAGAAATGGAAGAAAACAAAAAGACAGAGAAAGAGAGAAATAGAGAAAATCAAAGAAAGATTAAAAGTGATAGCTAATCGATAATCGATCGATAACTTATAAGTTTGTGCAAAGTGCTTACATATGCCTCGACATGCATGTTAAAGGATACTATAAGCGAACCCATAACGAATCGAGAGCTAATCGATGTTCGACCAATAACCAATACACTATTGGAAATTACTTAGCATTCGTCACGAGAGCATGGCAATACATAGTAGACGGCAAATCGAAGGCTAACCAATGCTTTTTCAGAGCTCTCTCTTGGCTACATGGCACCGCTCAAAAGCGGGGTGCCATGTTTAACGCGAAAAATTCCGGCCACCTTATAACCTTCCGATGGATTGCATAACCTTCGGATGGACAGAGGTGGCGCGTGTGCGCGGCTGCGCGTGCTCTTCGTCTAGTCACCTTCTATTTCTCGATCCACTCTGCACAGCTGCGTAGCCGAATCTACAGCCATGACCTCCGCGTCGGTATAAAAGAGCGGTGCACTGGCGAGAAAGAGAAAATTAAACATAAACGTGGAAGGTTGTCCTGCTCCGCTGTTCTTTCAGGCTTGGTACCACTTGTCCGAAGCTGTCTTAAGTTATTTTTGTTGTTGTTTTATGCATTTATTTCTTCATGGTGGGCATGGAAATACGTAACAGAGGAACGGACGGTTGATCCGTTATAAAAATGCTTGCAAAATTGAAAATCCGCAAAGAATTTTCTTGGGAGCTGTTAAGAGTGAGGCATCAGGGTAGAGTTTTAAATGCGCTTTATATACGCAAGCGTCCCTCTGGTGACTCCGCTAGCAAAGTGACTCTCCGTCCGTCCTTCGGTTTCGTAAAATGAGGGTTGCAATAAAGAAATAGGTGTACAAATTGAAATAAATGAGCTTGGAGGCGCTTGGTTTCGAACAAAGCCCGGCGCGCAATGAAGGCAAATGTCTTAACAACAGGCCTACACACTCGCGCTTGAAAAATGTGAGTACATCTGAACCACGCGAATGACTCTAATCCGCGGCGCAAAACAAATGTAAGAGGAGATCATTTTTACAGCCGAGCTGCTTTGGAGGAGGTTTGCAGTGTGTCGTAGATAGAAGGTTATCATCATGAACCGGCACGCGTTCAATGACTGGCGAAGCATTCTGTACAAAGTAAAGTGTGGGATTGGGCTAGTTGCTATTCCATTATTAAACTGCTCAGAACAAAAATTTAGACAGAGTACACATACAAAAGACGAGGACCTGCGCTGCTCCTCGTCTTTTCTATGTCTACTGCGTCTAAATTTTTGCGCTGAGCGGTTTAATAACAATCTCTACGGATGCTTAACAATAGAAGCTGAAACGTGCCAACCATTTCTGCCGTGATCCAGCCTTGCGCGGCTTGGTGCAAGCTGTGCTATTTTTCTTATGGTGGTTTTGAGAACTTTCATGTTGGCGCATTAAAAGCACCTTCTAACGCAACATGTAAAGCCGACATCTGAGATTGTGCACATCGGTAAAATTCCTATACATGGCGAAAATTTGATGCGAAAGGCGCGTTTCGGGGGTCGCGAGGTGCGCTGGGCTTGGGGCTGTTTCGCACGATGACGAACGCCTGAAAGAAAAGGAAAGGCATCACGCCCATGCCGCCGGAAAAGAACGTTCCAGGCATGGATAGAACAACCAACAACAAATTTTTTCGTTTACGCATCTCTTACAAAGCATATCCCAAAGGCGATGCCGCGTGGATTTCTTTTCTAGGATCTTATGCGCATCTCTGGCAATCATGTTGTGGTTCTGGGAAGGAAAAACCCGAAAATATCTTCTCGGTTCTAGCCGAGTACTGTGTATTCGTGGTGCTCTGCAGTGCACTACCTGAAAACATGCAACCAAGCCTGACGTCCTGTCGATGGAGCCAAGTGCAGGTAAATGTTGCTATTGTAAGCTATCGATAAAGCCAGCATTATTTCTCTGGGTACTGTGCTCAGTTTCTTCAGAGTAGCTGATTAGCAATGTTGGTTCCCTAAACGCTAGACTAGTACTTTTACGACGGCTTGCCCTTCATTTGCATCCTTTATGTGCGTATCGCGAAATAGCAAGTACTAAGCTACAGTAGCTATAATTTCGAAAGAAAGTATTCGAAAGTGGCTAAGCTAAAAATTAAATTTTAAATCGGTAACCATTTCTATGTCAACTCAACGAGATAACTGCGTCTCTTTCCGTCCTTCCGTCATTCCCTCTCCCATGGTAGACGTATTGCTATTCGAAATATGGTACAAAATCGGAATTTCTTGGCGGAGCCCGGTTTCAAATAAAGACGTGAGCTCTAAAGCCGAATGTGTTGCCGACTCTGCTAAATACTCACACCTTCCAGTCCCATTGAGCTTCTGCCATTTTTGGAGCAAAATAAAGTTATCACTCACTGACTCAACTATAGATATATCTCGAACGTAAGACTAAGTTGTACCGGTGGCACAAAACAAACGTAAAAGGAGGCTACCTTCTGTGAAGGCTTCATTAAGTTTTGTGGTAATGAAATGAAAGCTCTCTGTAGGGCAAGACGTGAAGGAGACAGGAAGCGCAAAAATTTAATGCCGAACACGCATTTTGGTGATCGGGTGATTGGCCTGCCTTGGGCCGCTCCAGGCGCCCACGAACGCTAGAACCAAGAAGAAAGACGTGTTGCCCACGCCCCCTGCAAACGACGTTCCAGGGGAGGCCGCCATTATAGTTTATACTGGGGAAAAAACGCCAGGCCTGCGCTGAAACCGCAGCACAGTCACAGCGAAAGCTGGAAAAGCGGCGTTTCTAGAGCCCGTTAAGCTCTCTTGGGGCTACCATACAAGTACACTCGAAAGGTACCTACTACGCCATAAATCATAATTTTTGTGAAGTTTGGAAGCACCTACTAAGCCATTATTCGTCATTCTGCGGAGAAGCGAGGCACCAGCTACACGTCTGTAAGGCATTATGTCCACTTTGTTGACGCGACGACTCATGACGATGAAGAATTATGGCTCAGCCCTTTGTAATGGGTTGGAATCTTTAAACGGGCCATCAGTTATGTAATTTGCATTGGGTGACGCCCGGTCGCTATTTTCCTCCCCATCATGCTGTATAACATACGTTTACGTGGGAGAGAGACGGGGGGGGCGAAGAACTTTACTGAGACCCCCGAGGAATTGGATCATGCGCTTATGGGCTTCCTTGGCAACCAATACAAGTGCACTTGCGAGGAACCCATTACGCTATAAATCATTGTAATTTTTGAGAAGTAGGGCAGCATGCACTGTGCCATTTTTCGTCATTCTACGGAGAGCGTTGGTACCTGCTATACGCATGTAAGGCATTATGCGCACTTTGTTGATGCTGTGCCTCATGACGATGAAGAATTATGGCAGAGTCCTTGTAATGGGTTGGAAGCATTTCAACAACCTACTCGTTGCGCAATTCGCGTTGTGTGACGCCTGGTTACAGAATTCGCGTTGTGCGACGCTTGGTGCTTATTTTACTCTTCTACCACGCTATATTGCATATGGTAATGTGGTTCCTTCCCGACATAAAGCCTGTATAGGACATTTTTGCAAAGCAGATTCAAGCACCTGCATGGCTCAGAGGTTGAATACTGGGCTCCCACGCAGAGGGCCCAGGTTCGAACCTCGTTCCATCCTGGATTTTTTTTTATTTCGTTTTTTTTTCTTATTTCGAGCGATACTGGTACGGACACCGGCGGCGGCGGACAACTACGGCGCCAAAAAACGGCCGGTGAATGATCTCACAACAGCTTTCGCTGTAAAACAGCGCAATAAATGACGAGGACGTAGGAACACAGTAGACTGGACGAGCGCTGTTCGTGCGTCCTCGTCCTTTATTGCGCTGTTTTTCCCCAGCTAAGCATGTACCAACTTGCCCAAATCAATGTCTTGCCGGCCAGTATAGATTTCCTTAAAATAAGCCATTAGGATTACGCACCACTGAGACACCTGCCAGAGGAGATTCTGCTTGAACTTTCAACAGCGGAGGTGTTGAAGCGCAAGGTTTCTATCAAGGTTTCTAAAAACTATCATCATCGCGATCGGCCTCTACCGTCTAGAGCAGGGGTCTCAAACTCACACCAGCTGGCGGACTGCGGTCACGAAATGTGGTCCCCCAAGGGCCGAATCAGGAAATAAGGTTAGAGGGGAGGGGCGTGTTTAAGAATATGTTGGCTAATGGGAAGGAGATTTCACGTCAGAATTCGAGAAACATAGCGATGCCCATCTCCGGAACGACTAAAATCTGCCGACGCCGATTCTGAAATATAATTGTTCTTCTGCGGTTATTCAGCAAATGGCGGCCGCACGGGGTGCTTCAGGAAAAATATATGCTTGAAACCAGTCAGGTCTGTGTATCTTACTCGAATAAAGCGTTATTAATCGCAATAGGGGAAAAATAATGCGGATACCTTTTAGCAAAGTCATCAAACTTTATTCTATGTAAAGCACATAATAACGGCTAAATTTCTAAACACGCTGACTTGACGCCTGGCAACGCTTTGCTGCGGCGAGAGGAGAAACGCCCACGTTCACTTCTTGTGCGGAGACGATGCTCATGGTTGACCGCAGCTGTTCATCCTCGACCACACTTGCTCGCCTGCACCAAGGAGAACAGTTGTTCGCACATGTAGCTATTTCGAAACCTGGCAATGAACCTAGCAGCCTGTCGACGTAGCGCCGGGCAGTGGCGGGGCCGCTAGCGAAAGGTCCGCAGGCCGCATGTTTGAGACCCCTGTTCTAGAGAATTGCTCGGTCGCCGTGTCCTCTCTCAGTCTTCTTCTAGATCTTCTTCGCTCCCAGAACACGTGCGCCAATTTGTGTAGCGCGGGATGTAATAACTCGGATGTCCGAGAGAACGAGTGCAGAGAGAGAGAGAGAGAAGGAAAGAGATAGAAAGAGAAAGGAAGAGAGACATCGAGAGAAAGAAATTGAGATAAGACTCAAAAAACCGATCGGAAAGACAGAGAGCAAGACAGAAAAAGATAGATAAAGAGAGAACCAATGAACTGGGACAAAGAAATAGAGAGAAAGAAATAAACGGAGAAAGAGAGAGAGAGACATAGAAACAAAGACGAAGAAAGACAAATAAACCTTAGCGTAGAGAGAGAAAGCTTAAGTGAAAGGCAGGGAGGGTAACCAGAAGTTTTTCGGTTTGCTACCCTGCACTGGGGAAGGGGTAAAGGTGGATAGAAAGGTAGGTAGGAAAAAGGAGTAAAAAAAGAAACAAAAAGAAAACGCTCACACACTCAAGCACGGGAGCATCATAGTCGTTTAGCGAGGTCGGTTGAGCGGAGAAACTTCAGCGGCGCCTTCGTCGCTTTCTGGTTGGAAACTAGAACATTCTGGCACTCCAAAATTGATTGTTCAGAAAGCTGCTGGTCATCGAGGCGTGCTAGCGTTGCTGAGAGCTGTTGACCATTATCACGAACCGATGCAACATCAAAGATTCGCTCTCTCGCACGTGATCTAACGCATTCAATATGGAATACGTCCGGTTTCCTGCATACCCGACTTCACTGTATGGATCCGTCACTTCAACTTCAAATTCCGTTCGGACTATCCCGATCCGAAACAACAGTCCTCTGCCGCCTGTGGCTTGGAGTGTCTTTCACGAACAGCTTTGCTTACCGAATCGGAATGGCAGGCGGTGTTGCGTGAGCTCACTGTGGCAGCGAGGAAACCATTGCATACGTCCTGTGTCGTTGTCCTGACTACAACCCTTGCGTACCTACGTATAATATAGTATAGCAAGGAGGTAGGAAAGGAAAGTGGGGGTGAGATTTAGAGAGAGGTGGAGAGAAGGTGAATCATAGCGTAGCATAGCTATGTATGGTATAGTATGTCAAGGGGTGGGAAAGGGAAGTGGGGTTAGGGGGAGGAAAATGAGGAGGGGAACACCACCAGCTCAGCTATTTCGTCAGTCTTCGCACCACTTGTGCGTAGCCCTCCCACTTATTTATTGCGATAGCAGTTATACGGACACCGTCAACGTGTTTTTTCCGTCATCGTCATGTTCGTATAGAGCACAAATCAATAGCATCTCCCCGCGCATCGTATGTTCTACCCGCGAACTGAGGCACGCAAGCGCTGGGGACGAAATCACCTGAAGCAGAGGTGGAACCAGAAGTCCATCTCCGCCGCACGGAGGGCGCATGCGACAGCATCAAAATGGCTGACTAGGCTGGTTGGTGATTCATTCTGCTTGCTTGAAAAACGAGCGCGTAACGTAAACAAGGACTTGTGTCCGTGTGTTATTAATCCTTGTCTACGTTACACGCTCGTATTCAAGCAAGGAGGATAGCATCAACCCGTGTGCGAGGCCTGCCGTCGATTGCTCCTCAAGCGGTCAGGCAACGACCCGCCCGTCTTTCATAGGGCAAAACAGCATGAGCAAACGCCGAAAGTGCACGGGCGGGGGGGTGGGGGGGATGCGTTCCTTGCGAACTGCGAGCTTTGATCATAGAAGCTCAGTCGTGAGCACTGGCACGCGTTCTATCGCGGCAAACATCAGCACACGGCTCGTATACCCTTCTGCGGGCTTTGTTCTCACCGCATCGCGTGGAGACGACCGACAAATCCGCTTCTCTCCCCGGCAGCGGCCGTATTTCCTTACACTATCGTGTTGTAGAGTTACGTGGCATGGGATACAAAAGGGTAAGCTGCTAGCCTTGCTTCCCCATAACATTACAATTTGTTGCTATCGCATTGCTTGCCTTGCGCCGAAACTGTGACTTTTTAAAGTACGCCTTGCCCAGTCTGTCTCGCCCCCAAATATGAAGGAGGATAACGTGATTCCAGGCAACCGGAGGTAATTCCAACGTATTTCTTTTTCATTCGACACTAGATCACGAGAGCATACCTTTTATTTAATTTAGTCTTTACAATGCATTTCCGACAATTTTTACTGAATCTATCTATCTATCTGTCTGTCTGTCTGTCTGTCTGTCTGTCTGTCTGTCTGTCTGTCTGTCTGTCTTTCGGTCCGTCCGTCCGTCCGTCCGTCCGTCCGTCCGTCCGTCCGTCCGTCCGTCTATCTATCTATCTATCTATCTATCTATCTATCTATCTATCTATCTATCTATCTATCTATCTATCTATCTATCTATCTATCTATCTATCTATCTATCTATCTATCTATCTATCTATCTATCTATCTATCTATCAAGGAGGTTCTATAGAACCTCTGGAGTGGCAGTCCCGGCCACCGCCAACGGGAGCAAGTGAAGCCGCCGGCGGCCATGTAGCTAGAGAAAAACAAGGCGCGACCGCCATAGACGGCAATGGAATACGCGCGGCGCGCGCGTTGGTTTTCAGTCCCACAATAAAAAAAATGAGATGGAAACTGCTTTAAAGTTACACCCGCGAACAGTTACCTCTTCCCGTTTATGAAACAAATTATGTCATACGTCCATTGTCAGCTGCAGACTTTCAGAATAATCTGTTGTCGAAGGGGTGCTTCGTATATCGAGCGCGATGGCGCACTGTAAATACATATATGTTACTAGGAACTGGGTTTTTGTGATGCAACGGCGTCACTGTTCAAGGGGTAACCACAAGCTAACGTGGAACGCACTTATTCTATTTACATAAGCAGACATCCATCACGCGAACATTTAGCCAGAAGGAGGATTCGCAAGCATTAACCAACGTGGGCGACGTGTGCCATCACGGCAAGCGCAGGGCGCACAGCCTCGAAACGAGGTAGCTCGCCCTCTCAGACTAGACGCATAAAAAAGTAAAGCAGCCGCGTCCTTCGGTGTTTCGGTTTCAGTTCGGTCGGATTTCAAGAGAGTTACATCTTGCTTTTGCCGCAATTTCTTCTTTTCGTAACTATTTGTGTTGAAGCTACGTCAAGGAGGTAGAAACTAACAGGCTTTTGTAGATGCGCTGGGAAAGCAGGAAAAATTGTAGGTACACTGCCAGGCCGTCTGCCCTGGTCATCTGCCTCGTTCTGTCGAAGCAGCATTCTTCGAAGTGAATAGAGCAGAGGTCGTTGGTTGGTTGGTTGTTCCTTGGCAACCTGGCGCAACCCACCGCGGGGGATCGGCCATGAAACGGGCGGTACCTTATGTTAGAGATAAAATTGTTTTACATGGCTCAGAGGTGGTCAGAGCTGGTCACCGTCCTTAGCTCTCTAACCACTTCTTCGACCGGCACGTTCCCAGGTAGAACGCTGCGCGCAGTCTTTTGGAAACATGTAACAAAGATAATCACGCCATGGAATGTTGCGTTTGCCAATTTCTCGATAAACATGCATCAAATTCGATATCCATGCACCAGATAAATATGCATGCACGCCGTCAGTCTTGACTTTCAAGAAAGCACCAGAAAGCTCGGAATTCTAAGGGCGTTCACACTTCCTACTCGTATCATTAATGCTCGGTACGTCCAGCTAGACTGCACCCCATTATTTGGTACTTCGTGCATAAACTTAAAAATCACGTACAACGTCGTGTCAGCGAACATTTAAAGCGTAAAATTTTCGTCGATACAACTGTACGCATGTATTACATGTATGCGCACCTTTCAAATTGTTTCCAGTTTAACAGCATGCACGGAAAACAGACAATCGTCAGCGAACGAAGTGAGGATACTTACACGTGAAAAGTGATGCCAGGCGTCTTCTTATTGCGATTTGTGCAGCCATAAGCGACGCACGAAGTCACCATGGCCTCGTAAAATGTTTCACTGCTTTACAAAATCATGCCACCGTCCCCAAAGACAACTGAAACGGCGAGGCAACGGAGCGCACTACGTCGTCTGCTTCCGAGTTTTTCCTTTTGCAATATGGCGGCGACCGGCTTCACTTACGGGGGCGCCACCTCCACTCCAGAAGAAATAGTATATAACCTCCTTGCTATCTATCTATCTAATTCAACCCAGGCCTCCACGCTGTACACGCTCCCACAATAAAAATCCACGCGGAATGTCCCCTGGGAGATATCCAGCTGATGCGTGAACCAACAGTTTTCTTATAGGTTGGACACGTACGTCCCTAGAAAATTGTTTTCGGGCAGCATGACATGGTTTTTTTCATCGTCTTTCCAGCGTTCGTCACCGTATGGAACAGGCCCGTGCAAGATGCATCCCGTGACCACAGAAAGGAGTGTTTGGTTCAAGTTTTCCGGAAGTCGGTATTTACGTGATGTGTAGAATGCGCCGTGATGTGTTTAAGTCTTGTCTTAGAGCGGGCTTTTATTCTGCCATCGCGCAATTCAACGTAGCCTTAGGAGAAATTATTCTGCTTTTGTATTTGTTCTGCACCGCGGGTTCTTTGCATTCGTATGGCTGAGATATCCGTGCAAACTCGTTAACTCGCATTTTACGGGAGAGAATTTGATGGGACCTTCCACCAGAATGTAGCAAACTAGTTTTATGCCGGCATGCAGACCACTGCCGAAGCTTTTATCTTAAACAGCTTCCACCGCTTTTCGGTATTGTGACGTTGCGCGTTCATTGCCCGAAGTACAGATGAAGTTACTGAGGGCGCCATCGGCTGTGGGCAAATCTGTGGTCTATAAAGACCACAGTTTTGTAAAGCGTCCACGCAGTTCTGAAGGTACGAGCGCCGCCTGCGTCCAGGGTCGAAACGAAACTGCTCAGCACCGCATCTGCTGCTGAATAAACGTGACTCGCTAATGCGGTATCATGGATGGTAACCACGGCCTTCTGAATGCCCGCGGCCGTTTCGGTTGTTCGCGACCGCCGTTTACGCACCTTGCGGTGCACATTTGCGGTGCTTCGTGCTAGGCGCGCTCCGAATTAACCGTGACGGCCAAGCATGACGGAAATAACGAGAGCTTCACGTCATTAAACAATACATATGCTTGTCGGGGTGAGGGAACACGTCCGAATTGTCGTGTTTTCCGAATTAACAGGGTCAAATTAACGAGTTTTTACACTATTCACAATCCGCAAGCTATACTGTGTGTCCCATAAGAAAGCTCAGGTCACGGCGTACAAACGTCCTACCAAATAAATGAGTAAGGATGGTAGCGCTAATTATCCTACGAATTCGCGCCTATCATTCTCATGTGCCCAGAATGCATTTGTAAGCTTGAAGTAACTTTTCTACGCACACTTCTATGAGGTCGTCGTCAACACCAGCCCAAGCGCACGCTCAGAACAAATGCGGGTCACAGTGTACGCTCTGAGGTATTTTTCTGTTCGAATGTACCCGGCGACCGTTATGTCTGCCGTGCGTCTCTACGTGCGTTCCTGCGTGTGTGTTTTCTGCGCACTGAGCGTCCAACGCTTCATGTGTATCAGCATGGAACCGTGCGTCTCCCGCTTGGCGATGGTCTCTCTGCTTCTTCCCGGGCGTGATTGTCTAAGAAAAGCGCAAAAAGCCCGTTTCACATGAATGAACCAAATTTGTCTTATGTCCTTCCCGTTGGTTGTGCGTTCATCGACTACCTGCAGTACACTCTAAGAAAAATGTCTACCACGAATTCTTCGAGCAAGGCGCAGGTTCAACTCACGGTGTAAGAAAAATCACAGCATATCCACGGAGTGAATGATGATGAGTGGGCGAAGCTGCGGAGGTTCATCGGTAAACCAAGAATCTTCCGTGAATTCTGCCCAGTACATCATCACCGACGTGAGATCGGGCGCGTTTATACTAAAGGTTCGATGAGTTATGACGACTTGCAGCTCACTTTAATTTTACATGTACGCTGTGAATTTTCATTGTTTAGAAAACCATTGCTTTAGAAAACGTCTGCCGCTTTTCGTTAAGCAGCTGGCGTCTTTTAGTTTTGCTTTAGAAACATCTGGCGTTCTTTCGTTTTGCTTTTAGAAAACATCTGGCGTCTTTCGTTGGTTTATTTCATCAATCAACGGCGTTTTGAACGAAATTTTTATTGTTTAATCACGCACAGGAGAAATCTCACCAGGCACTACCTTGGAGGTAAACAATGGCTGCTAATGGGAATGAGAGACAGAAGAAGTCGGCTTTTAGCTAACACTTACACTTCTACTTCTACTAACGTTTCCTACTGGAACATGCCAATGGCTGCTAATGGGGAATGAGAGACAGAAGAATTCGGCTTTTAGTTAACGCGCACGCTGCGAATTTTTTATTGTTCAACAACGCACAGGAAAAATCTCCCACCGGCACCACCTTGGAGGTCAAGATCTGGTACTAGCGTTACGACTGGTTACGCACTACTACGACTACGAGGGACGAACGGGTGCCACCTTAAGGAGCTTCGCCCCTAACAAAAGAGTATGCGTGACTCTTTTCGGAGAGTTCTGACTTGCCACGTATAGGACTCTCTTTAAATAGTCACGGTGACTCTCTTGGTGGGTCAGGGTCGGCTCGCTCTAGGAGAGTCCCCTGACCCTCTAGGAAGAGGGCAAAGACTCTCATCGGGAGGATCACGTTACCGCTTATAGGGAGTCAGACGACTCTTGCCGGAAACGCTCCTAGGGGGGTCAAGGGACCCACGCCGAAGCATCAAGCGACTCCACAAGTATTTTAAGCTACTCATTTGATCCTTGCTCTACTTTTGCGCGACTACTGTTGAAAATAGTGGAGTATTCATTTTAAGCAAGTCCAATAATACTTGCCGTTCTGCCCAGCGACTGTAAAAAAAGAACAGTTCAGTTTTAGCATTATTTTAATAAAACCCCTCAAACAACACATATTTTCCAGCAAAGTTATATAGAAAGCGCGGAAAAGATTGCGATTTCGAATTAAGAAGTTTGGGTATTCCTCATTTACATGCTTCTATGAGTATAGCCAACTAAATGTGTGACTGTGATGTGCACAGTGTCATATGGTACTGAATGAACAGTAGAAATCGCCATCATGTTTCCATATTTATTCCTTGTGATTAAGAATAAATCAAAAAGTGGTGACGGCTTGAGGCATCAGACTTGTGGCTTGCTAGGATGTCGCTCCTGTCCAGCGTGAGCACCATGAAAAACGGTATCTGAAAAGCAGAACGTGATATTATGATGAGAAAATGAAATTGCAGTAACGTAAAACCCACAGAATAAGTGGTTCACACAGACATAATAAAGGCTAACAACAAAACAACAAAGCACATCCTCCGGCAGCCAGGGGCATGCCGTGAGCGGTTATTGACCGCATGTTTTACAAACGTAACCCATCCTTAAATACACAGAAAAAGAGATGCGAGTACTAGGGCCCGAACGACACCCAGAGCGTGCGTACACCGTCTACGTCGAGATCAGACATGTCATATGCTAGAATTAGCGCACATACCTCCCACAATCGCGTACACTCACTCGATTCTGTTATAGCGCCCAACGTCATCGCAGTGTATGCAAACCACGAAAACAGCAAACAGAAACGATGGAAAACAGTGCACGCCGGCGGCCGCAACAACGCGCGCCGTCGAAAGTCTAGAGCTTTTTCACTTTACCGACGAGGCGTGTCCAACTTGGATGACTACCGCGTACGTTCTGGAAGCCACCGTACTATTTCTGCACCTCAAACTACCGTCTTTAAGCCAACAAAAACCATTACATATAGTGCGTCTGAGCGTTCTGTACACAGGCTTTATTTTTTTTTCACGTTCCCACGCCTGGAAGCACGCTGCACACTCGAGGTCGATGGAAATGTTATTATGAAGTAGACTAAAGTGCATCTCAAAACGACATCTTGCACCTTCAGTAGTGCTGCAGACACGACGTGCGATCAGCAAGAAATGACCCTCGATTATTGTTTCCATCGCTCACTTTATGGGAGCTTGTACAGCAACGCGCATAACGGTGGCAACTCGTTAACTGACAGCTTTGGTTGGGCATCCGCAACAGCCCCGCGGATACAGGCTACTGTTGTAAATGGCTGGCAGGTTCCGCAGAGCTGCTGCAGACGCCCAGCTAAAGCTGTATAATTAGTACCTACGAAAGCAGTACACTCACCGTTAACTGGCGCCCGTTGTCGGTGTCCGCAGCTCCATGAATATTCCGCCCTCCAAGCGTCACTTCGTGCACGGCTCGAGCCGGCGTCAACACCACCGAAGACGCGCAACCTACGCAACCACGCAACGCATTCCAATAGACCAGGAGACTGAGACATACTGAGACGACTGAGAGAGGAGAGCGGCGCGCCACTCCGGCGCCAACCCCATCTACGCTGCCGAGCAAGGCGCTACAACGGCGCCAAAGGGCGAGCGTGCGATATGTATGGCGCATACGGCGGCTCTTCCGTATACCGAAGCCAATCGAAACGCGCTTCAGGAGGGTCCAGTGACTCCTTCCCAAATGCGAACTCTTTTTCTCTGCCTGTACCTTCCAAAAGGGCTCAGATGGACACCCGAAGAGAGTCACGGTTTCATGACCCTCTTTTGACTCTCTTTTTTCTTAGAGTGTAGTTGGGCCACCAACACACTTTTTTTACATCAGTGTACTTTTTGTTCCAGTTTTCCCTTTGTATGCCTCTTTGATCACTTTTTTTTTACTGTTATAGTGTACCCATAATTCTGCTTATCCTACACACTGTCACTTCGTTTATTCTTCAACATTTTTATATCAGTGTATTTTTTGCTCCAGCTTTTCCTTTGTATGCCTCTTTGATCACTATTTTTTTTTGGCTGTTATACTGTACCCATAATTTTGTTTATCCTAGACACTGTTACTTCGTTTATCTTTCACTATTTTTATGTCAGTGTATTTTTTGCTCCAGTTTTCCCTTTGTATGCCTCTTTGATCACTTTTTTTTTTACTGTTATACTGTACCCATAATTTTGTTTATCCACACACTGTTACTTCGTTTACTTTCACCATTTTTTCATCAGTGTATTTCTTTTACTGCAGTTTTTCTTTTTGTATGCCTCTTTGATCACCTTTTATTTTTTCTCATTAGGATGTACTATTATTATGTACTACTACGTCTCTAGTCTGCCTTGTTAACTGCCAATATTTTCCTTATGTGTAATTGAATTTGTACTATTTGTATTGTTGTATTGTAACAATTCAATATGCCCTTCCTGTAAAGATCCCTAATGGGATCGACAGTATGAATAAATAAATAAAAATAAAAACACGCAACACCATGCGACAATCTGCGCCACTCATCTTGCAACCAAAACAGGCTTCTGCGGCTTGAATTTATTTAGCTTTATGGGTATCTTCGCCAGCCACCGAGGAGCACGGAAAGGCATGTGAAAGCAATTACTGCCTATATGCGAAAGCTCCGTGTGTGCGGAAGCTCCGTGGCGCTGCATCTGCGTACGTGAAACTGTAAACACAGCGGCCGCGTGGAGCATAACGTACGCAGAGTTGTCACGTTTGCGTACGCAAAGCGTCCACGTATGTGAAACAAACCGTCTATATTAACATGTAACACTCCTGGAAGATGCTACACATCAGTAAAATTCTGAGTTTGGGATGATTGGACAATAGACGCGCGTTTCGGTGGTCGCGGGATGCGCCGCCAACGGAGCCTTTCCGCACGCTGACGAACGCTTGAGAGAAAATGAAAGACGGGTTACCGCCCGAAAGCATCGTTACAGGTAAGCATACAAACCAGAATAAAACTATACGCTTGCGCATTAGATAGGCAAGTAAGGACCCAACGCATAGGTGCCAAAGTCGATTCGGCGTTCATTCGTTCTGTTAGGTTGTAACCGAAATAGCGTACTATGTAATCAAATATCACAGGTGCGTAATTAAAGGGAGGCCATTTGTGGTGCTATGCACTGCACTAGCCAGAGCTACAAGCAGCTGACCAAAAGCGAGACAGTGAGGGAGGCCTGCCGACGGAGCCGAACGAATAGAAGCGCTGCTAACGTAACCGATTCCTAATTGCCACCATCATTTCCTTGGGTAATGTGTTAATTTTCTGCACACTAGCTAATTAGCACTGAAAGTTCACGTAACGCCCGAAAAATGATCTTAAGGTACGATACCCTTGATTTGCATCTTTAATCTGAATATTACAAAATAATAAAGTGCCGCTTCCTAAAAGTTCGAATAAAGTCATCTCAAAGGTAGCCGAATCCAGTTCTGAATCAGTAGCCATTTCTATGTCGATTCAAAGATAAGACTGCATGTTCACGCTTCTGTCCCGTCTAACTTATCACTACTAAGAAATAATGAAGAAACATTCCAAGATAAAAAGATGAATAGGAAGGCCGGGAGGTTGACCAGATTTTGACATGCGATTTGCTACCGTGCAATGGTGAGGTGATATAGGAGTCGGAGAGAGGGTGTAGAAATGTAGCGAAAAACACACAAACGGCGAAAAAAAACACGAGCAGGAAGGGTTGCCTCATTACAGTCGTTCAGAAATGTGGGTGGATCGCGAGACTCGCGGTTGCGCTTGTAGGACCTTCATCTGGGTCGTTGTTGTACGTCATTGGTGTTGGATTGTTCTCCCTTTCAACATAGGTCGGTCGTCTAACTTGTAGAGCCTGTGGCGAAGGGGTAGTCCCTATACATTGTACTGCTAGTTAGAACTACTTAGAATGTCTTGGCGGAGCAGGGCTTCAATGCTACGGCCTCCCGACCAGATGCCGAATTATTGCCCGCTGGACAAAACGCCAACACTTGCAACTGCGTATATATCTGAACGATACGAATGCTTTGTACCCGGGGCACAACACTAATAAAAAACGAAAACAATTTCTATGGTGATGTCTTGGTGATGGAGAAAAATTACACCATTTCCCGCTAAAGGGGACCATAAGGTGATGCGGAGCCGGAGCACTTGCACGATCGCGTTCCTTTGGCGTTCGTTGGGCATGCTACCGACCTCGCGTCGTGGAACGTGAAGAGGAACGCTACGCGCGTCTTGTCTTCCCTCTAGCCTGGCCGTTAATTCTCACAGGGCGAGCGGGGAACGCAGTGGACAGGCGCGCAAGAGGGGGCGGCGTAGGAAAGTAGAGAGAGGGGGAGGGGACGCGCATGCGCTGGCGCTCATCGCGCCGTTGCACAGGAGAGAATTTCGGCATGTCTAGCCCGCGTTTCAGAGGAAGAGTGGAGAGGGGGAAGGGAAGAGAAGTGGAGAGGGAGGGAGAGGTCGAGTGGAGAGGGGGAAAGGGGAGAGGGGAAGTAGAGAGGAGGAGTTGTGAGGGGGAGTGGAGAGGAGGTGTGTGGAGAGGGCATGCGCATGCGCAGTAAGGATGGTCACGCCGCACACCACCACCACCACCACCGGTTTGAACTCTGCTATAAGATGCTTCGCATCTAAAAGCCTCCTCTAGCACGAATTGTAAAGCCGACATAGAATATTGTACTAATCGGTAGAATTCCTACTTGGTGTTAACTTGATGCAAAAGGCGCGTTTCAAATGGTCCCAGGAATCGCCCCCCATGGGGCGATTACGGTCGCTAGAGCGATGATAAAAGAAGCCATGCCGATGCCGCCCGAAAACCGCGCTCCCGGGAAAGTTGCAGCCCACAAGAGAAATAGGCTTCCGCATCAATTAGACAACACCCAAAGGCGGTCCTGCGTGGATATCGTTTCTTAGGTTTTAACATGCGTCTCTCAAAAACATATCGCGGTTTTGGGACGTAAGATGAAAACAAAAGCTCACAGCCCCCCTTATGCATTCGCTATGACGACTCAAAGCCAAATACCTTTTCTTCCGTTTCTGCTCAGTCGATGTATTTATCCCCCCTTCCAAAAGCTTTCTGCACCTAACGGGATTTGCACAGTCTCCAAGACCGGACGCATTGCAAGCTACCTGCAACTCGCCGGATTTTGCGACGATATCATGTGATTCGTGAGCATGTGACGTCAAGCTATGTGTCGCCATGATGACGTCACAAGATTTGAAGATTTGTGTTGCCATTATGATGTCATGCTTATGTCATCGCGCCGGGATGATTTTCGCCTCACTTGTGCTGACGGCGTCGACGCCTGCGGTCAATTTTCACGCTTCATGAGGCATTTGAGGCTTTCGCCTTAAGTATATTATTATTAATATTATTAGGTTTTAACGGAAGTCCAACGAAAGGAGGTTCTAAGGAATACTACGTATTCTACTGTCGCAGAACCTTTCTTAGTGGCGACCACCGCGACCACTGACCTCCATTAAAAAGGCTGGACGGCGCATCCCCGCTCTGCGAGGCGGGCGCTTGTGAAGCCACCGGAAGGTCCCCTGTTTTTCCCGGAAGCTGGCGTCTTCTGTCCGTCTCAGTCGCGCAATTCAAATATTCTCGGGTGGCAGCTGTTGTTATGATCGTTTTTATTTTTTTCAGACTCTGCGATTACGCCTCACTTTAAACGCCGACGAACGCTACACGAAAGATGATAGACGCCGTGCCGACACCGTCCGAATATGGCGGAGTGCTGCAGCGTACAAAATGCGTAAAAAGTAATGCAACTTTGAGGTACTTACGCGTGAAATGCCTTCCCTGAAGACTTTTCCAGTCGATTCGTACAGTTTACTGCGCTACAGGCAGGTGTTTTTTCAAAAAAGAAGAGAAAAGCTCTCTTCCGGGACAAAAACGGCGGCTTCCGGTGGCTTCACGCTCGAGTGCTCGATGCGCCATCCAGCTCCTCCTAGTGGAGATCAGTGAGAGAGACGCGGTGCTCTGAGATGGCGCGTCTCCATTCGTGGTCCTATGGGAGCTACCAATGGGAACGCGTCACTGCTGCATGCGCTGGATTTAAATGTGCCACACGAGCTTTACCAGGCTGCGACGGCATTTCTTCGAGCCAAGAAGGAAGTAGAATGAATGAACAGATTGACAGACGCATGATATAGGAGACGGACGGCGCGTCTAGGGCAACTCCATGGGAACACACTCAGACGCTCGTGTGACGCCAGCAGTTGTACCCTTCACGTGGTGTCGCACCACGGACACTCCCAGAAGTGTATAAAGTGGACCAGCGGTTCCTATTGAAGAGCGAGCGTTTGCACAGGCACTGCACTGAAAAAACAGAGGGGGCGTTGACTGAACCATGGGAGAGCTAGACTTAGCTGTCCTAACGATGAAAACCCCGTGAAAGGAACTGCCCATGGAGCCGAAAGCATTTACACGTTGCTAACAAAAGCTATCTACAAGGCCACTACAACTTCTCACACAACTTCTCAGGGTATAGTGCTAATTTTATTCGCATTAGCTGATTAGCACTGTCGGTTCACGCAACGCCAAGCGCACGCTCTTAAGGCACGTTATCGTTCATTTGCATCCTTAATGTGCATCTGACGAAATAATAAGTATTAAGCACCAGTACCTATAAGTTTGAAAGAAGTTAATTCAAATGTGGCCAGGGAACCAGTTTTGATTCAGTAAGCATTCTGGTGTTGGCGCAACGGTCAGCTACAACTGATCAAACGAGCTAAATGAATGGCCCGTGCCAGTGGCGCCTTGGAATAGGGGCACCAATCTACCGGACAAACTCCGTTTTATGGCGATATCGATTATATGGACACTGTCGACAGGTTTTTGCCGTTGGCGTCGCCATCGCTGTCGCCGTCATGTTTTGTATGAAGTGGACATCGATAACATCCCTCCGCGCATTGTATGTTCTACCCGCGGGTAAAAGAGCACGAGCGGGTGCGACGAACGCGGCTAAAGCCGAGATCAAACGGACTGGCCCATCTCCATCGCTCGGAGGCTTGCTGTCGATTGCAGCTGAAGCAGAGAGCAAACGCCCCGCCCACCTTGAGGGAACATGTAGGCACGCGGGGTCATGGGAGGGGGGAGCTGTCACTCGAGCAGAGGTTGTGAAGTTTGATTAGAAGGGCGTGGTCGCGATCGCTGGCGCACGCGCTATCTCGGCAGGCTTGAGCGGAGCCTCGTATACCCTTCTACGGTGCTGCGCTCTCAAAGCGAATAGGCTGTGAAACATCAGCTTCTATCCCTTGAGCGGTCGTATTCTCTCTCACCAAGATTTCGTTAACTTACGCGAGACTGCATCTAAAACACGTAGCTCCCAGCCTTTATTCGTGCAAATTTACAGTTTGTTGCAATGGCGTTTATTGCTTTGCCCTTGCTGTGAAACTGTGATTCTATCACTTCCATATTGCCTGCGGTGCATTGAGGTAGGAGCTTATTCGGTTTCTGTACAATTAATGTTTTAACAGCGTACCTGTTTAAGCGCGCCGTTAGCCTGTGCGTAGCCATACAGAAAACTATCCTCATCATGAACCAGCATGCACTTTCTTCGTCCTCTTCTTCATCTTCTGCTCCACTCTCAGAAAACATGCGCGGGTTGGTCCGGCGTGGGATGCATTAACTGCGATTGGCGAGATAACGATACAGAGAGAGAGAGAGAAAGGAAGAGATAATAGGAAAACGAAAGAGAGAAATGCTCAGCAAGAGAAGGAAGAAAGACAGAAAAACAAAGAAAGAGAGAAAAAAATTCGGCAGATTCCACGTACCGTGGGAGTCGATGTTATGCGAAGCATGCGGCGGGAAGGTGACTGTGGCGTAATTTTTTTACAGAGCGAGCCGTTACGAAATGACGGTAAAGATTTGTATAAATTTTATACGCACACATATTGAAGAGCCGCATATGTGTTATATAACCAGTTGCTTACAGTTGGGTAACGCTGCCAACGGCAACGTGGGTATTATACCAACACCAGAGGCAATAAGCTGATATGTAGTGCTTATACTTATCCCTTATGATGGAGAACGCACGCACGTTTCAAGAACCCGCGTGCATGTGTGGAAGAGGTTCTTGACAGTTCTTGAACAAGTTCATCATCACCGTGATTAGTGAGCCCCAGCAGCTGGTCATGATTGTTATCGGATCCGGTCGTGATAGCGGTGACGAGGGGTCCATGTGTAGTGAAGTATAGTACAGCTTGTTGGAAATTGTGAATGCCTCGGTCATTTCGTCGACAAATTGTCTGTCGATATAGGCCGTCGAGGCTGGTAGGCTTGGATAGTGCTCCGTAGACGAACAACAGTGGATGACGCATGTCGTATTCCTAGACTACCTGGGCGTATCTGACCTACGTAGCCTAGTCTACAGAGCGGCTGTCAATCTATCTGGCATCATCCTCGGTCAGCATGAGGCCATCGCCAAGCCACGTAAGAAATGAAGATGACACTGCGTCGTTCTGGCGGACTAAGTGCCCTTTACGGTGCAATGATGTGAATATCATATGGAACTTTCGTTAATGCATTCGTCCGGGGTCTAACAGTGCTTCAATATAGCTTGCTGTATCATAGGAATACAAATGTGTTTATTAGATTTATAAAAGCGGAGCGAACACTGGAACCACCGATGTTAACCTGATATGACGCCGGTATCGTAGGAGTATCATGTAGTGTTTATTGCTTTCTTGCAAAATTAGATAGCGAATTAGATAGCGAGCACCACAACGACAATATACGTTGCACCGCCATTACGCCTTCATAGGCTGTTTTTCCAAACCAGTTTGTAGATCTGGCGTGGCTCTGTGGTAGAATACCTGATTGCCACGCAGAATGCTTGGGTCCGATTCCTGCTGGGATCCTAATTTTCATTCTTTCCATTCGTCGGGTCAACGCTACCGATGTCGGTTTTTCTTAACGCTCTCCCATTTAATTTACCAATGTTTGTTATCGCCGTTCCTGCGTATAAACTGTCAATCACCTGTGGCGCGTACCCGTACACAGCGGCCCGCGGTAAACGGTTATGTGCCACACGTGTCTAGAGGAAAGGGTTTGACGACGTACGCGACAGGATTTTCAAGTTATTCATGTCATGACCCGACAGTCATATTCGTCAAATCTTCTTACCCTCCCATGCCAATTTTCGTCTACACAAAGTTAGGGGGCGATCACGAGAACACCCAGACGTAGGCGGCTAGATAGATAGATAGATAGATACGTAGATAGAAACGCTCAAAGTGCCAGTCGTTCGCTAAGAAATGCGTCGCATTTAAAATATGCACAGAGAGACAGATATCGAAACAAACAGACAGAAAAACCAGGTAGACAAAAGAGAGAGCAAAACAGAAAGATAAAGAAAGGCAGAAAATCGAAGAAAAATTAAGAGAAAGAAATAGAGTAAAACAGAAAAAAAATGGAAAGAAAGAGGGAGCGAGAAAAAAGAGAGAGAGAAAGAGAGAGAGAAAGAGAGAGAGAAAGGCAAAGGCAAGAAAGAGAAATAAAAAAAATAGATAGTAAGCGAAAGGCAGAAATAGAAATAAACAGAGACAAAAAGGAGGAATTAACAAAGATGGAAATAAACAGCAACAAGGCAGGCCGCCCAGCTCCTCACTTCCCTCAGGCTTGACGCCACTGGTGCGATGCTGCCTTCAATTATTTTCTACTACTACTGCTCTCACTACTACTACTACTCTTACTACTACTACTACTACTGCTACTACTATTACTACTGCTACTACTAAAAGAAAAACTTCATTTCCTTCTATCCATCCGTCCTTCAGTCGCGTCAAACGAATCGCTATTGTGAAAGAATTTACAAAACAACAGACCTTCTTGGTGCAGCTTGGTTTCAATCCTAATACCTCACGCTCAGAAGTCGAATGTCTTGCCCACTGGGCTAAGCACCAAGACACATGGAACTGTGAATATTACTGAACCAAAGTTGACAGTAATGGAAGCACAGTAATGACATTACATTCATAAAATTATTTTTTGTGTCTACCGAGTCACTTAGGAAAGTGCCTTGGTGGCTTGGCATTTTTTTTATGGGAGGAATTACTTCAGGGAAGTAATTTCAACACATTACTCAATTTCATTCGCCAATTACTTTTCGCATAGCATGCTGGCTTCCCTTATAGCATCGAAATATGACCGACAAGGAAAGAAAAGTACAAGAAGACAATCCAATCTGTGCGCAAATCTTCAAGCGTGGAGAATCTGAACAAAGAACGCTGTGTTTTTAATGTATATGTGTCGTGAGGAATGTGTAAATGAGTTGTGCTGGAACGGTAACCTTTTGTATAATGTAAATATTGGATGGAACCTGCACATGCGCAACTGTCAAGCACTATCTGAAGATCCACGTTTCAATCTTGGATAGACTCCACTTACGGGTTAAAGTAATTCGCCCACCTTTGCTGCACGGTGCGGGGTAGCATGAGGGTGGGACGAGAAGTATCTGCTCGGAGTATCAAAATGTACGCTCCCTTGTCCATGACCTAGTGATGTTCCCAGAGCACTGCCATTGAATCAGAGTTGGTCGTTTGCAGGGCCTGGTGCATGGTTTGGTACTTGTTTCGGAGGCTCCCGATGTGTTTCTATTGCACAGCGATGGCTAAAAAGTACAGCAGGTAGAGTAGAGCCTTGTATACACTGCACACACCCACGCTGGCCAAGAACCGGATAGTTTTGAAGAAAAGTCCTAAATTATGTCAGAGCGCCTTCGACCAACGCACGTATTCTTCTTTGAATGCACAATTCCTGTGGCACAGACTTCGTTTTCGTTGGACGTGGTAGTGGCGCTTGCCCGATTGCTGTGGCACGTACTCGCTCGTGCGGTAACGCTACCGACGGCGACGCCACTCAACGCTGGGACGGGCGCCTAAGAGCTGCAATCTAAAAGTAATGGTGATGTAATTTTATTATGTTCCGCCAGCTGTAATTCTCGATGTAGTGTCGTTACTCTTTAGGAGTAATTTTACATTCTCAGAAAGGAGGCCATTTTATGTCACGCCGTCGTTGAATTTCGGGATAGTGGAATAAAAGTTCTCCCTAGGGCAAGATGTTAAGGTGGCATGGTGTTCCGTTTTACAAGGAAAACGAGAAAATTCCATGCCAGCACGAATTTTGAAGATCGCGCTATCGGCCTCGATTCGACAAATTGCACGGAACGGGAAACGCTCAAATCGAGTAGGAAGCCGCCGCGCAGAGGCAGCTCGAAATCAAATTTCCAGGCAAGGGCGCCATCGTGGACTTTCCTAGAATAAATATCGACGCTTACGGCTCCCAAGACAAAATTCTGCGCCGATATAAAAAAAATACGTTTCCCACTCTCTCCCGCCTTCAAAGGTGGATGAGAAGGTAATTGAAGCCCCTGAAAGGTAATGCTAACGCATTTTTTGCGCATTTTACACTAGACCACGAGAAAATATTCATTATTTAGCTTTGTGTTTTCGTATAATTCCATTATGTTCGAACTGAGTCTATCTATCTATCTATCTATCTATCTATCTATCTATCTATCTATCTATCTATCTATCTATCTATCTATCTATCTATCTATCTATCTATCTATCTATCTATCTATCTATCTATCTATCTATCTAAAGTAAAATTCCGACTTTGAGACAATTTGATGCCAGACGCGTGTTGCTGTGGTCGCGGGATGCGCCAGCCATGACGCAGCTCCGCATATTGACGAACGCTACAGAGAAGATGAAAGACGCCATGCCGATGCCGCCCAAAAGCATCATTCCAGGGTAAGAAAACACCCACAATGAAAGTGTATCCTGGCGCATTACTTAGACAACGAAGGTCTCAAAGAATAGAGGCCAAAGGCGAATCTGCGCGAATTTCTTTTCATAGGTTCTAAATGACAATATAGTACTGTGTAATCTAGTATCAAAGGTCGGTAATTAATTGTAGGATATGCGTAGTACTACGCACCGTGAGCTACAAGCAGCTGTCCGTAGCATGCAGGAAAACCAAGGAGGATTAAAAAGAAAATTCGGTGGAGCCACGCCTTGTGAGAATAGCTTTTATGCGAAGCAGGCAGCCATTAGTTCTATGTGGCATTTTCTTGGCTTTGAGCTAAGCGTTACGAGTTGGATCGACGTGTTTTTGTCAATGGAAGAGTTGTGTGCACATCGTGGGCTTACAAGGCAGGCCGACCACACAGACGTTTAACTGGTAAGTTCCTGTCTCACGTAGTATCAGCGCTCATATTTGAGCAGAGCCGTCTGTATTATCGAAACGAAGTTAACTTTGCGGCACTATATTGTGATCATACCTAACTTTCCTTAGGATATTCCTCCGGTGTTGGGCAACGCTTGAATATAGCTTGTTGTATCATAGGGGTACAACTGTAATATTTATTAGGCTGCTATAAAACGGAGCCAACACTGGAACCCCCAATCGACCTTAACCCAATATGACACCTACATCAGAGGAATACATATGCAGTGTTTATTACTTTGCTATGAAGTTAGAAAGCCAGTACTACAACCAGAATTTACGTTGCATCGACATTACGCCTGCATAGGGTCTTTTTTCCAAAGCAGTTTCTAGGCCTGGCATTGCTCTGTGGTGGAATACCTGACTGCTACGGAGAATGATTGGGTCCGATTCCTGATGGGGTCGTAGTTTTTAGTCTTTGCAATCATCGGGTCAGCAATGCCGGTGGAGCTTTTTCTTAACTATCTCGCATTTAAATTACCTAAATGTCTGTTTTCGCAGTTCCTGGGTAGATATGAAACATTCAATCGTCTGTGGCGCATACCCGTATACCACCGCCCGTTGGTATACGGGTATGTGCTACACATGTCTGGAGTAAAGGGTTTGACGACGTACGCGACAGGATTTTCAAGTTATTCATGCCATGACCAGACAGTCATATTCGTCGAACCACCTTACTCTCTCATGCCAATTTTGGCCTACACCAAATTAGGGCGGCGATCGCGAGAGCATCCAGATGTAGGCGGATAGATAGATAGATAGATAGATAGATAGATAGATAGATAGATAGATAGACAGATAGATAGATAGATAGATAGATAGATAGATAGATAGATAGATAGATAGATAGATAGATAGATAGATAGATAGATAGATAGATAGATAGATAGATAGATAGATAGATAGATAGATAGATAGATGTCTCGGAAACATGCTCTTTTCGGGTTTTGCCCACATAGAAATCAAGTTGTCATCCTGTGTTAAAATAAACGTTACATTAAATATAAAATAGATCGTTGTTCCCGACGCAAGCAACCTAAAGAGATGAGCATTGATGACTTGATATTTAATAAAATCTTTAAGGACATTGAGGCTTCCCAAGGAAACTTCACACACAAGGGCACTTGTCGAGCACTATCTGTCCCAAAATATTACCTACACTAAACTGGTAGGGCCTGTGAGGAAAATGGCTGCTCTTCCCTACATGCTAACGTTTTATCTTGCCACTGGCGAAATCGCGGATTCTTGTCTTCACTTCGGAGGCATAAGTTCCACTCCAGCTATTCTTTAATAATCTTCCTCGAGACACTGACCTCCGCACTGTCGATGGACCCAGATGTGTGTACGCGTTGGTAACATAAGCTGTCTTTATCTCCAGCATTATTTCTCTGGGAATAGCGTCGTCTTTCTTTACAGTAGCTAATTAACTTTGCTGGTTCACATAGCGCCAGACAAATTCATCAATACCAGCCTAAGTGAACGCTCACAGCAAACGCGGGTCACAGTGTACGCTGTGAGGCGTTTTTCTGTTCGAGTGTACCCGCCGCCCGTTATATCTGTCGTGCGTCTCTACGCGCGTTCCTGCGTGTGTGTCTTCTGCGCACTGAGCGTCCAACGCTCAACGTGGCTCAGCATGGGACCGAGCGTCTCCCGCTCGGCGATGGTCTCTCTGCTTCTTCCCGGGCGTGATGGGCTAAGAAAAGCGCAAAAAGCGCGTTTCATATGAATAAACAAAATTTGTCTGATGGCCTGCACTGAAGCAAAACTGCTAGCCGGCCTAGTTGGAACGAATTCATTGTAGTACTTGCGCGAGAACAAACGGGGACGAAGAAAGGAGACACACGGACAAGCGCAAATCCGTGTGTCTCCTTTCTTCGTCCCCGTTTGTTCTCGCGCAAGTACTACAATGAATGGCCTGCACGTTGGTTGTGCGTTCGTCGACTACCTGCGGTCGTTCTGCTGCCAATACGCAACACCATGCGGCAATCTTCGCCACTAATCTTGCAACCAAAACGCGCTTCTTCGTCTTGACTTTATTTAGCTTTAGGAGTATCTTCGCCTGCCACCGAGGAGCGCGGAAAGGCATGTGAAAGCAATTACAGAATGTATGCGAAAGCTCCGTGTATGCGGAATCTCCGCGGTGCTGCATCAGGGCACTTGAAACTATAAACATAGCGGCCACGTGCAGCGTAACGTACGAAGAATTCTCACGTTTGCGCACGCATAGCATCCACGTACGTGAAACTAAAACTGTCTATTACATCACGGAACACTCATGTAATATTGTACACAACAGTAAATTCCGACTTTGAGATGGCCTGATACTACACGCGCGTTTCGGTGGTCGCGAGACGCGCCTCCAACGGGGCCCTTCCGCACGCTGACGAACGTTTGGGAGAAAATGAATCACTCGTTTCCTCCGGAAAACAACGTCTCAGGGAAGGATACAAGCCAGAATAAAACTATACGCTCAAAAATTACATAGGGAACTAAACTACCAACGCATAGGTGGCAAAGTCAGTTCTGCGTTCATTCGTTCTGTTAGGTTGTAACCAGGGTGTACGAAAAATATTTGAAGTGTTGACACTCCGCTCCACGGCGCGTCCAGATAATGTTCGGCGTTTTCGGTCCCTTCGTCGCAGCGCCCTCCATGAAACTGCGGCCGGCGCATGTACTATGACGACGAGCTGCGTATGTAGAGAACGCAGCGTTCGAACCACGGTGTAAAAAGCTGACACCATGCCGTGCAGGCAGCTGCGGCGTTCGCCGCACGTGACGTTTTTCGGTTGCGAAAAACGCGCCATGCGTTTCTAGCTCTATACTCGGGGACAACATTCTGTGGCAATAAAGGGAAAGCTACAGAGCCACAATGCACGTATCCTACCGCTAATGAATGTAGTCCCACAATTGCGTCCGTATGTTCTACGTGATAGATATAAAATACTCCTTCCTTTTCTACATGTCGCTTTTTGAGACGGAACGCAGCGCACACAAGCGAGATATTTGTATTTCTTTTACTTTATACGTTGTCACTTCGCGTTTTTGCGTGCTTGAAAAAGTCCCGCCTTTTACCCTTGCCTTAGAAGCTAGGCAGCGTTTGCGTCGAGATGGAACGCTAGCCATCACTTTCCACGACGCGACGCGCGCCAAACCGGACTACTTCGCGTAGCATACATGTGCAGACGCTCCGCCCCCGTAGCTTTGCCTTCATTGCCACAGAAAGTTGTCCCCGAGTATGGACTATTTTACGGACGGGTTTCGGTGCCGCCATGCTGGGCTGTTAACCTTGCCATGTTTTATCTTGAACAACGAAGCGAACAGTGTTACGGCGGGCGTATACACATGAAAACTGTTGGGTGGGCGCATTAGGCGTTTCCTAACTTTATCAGTTCGCGTCAGGGGATACAAAAATAGGAAAACATTCGTTTAACAGCCCATGATGGCGGCGCCCATATGCCTTACGTAACATAGTCTATAGTTTAGCGTGCACGGCGCTTTAAGAAAAAAGGAAGGGGAAAAACGAAAAGAAAAACAAGCGTCCGCCTCGTCGCGCTCCAATGGATGGATGGATGCTATGAGCGCCCCCTTTATAACGGGGCAGTGACAAGTGTGCCACCTGGCTCGACAAAAAAAATCTCTTTCCTTTTTGTTATGCTGGCCTAATGCCCCTACTCCGATAAAATCTATGTTATTACAGGAAAAAAAAACATAAATTCTCAGCCCAGTTCTTTACCCTTTACGACAGACTGTCCTTATTTCTTCCCAATATTTATTTTTGTCCTTTCTCTCTAATTTTCTGCCACCAATACTCTAACCGTATCTTACTTATTTCAATCGCGGGTGTGTTCAGCTTTCCATTGTTGTCCTTAAAACCCAAGGCTTCATGTAGGGTCGTGCCCAAACGTACACCTGGGTGGATATCTCGACATTCAATCAGAACATGCTCCGCCGTTTCCTTATCTTCTCCGCAGCATGTGCATTGTTCTAAGGCAACACAATCTCGCTTCGAACAGTAAAGCGCTTTCCCTCGAATTATCGTGAAATGCCTCCCTCATTTCATTTTTGCCCTTTCGGTAGTTACTCAAAGCCGGTTTTCTCTCCATAGCTGCCGTCCAGTAAATCGTCTCCGCCTCTCTGACTTTTCGCTTAACGCTCTTTGTTGACATATTGCTTACACTACCAGCCGTATATTTACTAGTGAGCCTCCTAGTTCTTTTTCTCCACTGTGTGTCTCCACTATACAAATAACGGAACACCTTCTATGCCCATCGAATCTCCTTCATATTTATTAGCCTTTCTTCGAATCTTATTTTGCTCTGAGCTTCCCTCGTCTCAAAACCTGCCCATCACATATCTCCCTTTACAGCCTCATTTGTCGTCTTCCCGTGAGCACCCAACGCGAGGGGTCCCACAGTCCTTTGTTTTACATTCATTCCCGATTGCACCTCTGCCCTCATGCACACGAAGTTCCCAAAAGTAAGCCCCGGAACGATTACACCTTTCCACAGACCTCGAAGCACCTCGTACCTATTGTATCCCTACAGCGTTTTGTGCTTCATTATTGCAGCATTCCTCTTTCCTTTTGCTGCCGAGGCTTTTCCCTGTACCTCCATGTACCTGTCACCCTCATTTATCCATACTCCGAGGTACTTGTATTCGCTTACCCTCGGTATTTGTTGGCGTTGTATTGACACCGTCTGATCACAGGGATCATTGAATACCATCAGTCCACACTTCGTTACACTAAATCCTAGTCCAAGAGCTTCACCTTCCCTTCCGCATATATCCGCCAGCTGCTGTATATCATCTCGACTGTCGGCAAATAATACGATATCGTCCGCATAAAATAAACCTGGAAGCTTCTGCTCAGTCATCACGCCGCCCTGCTTGTGTGACAGATTAAACCCAATGTTGTTACCTTCTAGCGCTTTTTCCATACTCATCATGTACAGCATGAATAAAAACGGGGACAAAGGACATCCCTGTCTCAGCCCCTTGCTAATCTCAACGTTCTCTTTGCTACCCATTCCTTCCCATTCTATGCACACTGTATTTTCTCGGTATATCTCCCTCAAAAGCTGTATACAGTGGTCCCCTATGTCCATTACTTACAATATATCCAACAAAAGTTCCTGATTAACGTTGTCGTGTGCCCCATAGATGTCTAGAAAAGCCACGTACTAGGGCCTATTTTATATTTTAGATATTTCTATACACTGAGTGAGAACAAACAGGTTATCCTCTAACCGCCTGTCGACTCGAAATCCGTTCTGAAGTTGTCCCAAAATATCTTTATGTTCTGCTTATATTTCTATTTTCATTTTTACTGCTTGCATCGCCAACCTGTATAGTACAGATGCAATGGTTAGTGGTCTATACACTCTTAATCTTGTTCCACATAGGTTTCACTTAACACAGTGTTCGAGATGAGTTAACCGTAACAGACCTGGGTCTTATGTGGAACTGGGTTGATTCACGCGCTTTATCCGGAACATTAGCTGTTTTTTCTTTTATTTTTTGCTTAGTTAAGTGGAACAGGTCATATTTACCCTAAAGCAATGATTCATTTCAGTTACCGAATGCCGTGCTTTGCCACTTGTTTCACTTAAGACGCTGAGGCAACGTCGTATCTGGATCGTGTGTTTCATTCATATACTTAATGCGCGTATGTAGGCTTTAATCAAGGACGTGACGAGTCGGCGAGTGTGGTGTGCCCCGAGACCGCATGCGCAATTCCTCATGTTACACCTAACGTATACTTCAGGTATAACCAGATATAATACGAATATGTATACGTGTGGTAAAGATCCCCACCCAAGCACTCAGCACCGATGAATAACCACCGAACCGTACACGTGCGGCCCCGATGTTTATTACGGGGTTAATCCCGTCGACTCGTTAAAGCCTTTCTTTATTATTAGTTACGTCTGTCCATAAAATTTAATTGGCGTTTGACACCCGTGTGTTCCCTTTTTTGTATTCAGTGGACCAGTAGTGACTATAGCTTGCCCACTTTCTGTGGCACATAAACGTTAGTAGTTCTTGCGTGCATATATACACAGGAAGGACTACCCTTGCTTTCACCTAGCCATATTCAACTTCGAAGCAAAACTCACAACTTTAAGAAAAAAATCATCATTTAAGAACAATTGAATAGGCTTAATAATTTCAGCGCTTGGCAGCATCTCCCATGCATAGCTGTGCAGCTTATGTTTCTGAGCGCTGAATTTTCCATTTCATGAAGGCTACATAAGAATAGCAACACGCGGAGACGTTACTGCATTGCGAATGCATGCCGGAGCGAACATCTATGGTCATGGATGCCAAACAGTTTGCTAGCCAACGCGATGACGTATTTAAATTTTCACAATTTCATACTGCCTTTTTAGCTGGTAATGCTGATCACATCTTACTTCATTAAGATTACAGTTTCCCGTTCTGTAGAATTGTGCAATAATGTGCGCTCACGCTCTATTTTTTTCTTCGTGATTATATCGAAGAAAAAGAGATTATCTACGCCTTTCGCTTTTTTAAGCTAGACGACTTGTACCCATAAAATTAGTGTACAAAAATAAAAAAAACCGCCGTGGATTTCTCATCTCCGCCGACGTAAGTAAATTGTTATACCAGTTCTCACTTTTTTTTCTCTTTCCTTCATATTACATAGAAGACCGAGGCGCTAAATGCAAAAGCCAGTAAGACACACAGTTTCCAGGTTAATGGGGTCATGAACTACACTTTTGATAAATGGCTTATGTCGTATCTGCCTCAAACGGTCCTTCGTGCACGTATTTATACTCAGTTTGAATGTTTAGCCGCGTGGCAATGCAAGCGAATAAAGATGAGAATAAAAAACTGAATTAAACCATGATAGGGTAACCTGCCTTTCGCAGTCGGGCCTTCTACAGAAAATGAAACGTGCGCGTCCGTACGAAGATTAAACTATATTCAGCGCACGCGCAAACGTAAGGTAGACGCCTCCATGCTGCGGATCACGTGCCGTCACCTTTGGAGAAGAGATGGATGACAGCGTTATATAAAAAATCCTCAGGAGAAACAGGCGACATCAATGTTCACAAAATTGTGTAGTATAAGCACTGAAGCAGCACCCAAAACCACTAGTCACCGCCTTCGCGTCTAGCGGAATAAGGCGCCGGGCTACGGCGGTTCCACTGCGCTGCCTCGCCTGGAAATCGTCCTGATTACCACCAGGCAGCGACCAAACTTGAGCGCGAACTTGAGTTAACGCTCCCCGCCTCACTCACTGCAATTCGCGAAGTGCCGGCTCCGCCAAGACAGACGGGAGCAAGACTAACAAGACCTTGCTGTTCCTTCTCACTTCCTTTGTTCACTCACTGACCTACTCTGCCTTTGTCAGACGCCCAAGAACACGCCAAGAACCCCTTCTCTGATTACGAAACCACTACAGTGCTGCAACGAAACAAAGCACACCAAGGGCTGGACTGACGCTCGAAAAGAAACTACTGCAGCGCCGCCGTGTCTCTCTGCAGCGCGTTTTGTGAGAAAAGAGCGCGCTATAGCCGACAAGCGTTTACTAGCGGAGCGTTGTGGAGGCTACGGAGTTACGGTGGCAAATGCTTCGCTAGTTCCACTTACTGTGGCACAGAACTATAGAAGCAATAGAAGCTTGCCCGAGCCTGCCGCCCCGCCGTTTTCTGTGCCGGTGAACGTGAGCGCTTCGTCGAAGATTTGATCACGCTTGTCTACATACTTCCGGATATTCTTGGACCATCGTTCACAAGTTTTCTGTTTACGCTCCTGGCGCTTCATTCAGCGGTCACTTCAGGTGAGTGGTGAACGTTTATACTGCTTCTAAATTAGTGACGAGTCGGGGAATAAATGGGGATCCCCGGCATGCTTTCCGCCATCCTGCCCGCTGGCTTTCACCTCGTAATGTTTTGTGTGGCTTGAACTTTTCAACGACCGCAGCATGATGAAAGAAGTTTATGCGTGTTGTAGAAGGGTGCGTGAACACAACAGACAATTGTAAATAGCGTATTTGTAGCCCCATGTAGCTCTTTTATGTGCAAAATCAGCTGAGAAATTGCGATCTTTAGAACGCCATTGACGGCAGGGACAATGTTCCGGTTAGGTGTGCGCAGCTGTGAACTCTGGTCACTGAGAGGTTTGCTACATTAAACAGTTCTTTTAGGGAAGTTTCAATGAATGACATCGTTTGCTTTTATAATAGCGCTCGTAAGCGAGCTAGTAGAACTCGCGCTCGCCTTTCTTGCATTCCTGGCTGACCTCTGCAGTCTTTCCAGCGAAATGGTACGCATCGCGCTCAGAGACTTCATGACTACATTTTATGGTAATGTCTGCTACAAAGTAGTGCTCAGCGTTGTGTTTGATGCGAGGTTCGACTTTTTTATTTGGCGCGATATCGTTTGGTGCAACTGCTGCTGTAATCTCTCCGAAAAGCGCTCGAGCCTAGCGCGAACTTATCTGAGGACAATCACCAAAAATCATTTTTGTAGCGCTACTTCCCACACAACCAAGATACATTTTTAAAGCATTCAGTTTTTTTTATGTGAACATGGTATGTGGCCCACTACAGCTAACGTAATAACGAACTTGCTGTGGTGGTACCGACTGGAGCAGGGGTCGGCGAACTTTTGAGGCGAAGGGCCGAGTTGCACGAAGTCGACACGGCGGGGCCGAACGGCATGTCTGAGGCGGGGAGGGGGAGGGAGGGGGGTGCCAGAAAAATGGTGCTTTTACAATGATGACACAAAACTGAAGCAAAAATCATGTTTATTTTCAGCACGCATGTCACGAGGTTGCAATTTACAAACATACGCTAACAGCAAAAACCTCATTTGAGGCAAACACTACCATGTCGGCCTCCATAAGAGATGCGACGATGGAGGAGAGGGGGGGTCCTCGCGTCGAGTTGGGGGGTCGTCGCGTCGTACCGGGGGCCGCATTATACTGTCCCGTCTAGACCTTTGTTCGCGCAGGCTTGCCAGTTTCTTCACAAGATTCTGTTGGCCAATCAGTGCAAAAAATAATCTGCGACAATTTTGTTCTTAAAGTGAACGACATCACGATGACTGAGGCAGCTTCTGGAGATGCCGGGTTTTTGAAAACAGTCAATATTGTTCAGTTTTTGAAGCAGGTATTCTTTGTTTGCCGTGTTATGGTCATGGATTTTTTTTACTCTAACACAGGAACAGTCCTTCGGTACGTGGCAAGGGAGTTGTGTGTCAGGTGCCTTTCACGTGCGGTAAATGCTATATAGGACGGACAGGCCGCTGTCTGAATACCCGCCTGCAAGATCACCGTCGATCTTTGAATAGTCAGCCTTCGTCAAATTTGGCCGTGCACTGCCGTGAGTGTAGGTGTACTCCTGGCTTGTCTGATGCCAAAGTGCTCGTACGTCATAGAGACCAGACGGCACGTGAGCTCGTTGAAGCTTTTTTCATTTTGAAAGCTGGAGATGACTGTGTGGCAAAGTTTTCCCATGCGTTAAATAAGGCAAAGATAACGTACCTGGGTGCGCGCATCTGAGGGTTTTGGTTCTGTTCGTGGTGAACATGTGGTTTGGGCTTCCTATATATTTTAGTCTTTCTAATAAAAGTTCAGTTGTTAGTATGAGCTTGTGTTGTAGCCTTCTTTGTCTTGTCTTACGTTTATTCGCGCTATTTTCAATTCATCATGAATTACCAACTCGCCGAACAGTCTATTCTTCTAAGTTCATGATTTATGTGGCCTGTCATAAATGTATAAAGTTGCCCTGAATAACAATAAATAAAAACGTAACCCGCTAATAAGCTTTTTCTTTCCACATTTCTTGTTGTTATTCAGTGTAGATTGCCACATGTGACTGAATATCTTTTATTATTTGAGGAGGTTAATGTTTATCTGCAGCCTTTAAGTGTGGCTCAAAACAGTGCGATTGTTATATTATGGTGGAAATGTTATAAACCTGCTATATGATAAGACTTTACATGGGGATGCAATAAACTTTTTTTAGGACCAGCGCGATACCAGCGAGCTTCTTCCAGGGCCGTGTGTTATCATGGAACCTGGATCAGAAAGAATTGTATGCAAGAAAGAAACTGTGCGCCTTGTGCCTGGATGTTCCGTTGAACGTGGACTGATTCTGGTTTGACTTTTTATTTCATACTTGATCTCGTATCCGCATGCGTTTGGACATACATTAGGGTTGTTGCAAACCATGCTAGTGAAGAACAACACAATTGAGCAATGCTTTCTGTCACATCGGCTGAGAGCTTTGTTGAAGCAGCTGAATAGCTGCCTCACGAGGACAAGCCACAAGGCTGACCTGGCTGAAAACTGAATATGCAGGTTTCGTGTTCATTCCAAGTGTGCTGATGTTCATCATACTGACTTGTGTACTATAGTTTACTCATGAGTTTCTAGTCTGTCCTTGCATTGCCTGTATGTGCTGTACTTGTCTCCATCTCACCATGCTGCAGAAGGTTTTCTGCAAAATAAAGGAGTCAAAAGTGTTTTCCACACGTCTTACTGATGTTGTACTGCCAGCCGGAATAGCAGGCCTTGTCAGCGTTACTGGTGCGCTGCGAGTAGTATTTCATAGGGTTGAGTGCCTTCAGCAATAGGCTTCAGCTTTCAGAGCGTGCCCATGTGAAGCATGGGCGAAAGCTATCACAATTGTAGCCTCACATAGATTTTGTAACATTGCGATTTCTTTTAATATATATATATATATATATATATATATATATATATAGAAAGTTCATTTGTCAGTATGCGCTTGTGCTGTAGCCTTCTTCGTCTTGTCTTACGTTTATTCGCGCTATTTTTCATCATACACTATAAAACTTAACGGACTGCAAAGGACCATTTATTTTAAGTTGTTTTTATGTATGTTTAAGCTGTTCTGAATATCAAACTTATCTGTAGCAAAGCCCCGTTGGTGTGCTCTCTGGCATTATATTTTTATTAGTCATTGTTCCTAGAAAGGATTAAGCGCCTCAGTGCAATGAATTAATGCTACCTTATTTATGTTTCCTCCCAGGTGGTCACCATAGATATTAAAGCAAATTCTGATTTTTTAGGACGTAGATAGCTGTCAATATGAACAGAGCTGCTCAAGCTGACCTTTTCCAGCATTCTACGAAGTTCACTTTCCATAGTGTGCAATGATGCCCCAAACCTAATCGCAACCTCCATGCCAACTGAAAAGACAGTACACACACCACTCATATGCCACATTCATTAGGCACATAGCTTTTCGTAAAATAAATGTCTTAAGAAACACTCAGTGTATAAGTAAAGTTTTGAGTTGAAGTGGTTTCTTCTTGGGCACATTGAAAACTTCCATGAGCTCTTTTTAAATTGGTGAAGCTTACATATTTTTTAACAGAAGCCCCATTTTTCCACAATCTATATTTCGCGAAAAACGGTTACATTCAATCTATGTTTTTTTGCTCTCTTGCTTACAGGATAACTGTACGAATCTCTGGGATTTGGCCTGTTCTAGTGATGTTTCCCGCCTTTTGCTTTTCATGCACCGTGCTTTGCAAAAGTACTATGCACTAAGCACGTATACTCAGGAGCCTGTGCATTGAAAAAAGCATGCGGACAAAGGTGTGAACGCTACTGTTTTTCGGTAGTGAAATGAAAATTTAATGGAAGAACATTTCGTTCAGTATCAGCTTAAGAAAAAGACAATTCACAAATGTGAAGCCATACATGCATAATGATACATGTTTATGGAGATATGCTTACCATAGCTCCATTCAAAAGGTGTACAGGGAGCTCCTCAACTGGATTTTGCTGCCGTACTTGAATGGTTGCACGCAGCAACATGTTCATTCTTGAAAAATCAATTCGATCTGAGTCTGTGACAGTTTCTGAAATTGCCTGTGAATCAGTAAGAAATATTACGTAAGTGCTATGCCACAAATACCCGTGAATTAGGTCACAATATTTATTCAAACAATGGCATCTAAGATGCATGCCATTAATGCATCTGCAGAAACAATGGTATACGTGCAGTGCTGACTTAATATGAAACCAAAAATTTTTTCTCAGAGAAAATGAAAATGACCGGCAGGACTGGCTAAAAATTGTTGCCCTCACCCTTAGCTCACGCTGTGCTTCAGCGCACGAGATATCAGTTGTTAGTTCAGAAGTGTTAGAGTTCAGTGCAAAACGTGGTTTAATTCGCAATTTCCGGGTTTTTCTTGAGCTACTGACTGAACGCATGAACTCAATCTGCAAAAGAACATATATTAAATACTAACATAAAAAAAAACCTGCTATTTTTGACAACTTTTTGGAAATGCCAAGTAACCAAATATTTTCTCATCGTTACATGCCAGAATAGCACTTTCAAATATATTCGGTGTTCACTATATATTGAAGCTGTGGCCAATTTTCGGCAGCAGAACACCACGTTGAACAAGATATAGCTGCAACATTAAATTGATTTTTCACTGTGCTTCATGACAGCTGTTGTGATCACGCAGCCACTTCATTAAAAAAAAACGAAGCAACTAACGGTTTTTGATAACAACGGCCAGGAATGCTTCAAACAAGCTCACCCACCCAAGCTGCCGAAGTTCCTTTTCTTTCCATACCATTCGTGGATAAGCTTCATGTAGAGTTTCTGCAAAGCCACGTACAGTAGTTCCACCTTCTGGCGGCAGGGTTAGAGCTTTCAGTCAAGTTGTTCTACCTGAAACAGAATTTGTGTAATGCTCAAGAAGTGCCTTAACTATGACTACGCCTCCCAGGACAAGTTATACAATTTTTACTCACTCCAGCAAT